>NW_004955409.1:25174221-25205829 GCF_000276665.1 Chinchilla lanigera | reverse complement strand
CTATCCCAGTTGTTCTTTCCTTTTGAGCAGTTACTTCCCCTTTCACAATACCTATTGTAGAATTTGAATATTATTTATTCTTTCAGTTTCTTGTACTAGGGAGACAATACAATGTTTGCACATGCAAGTCTGACTTATTTCACTTATGAGTATGGTCTCAAGCCCTGAGTTTATCCTTCTTCATGGCTGAATAGTACTTTTTTGTATAAAAAAACCACATCTCTTTTATCTGTTCCTCAGTTGATGGGTATTTGGGTTATTTCCAAGATCTAGCTTTTACAAATTGTGCTGCTATATAAACATGGGTGCACATATATCACTGTGATATGATGTTTTTAATTCTTCTGGGAAAATACCCAGAAGGGGAATACCTGGGTCCAATGGGATCTCCAATGCTAGTTTTTTGAGGAATCTCCATACTGATTTCCACAGTGGTTGTGCCAGTCTATACTTCCACCAACAGTGGAGAAGGGTTCCTTTCCCCCCGCAGCACCTCCAGCATTAAGTATTGGTTGATTGCATTTTGATTTTCTGATATTCTCTTTAACCTCCTTTTTCAGAGTACTGTAATTTTCAATGTATAGATCTTTTACTTCCTTTCTTAGGTTGATTCCTAAGTGTTTCTTTTTTTTTGATACTATTGAGAAGGATGTTGTTTTTCTAATTTCTCTCTCAGTGAGATTATTGTTTGTGTACAGGAATGCTACTGATTTTTGAGTGTTGACTTTGTAACCAGCTATGTTATTAAATTTGCTTACTGAATCTAGAAGTCTTTTGGTAGAGTTTTTGGGGTATTCTATATAGAGTATCATGTCATCTGTGAATAATTATAATTTAACTTCTTCCTTTTCCATCCTTATTGATTTTAGTCTTAAGGAGTTTTGTAGGATGAATTCAAGTATGGTCTTCTTGATATTTATCCTGCTTGTGTTCAGAAAGCTTCTCAAATCTGTGGTCTGAGAACTTTAGTTAGCTTTTGAAAATTCTCCTTCAGCTTCCACACATTCATTTCTCTCTGCAACCCTGTTGACAAGTATTACTGTGTTTTGCATATCTTTCTGTTCCTCTTGTGTTTTCTATATTGAGCCCTTCCTGGTCCTTGTCGTGGTTCAAGAAGTTTATATTTGCAATCCCATGGAAAAGTTACTGGAATTCTAGTGAGTTAATTCGAATCTACCACTTTCAGTGCAACCCAGTGAGAATAAAGACACTAAGTCATGTTTGTAGTTGTGGGGAGCCAAATGGGTCCTAAATTCAGGTAGGGTAATGGCTAATCAGAATAAAGGCCTTGAGCCAGGCGAAACTTATCTTTTATTAATTCATAAAGAACAGAATGGCTTGAGGATGAGTGACTATGAGAATGGCCGGAAGGATGTGAGTGCTGTGAGCCTGGCTGGGTAGGTGGTCTGAAATCACCTCTGCATTATGCAGAGAAAAGGATATGCAGAGGGAGTAATCTGCATAACACAATTTGAGATAGTATCTAATGGTGCTTTAGTTCCGATGTGCAATCTTTTATACCCTGGGAAGTCATAGCCTCTTATCTTGAGGCTTGATCCCAGCCAACAGCATGGAGCACAGCTCTCTATCCTGCCTGGTTCACACATGTTTTTTGGGAGCTACATCACGGGGCAACACTGAACTATAGCCTTGCTTTAAAGACTACACATCAGCTGGTTGGCTGGACCGATTTGCATTGCTTAAAACCAATTGAAAGGATAAGGAAAATCCCACACAGCTCTGTATGTTATCAATACATTGAAATAGGGCCAGGTTTAGCCAAAATGGAGACAATTTCTCTTCTGTCAAGGAGAGTCCTCCAGGTGGTCCTCCACAGTTTTCCATGCTTTTTTCTTCCATGTTCTAGTTGATATTTTCATTGACCTGTCATTCAGGCTTATAATTTTTTTCCTTCTCTGTGTTTAATATGCCTTTAACCTCATTTATTTATTGGGTTCTTATTTTCAGATCAAGGATTTTTGGGTAGCTTATTGAGATTTTATACTTATGTGTGGCAAGAGGATTGATCTTATGTAAGTAGAAACAGGAGTTCTCGATATTCTTTTTTAATTTTTCTCTGTTGCTGATGATTTATGGTTATCTTAAAATGACACTTCAGTTCATTGCTATAGCTAATTATTAATATCCACATTAACAGAATGAAACATGTCAAAATGAGTAATATTGGGAAATGTTGCATAGTCATAGAGCTATACTTGATTCTGGCTATTAGATTTAAATTACACTAGAATATTTTGTATTACTCTCTAAAAAAAGGATGAAACTGTGGAAAACATATTCATAGATTTTTATAAAGTCATAACTCAGTAATGAGGAACAGTGACTTGCAAACCTTTCCTCCATTAACTTTTTTTGATCTGGGAGTTATTAAAAATTCCTTTCCAGGATTTCCTAACTTTCATTCTTTTGCTGATGAATGATAATTTCTGGCTTGAACTCACTGAATCAAGAAAATTTTAGCTAGGATCCAGCTCATAATTTTCCTATACTAAGTTATCTTTTCTCATTAACTCTATGATCTCACTGGAATGATTTTTTTTTTTTTTTTTAGGTACTGAAAGTTGAACCCAGGGCCTTCACACTGAGTTACATTCCCAGCGTTTTTTAAAAAGAATTATATTTTGACACTGGGTAGTGCTAAGTTACTAAAGTGTCCGGGCTGGGCTTGAAATTGCAGTCATCCCATCTCAGTCTTCCAGAGTGCTGGATTACACATGGAATTTTATAAGAATCAAAAGACATGTTGAATTAGAACGTGGAATAAGAAATCAGATCCTTGGTTTCTATACTTGTTCAGCTATTGATCATGCAATTTGTGGCAAACAGACTTCTTTGAGTCCCTGTTTCCTTATTTATAAACTAAAATCATCAAACTGGGCATTGTGGTGCATGCCTATAATCCCAGCACTAGGGAGATGGGAGGCAGAGGCAGGAGGATTGCTGGAAGTTCTAGGACTGCCTGGGTTACATAGCAAGACCCTGTCTCCAAAAAACAAAAACAGCAACAACAACAACAAAAAAACCAAAAAAAAAAAAAAAACCAAAAAAACCCCCACCTCAGTTCTGTAGCTCAGGATGGCCTTTGAACTCACAGTGATCCTCCTGCCTCAGCCTCCTTAGTGCTGGGATTACAGGTGTGCGTGAACACTCCCGGCTATATAAGGTTTTAAAGATGGCTGTACCAATAATGTATCTATCTCACCTGTGTTTTTTACAATGAAACTGAGACTCTTGTTCACTAAGAAATGGAAGGCTATGTTTCCATCATTTAATCTAGGCAGGAACCAATGACTACTTTTACTACTATGGCAGAAGTGATGCTATATTACTTCTGAGGCTAGATTATAAAAAAACACAGCTTCCATTTGGCTTTCTTTTTTGGAATACTTGCTCTTGGAGCTCAACAACCCTAATGAAAGGAAAATCAAATTAACCCATGAAGAGAGAGCAGATGGAGCCACATGAGACCATATGGAGAGGAACCACTTTTTGCAACTTTAACTGATATCCTGACTTCAGAGAAAAATAGTATCTCCAAATTCCTGGGCCTTTCTGTAGGCTGAGTTACTTTTTGCTGGCTTTCCTTACTGCAGATGTTCAGATTTTAACTTTCTGAAGTCTGCTAGGTTAATGATCACTCATCTTCCTGCTTTTCATGTTCCAAAATTTTGTGTTTATCTTTTATTTGGTATTATCCACTCCAAGATACTCTTCATCCTTGGGACTTCATGTGTTTTTATTTCTTCTGTTTTGTTTATTGGAGTTAGGAATGGGAAAGAAAGAAGTGCTTGGATTCCATCTGCTGTGTTTAACTGGAAGCACCTTCTTTCCCCTTCTAAATTTTATATTACAACTGTATTTTCTTCTTTAACCCTGCATAATCTTTGAGAGTTCTGACTACAACAATTAATTAAACTTCCTGCAGGGTCAAGTATTTTCTATGATTTTTCTAGTGAAATACACTGTTGGATATTTTGTTTTTCTGGTCCATGCAGAAAAGAATGGAAATTAAAAGGCAACATCCCACACATAAAAATTATCAGCTGAATTTTTGCAAAGAAGCAAAAGTCACTCAATGGAGAACAGATATCATTTACAACAATGGTACTTGAACAACTGGATATTTGTATGCAGAAAATAAACCTCCGTCCAAACTACATACAAATATAAATGATGGACCATAGACTTAAAGATGAAGCTTAAGTCTGTAAAATATATAGACAAAATATAGGCAAATGCCTATGTGATTAGGCAAAGATTTCTTAGATGTAGCACCAAAACCAAAAATTGATAAATTCATCTTCATCAAAAGTATGAACTTCTGCTCTTTAAAAGACACTGTGAAGAGACTGAAAAGAAAAGTCAGAGAGAAAGTATTTATAAACCACATATATTAAAAAAGTCTTATGTTCAGAAAATACAAAGAACTCTACAAATGCAACAATAAATGCAAACAATTCAGTTTTTAAAATATTCAGTTTTAGCTGGTAGCGGTGGTGAGCGCCTGTAATCCCAGCACTCAGGAGGCTGAGGCAGGAGGCTTGACATGAGTTTGAGGCCAACCTGGGCTCCATAGTGGGTTCAAGGCCAGCCTGAACTGCATAGTAAGACCCTGTCTCACATACACAAAATTCAGTTCTAAAAATTTTGAACACACATATCATCAGAACAAATACACGGTGACAAATAAGTACATGAAAAATGCTCGACATCACTAGCTGTTAGGGAAATGCAAATGAAAACCACAACATAATACTATTACACACTTTGCAAAATGTCTGTCATTAAAAGGATTAATAATACTGAATGTTGGTGAGGATATGAAGTAACTGGAACTCTGACACACCCTTGATAGGAATGTAAAATGGCACAAACACTTTGGAAAACAGTTAAACATACTTACTTACCCTATGATGTCATTTTACTCCAGGAATTTAGTCAAGACAAAATGAAATGTGTTCATACAAAGACTTGTACACAAATATTAATAGCAACTTTATTGGTAATAATCCAAAGCATTTGCAAACAACCCAAATGTCCATCAACAAGTGAATGAATAAACCAATTGTTGTATATGCAAACGATGGAATAGTATTTAGCAACAAACAGCTATTAACTGTTGGTATATGAGCAATACGGTTAAATCTGAAAAATAATTATGCTGAGGGAAACAGCCAGACTAAAAACAGAATACATCATACGATTCTATTAATATAAAACTCAGAAAATATGCAAACTAACCTAAAGTGAAAGAAAGGAGATTAGAGGTTGCTTGGTTATGGGGTGAAGCAGGATTAGGAAAGATGGGTTACAATTGTTCAGGACGAAACTTTTAGGTTGTGTTCGTTATCTTGACTGTGAGCAGTTCTTTTTCTGTGAGCAGTTCTTTTTCTTCTATGTATACATGTGTTAAAATTTACCAAATTGTACACTTTAAATAAGTGCAGTTCATTTAATGTCAGTCATACATAACTAAAACAGAGAAAAGAAGACATCTAGATATTTGTGACTTAAATATCTTGTGGTGATTTTAAGGAAGAAAAAAAATCCGAAGTTAAATGAGAAAGTATGTCTGTGAAGAGTTACAAGTTGATAGCTCTTTTGCAAACAGGAAGAGGGCCAGGAAATGGAGGGGGAAGAAGGGAGAGGAAAGGGAAATAAAAAGAAGTAAGATGCGTGATGTGCATGTAAGAGCTCCCCACCTTGAGTGTAATCGTTATGTACTGCAAACATGTGCTAATAAAAACTTAAGAGGAAAAAAGAAAATGCTCCACTAATCGGAAGTGTTTCTTGTTTATCTCACTTGGAAATGTGAAAGATGACTAAAAACTACTCAACATACCTGCCAAATTGAAGTTGCTTCTCTTCTGACCTCTGTACCTCGTTTCATGAGGCGGCATGCACGTTAGCATGGGGAGGCTCTGTCGAAATACTCAGTTTGAGATGATTCCTTTTCTGCTGCTCTTCATTTTGCTCCCAGCCCACCTAATTTGACTCTTGTCGTGTTCGTACAAGACTGAGAGCTTTATGTGAATTCCAGTCAGTCACAGTTTTTGGCAGAAGCAGCCTGCTGGAGAATGATAGTGTTGTGGTTTTTGTGTATAAAAGAGATGTATGTGATCAACAGAAAATAAAATTTCCTTTTGTCTCTGGCCAGCACAATTTAGTAATTATTGTGGTATTTGAAGAAAATGTCAGTGCAGTCATTTTGTTTGGGTTATTTTGTAGCTTGATGAGCTAAGGAAAAAGAGCGACTGCAGAGATAGGTGTTGCATGACAGCGAGTTGACTGAATTTTCCGTGTAGTACACAGAGACTGAAAACAAATTGCCCACAGATTGAAATAATTTCCACAGGGTCACAAATGTCAACAACATCCTTCAGAATTGGTTTTCTTTTTAAAACTGGGAATTTCTTTCACGATGTTGTCTAGCTATGAAAAGGAGCCTCACATAAAACATAAAACCTTCACAGCACAACTCGAAGCTCTGAGTTATGTGTCATTCCTTTATATGATTCTTTCCATCATAATTATCACTGAGATTGCCACTATCATCATTAAATATTATCTGGTTGTCATTTGCAGGGATTAAAAAAAAACCCACGGAAACTATACATGTAGAACAACGTGAAAATTAAAGGTTCCCCTTACGTAGTTTTGTCTTCTCATGCAACAGATATGTTTGTGATGAAATATCTACAGTTCTCACATGGATGATGGAATCTTTCTCAAAATTAACTTTTAAAAGCAGTTCTAGTACCACCGCTATTGGAGGGTGACTCTTAGTATGCGGTTACGGTGAATCTTTTTAGAATAGTATCGCCTTTGTTACCTCAAGTTGTCTGGAGGCTCTTCAGTGAAGACAAAAGCTAGGGCGTCAGTTTCACAGACACTGGTTGTTATCAGGGAGACCCCATAATGGCAAGTGGCCCATGAGACTTGTTCATGTGCATGATGAGGGCAAAAAGCAAACTCTCAGAGAGAAAGGACCACTCTGTCATCTACCTCACATCTCCCAGCATGCGTACCCGTGTTCATTCAATAACACGGAGCAGCTACTATCTAGGAATGTACCGAGGCACCAAACAATTACTTCTGTAAGTATACTTCTATAAGAATACCACAGTGCAGAGGATCTCCTGGATATTAAAAGGCACAGGAGAGGCTCCTAAACTCATACTGAGAAAAAGTGGTAGGCATCTGAAAAGGGCCTTTTATTTTTTTGAGACAAGTTCAGACTGGTCTTGAACTCACTATGTATCCCAGGGTGGCCTTGAACTCAAGGTGATTCTCCTGCTTCAACCTTCTGAGTGCTGGAATTACAGGTCAGCACCCCCACACCTAACAGAAAAAGCTCTTTGGGGTAGCTGATGCCTCTGCTGAAAGCTGAAATGTTGGTAGGTTATAGACGCAGTGAGGAAATAGAAGAAGGTCAGGGACAGAGGTAGGCACACATGAAATCCCAGAGAAGAGAGAGAAACTGACCTGGTGCATTTGTAGAACTGAATGTCATCCAGTCTAGCTGGGGTACAGAGCATGTGGCAGAATAGTGAGTCATACCATTGGGGAGGTAAGCAGGGGCCAGAGGAGAGCTTAACCCACAAGGCCAATGACAGTGGTCATTAAAATAGTTTAAACAGAGGATTCATGTGTTTAGAATTTCACTGCAGAAAAGACTAATGGGCATTGTTCAATGAGAAGAAAAATAACTGTTTAGTATATGAATAATAGTAAGTGTATTGTGATTTATTTAATCATTTTTAGATATATGTTTTGGGTAGTTCTCATTCTATTTCATGGTAACACAATTTTAAAAATAGACATATCTATAAGTGATTATATAGTTTAGAATTTAAAACTTTTGGATGGTAGGCTACATCCTTTGGAGAGACAGAAGTTGCTACACTAAGTTGTTACAGAAGTTTACTACACTAAGAAATAAATTTTTTTTCATGCACTGCATTAATCATCTTTCTTGTTTCTGGGACAAAACACCTCACATCCATAATTTAATGGAGAAGTTTATTTTGGCTCACAGTTCCAGAGGGTTCAGTCCATGTGAGCTGGCACCAAGGCAGAGATGGCATGGCAGAAGAGTCTGGTGGAGGAATGCTGCTCAACCTATGGCATCCAGGAAGCAGAGGAAGAAGGAGGAATTAGCAAGAGAAGGGAGGAGTAGGGGACAAGAATTTACCTTTCCACAAGTCCCAATGGCGCATCTACAACTGGGCCTTACCTCTGAGAGCACATTTAGCTATGAACTCATCCATGGATTAATCCACTGATGTATTAGCCCCTCATGACACACTCACTTTTCAAAAGCCCCACCTATGAACACATGAGACATTTGAAGGTTCTTTTAGGTTTAAACTATAACATGTATCAAAACATGTTGTGTTCTCACAATCACAAATTTCATGAAAGCCAAGTAAGATGGAACAGGAAATAGGAAAGAATTCTGTAATATTCATCATATGAGTTGGATTAGAAAAGCTCAGTTTGTTTGGAAAATAGGCATTAGGTCTAGAAGTATCAAAGTTTTCTACATAGTACTATATGAAATGATGTGTGGAGAAGTTAACTTATGTATTCAGCAAACATTTGTAAGTGAAAACTATGAACCAAGCATGTTGCCAGAAGTTTGAATGAGCCAGGCAGGTAAACCTTCTGCTCTCATGAGCATATATTCAGTCTGTGAGAAAGAGAGACAATGACTGACTAGTCAGTGCAGTGCAGGCAAGATAGAATGTTTGTTTTTTTTTTTTTTTTTCCCTCTGGTACCGGGAACCGAACTCACGACCTTGTGCTTGCCAGGCAGGCACTTTTGCCGCTGAGCTAAATCCCCAGCCCCAAGATAGAATGTTCTGATAGTCAGTGTAAAACTTCCTGATAGGTTGGGCAGTGTCATCCCTAGTGCAAGATATGCAAAAGTGATTTGGATACCTCTCTCTAGTCTTCAGGAATTCCTGGAAATTCTCCAACACATATTTCTGTTCAGTGAACTTCTAACCCTTTTTTGATCATCAGCAGTTTATCCCTTTCCTCTCTGGCTGGCTTCTCTTATTAATTTCAAGCT
This sequence comes from Chinchilla lanigera, assembly GCF_000276665.1. NCBI lineage: Eukaryota > Metazoa > Chordata > Mammalia > Rodentia > Chinchillidae > Chinchilla > Chinchilla lanigera. Next base: position 25,196,732 of record NW_004955409.1, on the reverse strand, counting down.
TATTTTTTGTAGTGCTAGGGATTAAACTCAGTGCTTCACGCTAAGCAGGTGTTCCTCCTCTGAGCTATATCCCCAGTCTCAAAACCAAATTTTGATTTTTTTCCTTCTGCAAGCTATGAGTTTTGATGAAAAACCTCAGAATTTGGTATGAAGGGGGCGAGCTCAAAAGTCAGTTAAAAGCCAGCATGGTGGTGTGTATCTGTAACCCCAGCTCTCTGGGAAGCTGAGGCAGGAGGATTGTAAATTCAAGCCCAGTCTGGGCAAGTTAGAGAATTAGTGGGATCTGTCACAGAATAAAAACAAAGAAAATGGTCTGGAAGCGTAGCCCATTGTGAAGGTCCTGGATTCCCTAGTATAGGTCAACAAAGTCAGCTGACCCCTTGTAGGATCAAGGAGGAAAGGGCTTAGAAAGGTGGAATTTGAAACACACTGTCAACACCCTGTGAGTCCTGAGGATGGTCAAACCCAGACTATGTTCAAAAGGACCCTCCCTTAATTAAAAGCTTTTCAGTAGTTCTTATTTTGGCTTTTTGAACTAATGTAGCTTGAAATCCCTATCTTTGTTTAGCTGATTAACAAACTGATCAGATTAAACCCAATGGCAGGTTCTGAGGTTCTTAGATTTTCCTTTCATCACATCTTAGTTGCCTTGCTAAGTTTCAGGATCATTTTGACTGCAAAATGGGCTCTTTAATTAAATGAATGGGGTGTGAATCTGGGCCTGTACTTGGCTTTGGGCAGACCTTGGTCTTGCAAAGCACTTTCTGCATCTTTGATTGGAATAGAATAATCATAGGTAGTGAAATGTAACAGTGGTCATGTGTTCTAATGTCTGCAGGATTATTTATTAATGCAAATTGTTTAAAGATAAATCTAGGTGTGGAGAGGCAAAAATATAGCATTATAATAGTTTTTATTATGTTTATTCTTTTACTACTGATCTGAAAAGCAAAATGATCTGTTTTGAGTTCCTCTAGCACATTGCCATGAGGTTTAACCCCCTTTGCTTCTGGAGTTTTCTGATAAAAAAAATCAAGGCCATTCAAATGGCATGTGTGTTATTTGATGCACCACAAGGATATGTATTTCACTAACACTGGCTTCTATAAGCTGCACATCTGAACAAGTAATCTTTTTCATGGAGGGAAGACTGTATTTCATACATTATGGACCCTAACAATACAAATCCATTTGCTCACTATTATTGGTGCATGACTCATTGAAATGGATTTTTTTCTTTAAGGCTGCACTGTAAGTATACACATTGAAGATAGTCATAAATGCTTCTAAGACTTAATTAGTGGAACATTACAAACACACGGGAAATCCCCTTGTGGTAGTGTTCTCTATTATGCTGCTGTGCCTGACATGTTTCAGACATGGCTTCTCCACTTTAGAGAGAAACTGTGTGTAAGGTGGCTCTGTGAATTAGTAGAAACCTCTTAAGATTTACATGTTGATATAGAGACAGTAAAACTAACAGGTTTATCTGAATTAAAATATTGTCATTTTTGTTGTCTATTTTGCAAAACCCCATAAAGCAATGTAGTGGACAGAGCCCATGGGACAAGTCACTCTTACAACAGTATCGTAATTTCAGAGTATTTAATAGTCTTATGTGACACACGGGCCAAAGCTCTTGTGAGATGAGAAACAGCAGCAAAATCAGTTACTGTGATATGTTAGTGGGCAGTAGAAGTGAGGAAAATAGTTCTGGTTTTGTTGTTGGGAAATGCTGGGTTCAAGGCATAGATCTACACTGAATAGCTATGAGATCTTGGACTAGGAGTTTTGTTTGTTTGTTTGTTTTCCCCAATTCAACTTCTCTAATCTTCTGTTTCCTTACCCTAGATGTGGGTAATAATAGCTCTCATTAGTTGTGAAGACCAACTGGGACAGTGCAGGTAAAGCACACACGAATTGCTCAATAAAAGTGTGGTCTTGTGGCTGTCAACCTCTCATGTGCCTAACTGGTCCCCAGGAAAAGCATCTTCTTTGTAGATTTTCTTGCGGTATTCTTTCCAGTTAGGAATTTTCCTGCCTGAAGGTAAAAGCTGTGGAAGATATTAACCCATGTTTGTAGAGCACAGGGATCTTTTAGGAGCCGGGTATGATGACCAATATCTTGGCCAGGGGTGGGAAGACATGGTCTCTGGCCCACGGTTTGAAAGCAACTATGTGACTTTATACTCTCCGGACTTAGTGCCTCATTTCTCCAGTGCCAGGCAAGAGTAGGAATTTGTACACATTTGTTGCTAGATTAAGGAATTGATCCATAATATGAAGTGATTGGATGGAATGGTCAACCCCATCCTCTTTCAAGGCTTTTACTCCTAGTGGAGGGAATTCCTCAGTGAATGGACATTTGCTGTAACTACTATGTGGAGCTTCCAACTGACTGGCATGACGCGGGTACCAGTTTTGGGTGGTGGCATGCGTAGGGGAATGGTAATGGATAGGAAGTGGGTCCAAAGGGATCTAGAGCTTGTTTTGTTAGAGAATGCTGATAAAAGAACTAAGATACTTCAATAGGTCATCAACTCTGTGCTCTCTATTGTCTCTAAAGCGTGGGACTGCTGTATCTTCTCACAGCTCTTCAGCTAGGACGAAGTCCCATCAAACTCTGCTGTACCTGTTGTATTTCTTTGAATCTTTTGGCAGTGCTTTATTTTTCTCCTCAAGATTGACAGTGGTGTATTAACCCAATTTCAGAAAAGATCTTGGGCCAGGGCAAGTGTAGTGATGAGAGCGGAAGAGCAAAAGCATGGCTTGAGGAGAAAGGGATATTTATTTATCTGAAATAGGAAGGAAGGGAGCAAAGATACGGTTGGTGTGTGTGCGTGTGTGTGAGAGACAGATGCTAGGGTTGAAGGAGCATCTATGTCTCTGATGTAGGAGGTGAGGTTCTGTTCTGAGGGGAAAGGGGCTGTTTCAGGCTCTAGTTTGAGGAGACCTTACATGAATAGGGGTGATCTTGGGCCAGGGCAAGTGTAACACTGAAGCATTAAAGTGTCATTATCATTTCTCTGTCCTTTGGTAGAAGCTGCACTCTGGACCTAGGGCTTGGGAGACATGAACAATAGAGCCGCCTGCTTCAACCTTGTTCATTCAAACCTGTGTTCAGAATTCACTCGTGGGAACATTGTTTAAAAGTCAACCAGAGTTGACTGCTAAAAATTCTGGGTTTTGTGTACCAGCCAGCCTGTGAAGTGGGGACTTGCCCTGGGGTCTCAGGCTGCTTCTCACCTACTCAGCAGACTCTGGTATGAGTTGCTGAGGTCTCTGGTCTGCTGCCATTTTATAATCATCTCCATGTTGTCTGTTTTTGCTGGCCAAAGCATCAGGCCAGCTGGTGGTTTCTCTTTGGCAGCTGTTTTAAGAAAAGGATTTCTTTTGTGGGAACGATGGATTTTTTTCATCCATGTTTGAATAGATTTGGGATCTCTCTTCCAGCACTGAATTGTTTGTCTATTTTTTTTTTTAAAAAGTGAACAGAGATACAATTCTTGAACGCTCTGTACCTTCTGACTCTTAAGTCTACAGGTTCAAAGTCTTCACTTTGTATTCACTCTGTCACCATCTCTGAATATTTTATATTGGAATGTCATGTTGTTAGGCAGAGGATGATTTTAGAAGCATTATTTAATGTTTTCATTACTTTCATTTATGTCAGCATAAAATTTTAGATCAGCATAAAATAATACAATGCATGAATTACTAGGCATTAATTGTATGATGTTTTTTACATGAATACATTTATAAAATTTAATATAAATACTTAACCCTATTTTTCTTAGCTCCAGGAATAAAATAACTGGGTACCCTTGGGAGAATTACCTTGTTTTGAATGCTACTTCTTTTTTAAACAGAAAAGACAAACTTGATTATCTAATCATGTACTAAACAAAAAGAAGAAAATTAAAACAATGCAATAATACTGTATACTGATTTAGACCTTTTTATATATTTTGGGCTACAGTAGCGTATCTTGGTTATAAAATAAACTTATTAATCTATTTTTTATTAATTAAGTTTACTGGTACATTTTAGGTATACATAATGATTACATTCATCACAGGAAATTTGTAGCTGTACATGATAAATCTTACTTCTTTTTTTCCGTTCCCCTCTCCTCCCTTAACCTCTTCTCCCCTCCTTACTTACAAAAGTTTGTTTCCATTTTGTCTCTCTTTTCTTTTTTATTAATCTATTTCATAGCTTAAGCAAACATAAGCATGCATGCAAAAGGTGCTTATGAATGTTAAATGAAAAAGCAAGTTAAAATAATATGTATATTATGCTTCTCAAACTTAAAAAACAAAACACTAAGATATGTATATATATATATATATATATATAATATAGATGCACTTATATGTAAGTAGATGTTTTAAAATGATGGGAAGAAATACTGAGGTTTTAATTTAATTTTTATTGGCCCCCTTCTTGTATTTACTGTTTTCTGAATGGAGGTGACTCTTACTGGGGACAGAAGGGAGTATGTTCTCAGCTGCAGAGAGCCTGATGTATCTTGTACCTGAGAGGTGACTGCGGCCTTCGGATGCGGTTGAAATGCTGGACGTCACATTATTTTCCAGGGGAATATAATGATGCAAAATTAGGAGCCTGAAACAAGTGACCCCTATTTTCCCCTAAAAGAAACAAAACAAATGAACATAAATATTGTACATTAGTTTATTCCCAGTTGAGTCCTGGTTGGAATTTAATCAAAATGGGCTAGGCAATGGAATTTCCACATTATGACTATAAATTAACCTGTGGAAAGTGTACCTGATTTTAAGTCAAACGAATCACATTTACTATATTAACAGGTAATTTGCCATTCTTTTTTTGTTTTGTTTTGTTTTTTGGTACCAGGAATTGAACTTAGCACCTTGCGCTTGCCAGGCAGGCGCTTGTGCCGTTGAGGTATATCCCTGACCCTTAACAGGTAATTTGAATGAGGTGGTGGCTTAGGAAATAAAAATGGAAAGGTAGAAGGAAGAACTGAATGTGCAGCCCATGTGGCTCTGCATCTGACCCTCTCGTGTCCCTCACACATCCACATGTCTTGGGGTGTGTCACATTGTTGCAGAAGAGATGCCAAGCACTGAACAGATTCTGCTTTATTCTAGCAAAGATGTTTTATTGCAGCCTCGGAGCCAGTATGATCTGGTTCTCAGAGACTTAAAAATATGCCCACAATCTATAATTGGCCCCAAGCAATGCACATAGTGCACCACGGAGGCCAGGTCAGTTACCTGGCAAAATGGAATCCGAGCTAAATTCTGTAGTGCTGGTGTGTCCAGCGCTCTTGATAACTGCGCTCTTGATAACGCTCTAGTTACCAATGGAAAGTAAGTCTTTCAGGGCAGGGAGCCTTGCTGAAGTGGAGCCAGCCTCCTAAGAAGTACCTGGAAGACTTGTTTGGAGTATTCTCAAGTGCTCTGGGGTCCTCAGAGACTCACAGGCCTGGTCAGGGCCTCCCTGGGCCTCAGGGGAGGTTGTGAAGCAGGACTGTGCGCTGGTTTGGCCACTGGCAGACCTGGGCTATTGTGTGGGAAGAGGAGGTTCAGCTCCACAGCTCACCTCCCACGGCTGGGTGAGGAGGGGAATGCAGTTGTGGAGGTGAGTGCCGCACACACTCCCATCAGGCCACAGCCAGGGCAGAAGAAGCCAAAGTCAAGGGTCCTGTAAGCAGCCAGCATTGAGTTGAGGCATTGTGGGAGATGGGGTGAAGTCACGTGGTTTGCTGCAGCAAGCTGGGCTCAAGTTAAAGTCAAAGCACCTCTGGATTTCCAGAGGGAAGTGTTACCCACAAAGCACTGGACTTTTAGGACTTTTTCTTTGATGACTTCTGCATTTCTATTCAACAAATTATCGTTTACTATTGGGCTGTTTGCTAATGTAATGGGAAAAAGGGATGCTGTTCATTTAGTGACATGCAAGGAAAGGAATGGCTCAGTTTTCCCCCAGTCTCTAACTTTGCTGACAACTAACACAGTGAGACTGTCAGGTAGGGCCTGTGGACGGAAGGCCTCAACATTGGCCAGACTGGAGAATATGGCTGCCATAGAGATGTGAGTACCTCATCATCTTTATGTTTGGTGGCCTGACTGTGCGTGTTCCCCAGAATTCATTATGATGAACCTAGTCACCATATGGGAGTATTAAGAGATGGCATATTCTGGAGGTGATAAGTATGGCTATGCCATCATGAATGGGATTAGATGCCATCATAAAAGGGCTGATAGCAGGGAGGTGTTATGGTTGATACATTGTGTCAACTTGAGGAGTCTAGAGGTTTGGCTAGGTGACTCAGCAGGAAGCCAGGGTGCTTACTTTGTATACATCCTGAGCCTGTGGAAGAGGAGGGCATGGAGATTATGTGAGAGCTACACGCCCCTTAGGTGGGGGTAGCCTGTTTATAATGTAAGGCAGGGAAAGAAGCTGCTTGCTACCATTCCTCTCTTTTTGCTCTGGTTGTTTGCTGTTCAGCTGCCATTCCCCCCTTGCCCTTGTTGCTTTGCTACCTTCTGCCTCGGAGCCAGCCAAGTACGGACTGAAACCTCCACAAACTGTAAGCTAAATAAACCTTTCCTTCCTTCATTTTGGGTGTTGGGTATTTTGTCTCAGCAACGAGAGAAAAGTAACCAAGACAGGAAGTCAGCCTCTTTTTTGCCTTTAGCTTTTCAGCTTTCCACCACTTGAGGACATAGCAAGAAGGTACAATCCTGGAAGAAAAAGATCAGCTTTCATCAGGTACTGAATTTGCTGGAGTCTTGATCTTGGACTTCCTGGCTACCAGAACTGTAAGGAATAACTTTATGCTGTAAGGAATAAATTTATTTATAAATTACATGGAATCAGGTATTTTATTATAGCAACACAATCAGCCTAAGACATTAGAGTAAAGGACACAGGAGAAATAAACACTTTGTCTTGAAACAGTTCGTCTTGGAACTATGTTTATTTTCATTTGAAGAAGCTCTTTTGTCTCAAGAAAAGAAACACCAGTTTGGGTACCACTTTAGGGCTCAGGGTGGTGTCATCCTAGCATACAGAGAACCCTGCCCCAGCTGGGTGAAGTGGTGTACCTATAATACCAGGACTCTGGGAGGCTGAGGCAAGAGGATCACAAGTTCAATCTCAGCCTGGGCAACTCTGTGATTTGCCAAGGCCCTGTCTCAAAATTAAAAAGAAAAATGGTCTGGGGATGGAGCTCAGTGTGAAGGCCCCGGCTTCCATTTCTAGTACAGCAAACAAAACACAACACAAAACAAAACAAAAACCCAGAACTGAAAGCACAGGGTACGTTGAAACCAAATGGTCATTGAAACTAAGAAGAAAGGGTTTAATTAGAATCACAAGAATAAAACTGGAGAGTCACTAGCCAAAAAAACAAGAAAGGAAGAAAAAGTCAGAGATTCTGTGTGGGACTGTAGTACAGCTCTGGGAACTAAACAAACAGAGCAGATCGATCAGCAGATATCTGTAGGAAGTACGTTCCAACCTGTGGCCAGCAGGTTGGACATGCCTGTGTTATAACAAAAAATGTTTTAGACAGAAGAAGTTTTGCTTCTTATATGTATAAACTACATTATGTATTTTATATGCAGCCCAAGACACTTCTTCAGTCAGTGTGGCTCAGGCAAGTCGGGCTGTAGGCTGCAGATTGGGCACTCTTAGTAATTTACTTCATAGTCTGAGAAAATGGCTGAAGAAAATCAGGAAAGGGAATAGTGAGGAGTTGAGATAGAATAGGGAAGCATCAGTCAAAAGATCCCCAGGTTCATGAGCGGAGAAGGAGAGGGAGAGGGAAAGAGAGAGGAAAAGGGAGAGGGAGAGGGAGATAAAGAGGGGAAAGTGGGGAGGGGAAGGAAGAGGGGGAAAGGGAGGGAGAGGGGGAGGGACGGGGAGAGAGAGACTGCTACAGCTATTACGATAGGCTTGGTGTTTTAGATGAGACATTTCCTTAGTGAATATACCATTAGACAAGTTGACCAGGCTGGGCTTGAACTTGCAGTTCTTCTCCGTCAGTCTTCCAGAGTGCTGGGATTACAATGTGCCCCACCACTCCTGGCTCATATTTCTTTATCCTTTCATCTGATGAGGAGCTTGCAGACTGTTCAGTGTCAGATGCGGGAACCTCTTTCGCATGCTGACTTTGTTTCCTGTGGGTATGTACCAGACTACTGCCTCCCTTTATTATCCTGGATTTGCTTTGAGTTCCTTCAGTTCTGGAGACTTTTCAATTCTTTTACTAACATGTGGTTGATGGACAGCAACTTTGGCACCACCTCGGCACTCGTTAGACATACAGACTCTCAGGCCCCATCCCAGACCAGCTGAGTCGGAATCTGCGCTTGACAAGATTTCCACATATTTGAATATGTGTACATTCAAGTCTGAGAAGCGGTGTTCCACAAGAAGGTTATGTCAGACAGCAGGACAGAATTTGTCCTCTAGGTATAAAAGGTTTCTAATGAGTTACCCTCTCTTCCTCCTCATGCTATCAGCAGAGAAACAGATGAAGAAGCGGGTAGATGGAGAATAATGTAACATCATTTTCTTTTTTTTTTTTTTAATTCCAAGGATTGTTGCCCTGGAAGACCTGACAGGTGGAGTCAAGTATGCGTATTAACCCTCCCTTGAATTGCACGTAACCTGCCAAAGGGCAGACCCCTTTGGCAACTCTGCCCAATTAAGCTCTGCACATGGCCAGGGCATCTAACCAGACTGCGTGCTTTCTGTAAGCAGGCAAAGCCAAAGCAAAACAAGGGCAAAGCAGGGCACTGCATTCCTGTTTCTAACCCTACCAGCCAGTTCTGTGAGGGAAGTCAAGTATCCTAGTGCTCCACCTGGAAATTTTAAGTGTCCACTACAAAATGTCTCTGAGAGAATTTTTGTCCAAAGTCATGTTGGACAAAATTGTCTGCAACCAACCCAGGCGGCCCCAGAGTCGCTGTGACAAAGGATCTGCAACAACATCACGTGGGCTCTGGACCCTGTGCTACCCAGATCCTTCCTCCATCTTTTCGTAACACTGGCTCTATAGTCACCGAGCCTGGGGATCCCTGTCAGCCCAGGTGGTGGCCACATCTCCAGGGGCAACTCGGGAGTCAGGAGTCAACTGTTGAGCTGTACGTGTCTGAGAAGAGAGGGCTGCCTTTCGCCCAGATTGCCTTGGAGTCTTCCTTCAGTCCGTGGAGAAGCTGCTTTTCTTTCAAGCATAGGTTTCTCACCTCCTTTACATGAAAATGACCCAATTCAGACTGGTTGCCTTACTGCCCGACAGTGTGTTATTAGTGACATGTAAAACCAGGCACTGAACTCCGGTGTGTCTAGCATTGTCTAATCGTTTAATTGGCTGTAATGATTTTATTATCTGAGTTTTAAAATGGGACAATTGGCAATTTTTTCAGAGTGCCTCCTTGTTGATTACATATATAAAAGGGAGGAGGTATGTGGTATCTATATGCCCAGTAACTGCTTTTTCAAACCACATTCATTCCTCTTCATTTTATTTGAAAGTGTAGGGAGTTCAATATAGTTCAAGGAAAGCGTTGTGGTAAACAGCCAGATTAAATGTGAGCAGTGTAAAGAGCAGCCGCTTGCAGAAATATTGCTATAGACACTAAGACAGAACCCTGCTTCGATACGGACCACACATAATTGAATCATGTTCAATAGAAGGCCATTACAAAACTGAACTTATTTGCAATGCTAATGTGGGGAAGACAGCTGTCACAGGGAATTAAATATGATCATTCAGAGCTTGAATGAATGAGGTGTCCATTATCTTCTGGCTGTGTTGCAGGCTGCTTGAAGAACAAATAAGTGATACTGTTGTAGTAACCAGCCTGTGGTTTATCTTTTAGTCCTGGAAATATGAGAGCTGTGGAGGCGGGGATGGAGAGATGGGAATACAGAAGAAAAGGCTCGGTAGATAAATATAGGCAAGTGGGCCAAGAGTTTTGTGCCCCCTCCTCCTTCCAGGAAACCATGAATGCACAGACATAATCAAAATTCTACTTCTGATGCCTCAAATAGATTTTAATTCTGTTAAAAGATTTTTATCAAGATGCATCCCTTCTCCCTAAGACTCAAATCGCAGCCAACTCACAAAGGAGGCTGAATGTGCGAGGGTAGAGTGCGGAGTAAACAAAGCTAATCCTTTTGTCCCTTCCCCAAGGCCTTCCTTCCCATCCAAATGGGTCACAAAGACGACAGAACTTCTCCATGGATAATCAATCTGCCAAGGAGCATAAAAGGTACTTGGATCAGCGCTGGTCTTAAAAATGCCATTAATTATCCAATTAACAGGAAGGGGGTTTTCCTTAGGATCTGAACAACCTGTCTACAGATCAGTTTTCTTATGCTAATAACAAGGAGAGAGGAAGCTGTCATCTTTTGTAACATAATAAAGTTAGGAGCAATCTTTAAAAAGGCACTTAAATGTAAGACAATTTCCTGAAAAAATACGAATGCAGGTAATTCTAGAACATGTCTTGTTGGTATGGAGTAGCATGCCACTGGCCAAGAGGAAACTCGGCTTCCTGTAAGCAGTGGCTGGGAAGACTTTTTATGAAACTGCTACTGATGCAAAGCAACCCTTTGGAAATAAAGTCTGAGGAGGCCTAGCTGTTTTTGTCATTTTGACTTTGTTGACTGTAAACTTTTAGCTAAGTTATCAGTTATCAAATAAGAAGACAAAGCAAAAAAGAGTCACATTAAAAATACAAATGCAAGTAATTCTAGAAGAGCAAATTAGATAAGATTTGTATGTGTTTGCATCTCTGTATATCCTAGAAAACTTAGCATTGAATATTCTGTTTTGAACCTTATGAATTATACTTATGCAGCATATAAATTGAATTTAGGAAAAAATATTTGTAATTGTTAAGGGCTCTGAGTGTGTCAGTGCTGCTTATTTTTAATTTTAAAGATAAAAGAAAGAACATACTAACAGACACACAGACATTTACAAAATAACACAAAAACAATACAAGCAATGCATAGTTTCAGACAAGGTGATAGGAAATTAACAGTGGTGTCGTATTACATTGATATGTTCAAATTGGTCACTCAGATAAACAAATATAGTCATGTAAGATTGATCAAACACTTAAACATTAATTGTTCCTTTCAATAAAGTAAAAGAAATCAGCAGTACAACTATCTTAGCTATCCTGTGTATAGCTCTATACATATTTTCCCCTTATTTCTCTCTTTTCTCTTTCCCCTTATCCCAGGTGCTCCCCTATAGAGCAATTTCCTTCCCCTTCACAATATCCATTGCACCCCTCAGACTCCATTCACTCCCTCGGGTTCTCACACTAGTGAGACAATACGGTGTTTACACATGTGGGTCTGATTTATTTCACTTATGAGTATGGTCTCTAGTTGTGACCATTTACCTATAAAAACCATGAGTTTATCTTTCTTTATAGCTGGGTAATATTCCATTATATAAAAACCCCCACAACTTTTTTATCCATTCCTCAGTTGATGGGCATTTGAGTTGCTTCCATGATTACAAATTGTGATAAACTACTATAAACTGGGATCTCATAGTGTTGAAAAGTTTTTCCACATGTAAAGAAATCACCAGCAGAGTAAGAGGAAAACCCACAAAGTTGGAAAAAATTTTAACTAACTGTTCCTCGGACAAAGGACTATCTAGACCATGTAAAAAATTAAAAAAAGTCAACCCCTCCAAATTCAAAGACCCAATCCAAAAATGGGCATCTGAGATGCATACACACTTCTCAGATAAAGAAAATACAAATGGCAAATAAATATATGAAAAAATGTTCAATATCACTTGTCATTTGAGAGATACAAATTAAAACAACACTGAGATTCCATCTCACCCAAGAAAGAACAGGGTGAGAAAAAAACCCAAGAAATCAACCAACAACAAATGCTGGAGGGACTGTGGGAAAAAAGGAGCCACTACTCCACTGCTGGTGGGAGTGTAGCCTGGTGCAACCACTGTGGAAATCAGTGTGGAGCTTCTTCAAAAAACTAGGATTACAGGTCCCATTCAACCCAGCTATTTCCCTTCTAGGTATTTTTCCAGAAGAACTGAAAACATTGGTACTGCTATTTTGTTAATTCTTTCTAATAAGTTGGTTTCAGGCATTTGTGTATTATTTTAGAAATGGAATATAAGTGTTTAACTGAAACTCCTAGAATTGGTAGGATGGTAAGAGCTATAATTAAAGACTATTCCTCCACATTCACAAAATAATACTTCTTTTATCAGGGTGTAAAATAACCCTTTGGAAATAAACAATGGATATTGATTGTGATAGAAAGAGGAAAAAGTACATTGAGTTTAAGACTGTAAAAGAATTCTCTGGGACTCTGTCTTGGAAGGAAGTTTAAAGAATGCCTCCGTTAATGCTTATACTGGAAGAGCTAGACCTAAACTGCTTCACACAGATGTGTCTCATGTTCAGGATTTCTTACTTACTAGAAGCTTGAATAATTTAGTAAGTATTCTGGCTTCAGCTCGCAACCCCTCACTCCCCTGCCATAGGTTTTGCTATAAGGTTGTAAATGCCATATATATTTATAATAAAAACCTTCAAATAATATAGAACTGTATGAAGCAGCAACTGAAAACCTCCCATAATTCCAGCCTTCTGCAGATATCACCATTGACAGTCTCATGTCTGTCATTTTAACATTTTTTTCCACTGGGTAGACACAAATCTTTTTATCAGCGGTGTATGTGTATGCATAATATGATCCCACATGTTTTAATCACTTAGCTGTAAATATTCTGAAAGCTTTCCTCTTTTGCATAATATTGTGGGCTAGTGGTGTGGCTCAGTGATAGAGCACTTTCTTAGCATGTGTCAGGCTCTGAGTTAGATCCTAAAAAAAGAAATTTATTTAAGACTATGGCCTGAAGGCCAAATTTTGGTCCCTCCCCTCACCTATTCCTATAAACAAAGTTATACTGAACAAAATCATCCTTACTGGTTTGTGGATTATGGCTGCATTAGTATTATAATAGAAGACTTGAATGGCTGCCGTAGACTGTAAAGCCTGAAAGCATCTACTTTATTATTTTTTATAGAAAAAGTTTGCTGACTTTCAATTTAATCACTCATTGTAGTTAGTTTTGTGGATTGTTTCCAATTTTGTACCATACAATGATACTACAATAAGTATAATAATACTACAATAAATATACTTGTAAACCCATCTTGAGATTGTAAATACCATATATATTTATATGGTATTTGTATCTTACTACTTCCTTATGATGAATTCTGAGTAGAACTGATGCACTGCCTTAACTTCCATAGACCCCCAGGGCTGGACTTGATAAATTTCCTATCCTAAACAATGCTCATAACAACCAATTTTCATGACAGTGATTTTGTAAACAGGAAGACTTGAACTTAATTCTTAATTAATTAAGACTTGAACTTAAATTCTGGAATTAACTCACTAGAATTCCAATAACTTGTCATGGGATTACAAATATAAACTTCCTGGGCCTCAGGAGGACTGGAAAGGGCTCTCTATTCTCGTTAGTAGGTTTTCTGAGTTCTGTAGGTTCTGAATCATCAAACCTGAGAGTGGCCTTGGAAATCCCTGACTTATTCCTTCCTTTTTGTCTGTTCTATCTGTCTATCTATCCATCAGTCTATCTATCTATCTATCTATCTATCTATCTATCTATCTATCTATCTATCTATATCTACCTAGCTATGTGATTGTATGGATTCTTTGGGTACAAGCAGTACAAATAAATTCTAGTGAACTTAAGCAAAGAGATTTATTGGATATTGGGCCGTGAAGGGTTAACTCAGGTCCAGGTTGCTCAAGCTCTGAACATTCCAAAGAAGGCCCTGTCTTTAGTGGGGCTCACCCTTGCAGGCTCCTGTGGATAACCTTGGAGCTCTAAGAATATCTTGCTTGACACAAGTGTTTTTTATTCCTGAGGTCTTGGGCCATGCTGTGTCCCTGTGACTTTTGTGGGGCTGGAGAATGAGAAGCTAAGTTTGGCGATGTGACTGACTGTCCATGAAAACCCTGGAGACTGAGGCTTTTGTGAACTTCCTTGACTGACAACTCTTACCCTGTGCTGTCACACCTCACGGATGGGACAATCAAGTGATGTCCGTGCAACTCCACTGGGAAAAGGCAGCTAGAAACTTGTGCCTGGCTCTTCTTGGACTCTACCCTACATCCCGTTTTTCCCTTGCTGATTTAAATCTACATCCTTTTGCTGTAATAAACAATAACTGTGATTTAAACTTGTGATGAATGTTTAAATTAAAAGAATTATCACAGAAAAAGACACATTTCCTTTAATTCTCCTTAAAACACTTCCCCTCACTTCGAACACACCCCATGTTCTTGCCACTTTCTGGAGCAGTTCTGAATGTCTTTTAGTGTCTTTAGTTGTACTGTTGTGGCTACCTTGATGTTCTGAATCAGTTCAAAAATGTTTACTTTTCATAGATGTCTTCACTTTGGGAAAGATCCAGAAGCCACACTCTTTGAGATCCAGTGAATAAGGTAGATGAGGACACACCATCATATTCTTGCAAGACTGCCTTTCCGTTGATAGTGTTCAACAGCAGCATTTACTGTTTTTTTTTGTTGTTGTTGTTGTTTGTTTGTTTGTTTTTTTGAGGCAGGATCTCACTATGTAGTCAAGACTGGCCTTAAACTATGCACGCTGACCTTCAAGTCACAGAAACCCTCCTGCCTCAGCCTCCTGAGTGCTGGGCTTACAGGTGTGCACCACCATGTCCAGGTTATGGGATTTTTGATCACACTCCATAAAAAGTCATGGAAGAGGATATCCAGAACTTCTTCAGAAAGTGGAAGGATGATAGGATAAGTGTGTTTAAAGTGAGGAGAATTAGTGATAATGTGTTATTTTCTGTAATAAAGTACAGTATTTTATTTAAATATTCACCATATATTTTGAGATACACCTCATTTGTGGAGGACCACCTGGACAGCTCCCCTTGAAGGAGGAGCAATTGTCTCCATTTTGGCTAAACCTGACCCTATTTCCATGTATTGATGTGTGCAGAGCTGGCTAGGACATTTCCTCATCCTTTCAATTAGCTTTAAGCAATGCAAATCGGTCCAGCGAAGGTGCTGATATGTAGTCTCTGAGGCAAAGACGACAGGGCGGTGTTTTCACACTCCCTGTAGCTTCCAAATAGAACATGTGTGAGCCAGGCAGGATGGAGAGCAGTGCTCCACGCTGTCAGCTGGGATTGAGCCTTGAGATAAGAGGTTCGAACTTCCCAGGCATAAAAGATTACACATCAGAGCTGAAGCACCGACCCCAAAACATTACATACTACCACAGCTGTGTTATGCAGATTACTCCCTCTGCTTGTCCTTCTCTCTGCGTACTGCAGAGGTGACTTCAGGCCTCCCACCTAGCCCAGATCATGGAACTCACGTACTTCCCGCCGTTCTCACAGTCACTCATCCTCAAGCCACTCCCTTCTTCACACATTAATAAAACTTGGGTTTGGCCCTGGATCAAGGCCTTTGTTCCGGTTAGCCATCATCATAGCTGGACTTAGGACCCCTTTGCTCCCCATAGCTACAAATATACCTTAGTGTCTCTATTCTTGCCATGGGTTCCATTGGAAGTGGTAGGTTGGAACTAACTCATTAGAATTCCAATAACTTTTCATGGGATTACAAATATAAACTTCCTGGGCCTCAGGAGGACTGGGAAGGGCTCTCTGTGCTCATTAATAGGTTTTCTGAGTTCTGTAGGTTCTGAATCATCAAATCTGAGAATGGCCTTGGAAATCCCTGATTTATTCCTTCCTTTTTGTCTGTTCTATCTGTCTGTCTATCTATCTATCTGTCTGTCTATCTATCTATCTATCTATCTATCTATCTATCATCTATCTATCATTTATCTATATCTCAAAGCTCTTAGGTATAACAGAAGACCAGAGAGTAAAACTTGGAATCAGAAAAGAACTTGTACAAAAACCATGGCCCAGTGGACTTTTCTTCAGGACAGAACCAATGAAATGGTCTGGCTCTGATTTTTCTGCGTTGGTGGCATCCTGTAGGAGAGTCCAGACTGCAGGAGAGTTCTGGATTAGGGCGCAAGCTGCCTGCCCTGTCTTGCTGTGCTGTGGGTCAGAGGAAAGACCATGTAAAGCACTAGGAGCAGGGGCTGGGGATTTAGCTCAGCGGCAAAGCGCCTGCCTGGCAAGCGTAAGGTTGTGAGTTTGGTTCCTGGTACCGGAGGAAAAACAAAAAAACAAACAAACAAACAAACAAACAAAAAAAATAAAGCACTAGGAGCTATGGTGTTGTGGGAAAACAGTGCCCATACCTCAGTCAGAAAACATTCTTGATCTATTATCTACCTGTTCTAGGTGCTGAGGCTTTGTTGAAAAACAAGAAAAGATTCTTGCCCTCGGGATGTTTTTGTTCTGCAAAAAGCAATTCTTTGAAAAGGAACTGATGTACTATTGGGAAGGAGTACCGGATGCTGGGTAGCTGAAACAGAGCAGCTGTCCATTTCAGTAGAAATGTTATTCAAACTCTCTACATTGGTTTCCTTATCTGCAAAATGGGACTATTTAATTTGGTTGTTATGTGGATCATACAAGGTAATCTTTATGGTTAACTCATAGAAAATAATAAATGGCATTTATTTTTTGTGGTTAAGAGAGTTCTGAGTTCTGAAGTCAAACTACAGAGGTTCAAATTCCAGTTATTTGTTCTTGATCTTACTCAAGTTCTTTAATTCTCTGAGTAGGAACATCTTTTTATAGATGCCACTTGTGCAGTCACTTGGGCCCCTCAACTTGGCTTAAAGCTCTGCTGCTGAGGCCTTGAAACTCAATTTTTGAACAAGAGGCCTTGTGTTTTCATTTTGCAGCGGGCTTTGCAAATTACATAGCTTGTTCTATCTCTGAGTTTTAGTTTACTCAAGTAAATAGAGGTAATAATGCGTAACATATTATTTTGCAATGGCCTTACTTTTAACTGTTAGGTTAAAAGTTTCACACTAAAATTTTACCCATTTTCACTTGTCTCCTTTCAGACAAAATATTATCACATAGTGCTCACATGAGTCCATTGAATTTGTTTTATTAAAAAATCCCCACAAATCCCATCTCCTGTGGGAAGATAAAATAGTAATAAGTCCAAAGCATACACAAGTCTTATGCTTGGCAACAAAGAATCATTCCCTCAGTATTTCAACATCTTCCATAGACCATGCTGTGTTTTTATAGGAGGAAACTGTTGCATTTAAAACTGAAGCTATAACAAAATGTAGAACAATTCATCAACTTACATAATTGGGCAAAAGCTGGCCCTTGAAGACTTGTGCTTTGATGTCGAATGTGGTATGAAAGCAAACTTCTGTAGTACTGTTAAATGCCCTCTTCTGACTAATTCTTGCAATTTAGTTCCCTGCACTTTAGGGCAGAGAGAAATGAAAAACCATGTCTCACTATCCTGGGGAAAGTAAATTTGAAGGAAAGATTGAAGTCAAAGGAAAAGCCATTTCTGAGTACTTCAAGCACAATGGAATAGTTGTCTTTTTAAATAGAGTACTTGTATTTAATTTCCACTCATCAGCAGGTAGGAAGAGAAATACAGAAAGTGAACATAGCTTTACAGATCAACAGAAGGCTATTGAGGTAATAAGAGATCTGACGTAAGCATGTGTTTAAATCTTAACAATTTAAAAATTTTCATATTTGAATTTATAGCTTTAATCTTAGAAAATTAAGTGTTGGGTGTTGGGGGGGACCATTTTGAGTCTCAGCCATGTGTGTTTAAAACTTTAAAGCATTTAAACATGCCCGTGAGGTGCTTGCATGCGTGATGTGTGTGTGTGTGTGTCTGTGTGTTTGTATGGTGTATAGGCAGGAAAGGCCTCAGACTGCCTCATGGTGAGGCGAAAGTGCATTTCCAGTTTGCCTCTCTTGGTGGCTCTGGGATGTCCGGCGTGCAAATGAACCAAGGTTACAAGTTTCACAGTTTGTTTAAATACATCAGAGAAAAGCTATATTCAAGACTTGGAAAAAACATACTGACTTGGAAAAAAATCTTATAAAAATATGAGGGAAGCATTGTTTGCTATGACAAAGAGTTAAAAAATGAAATGAATGAAATTTAGTGAACCTAAAAGTATTCCTCCTAATTTTGACTGTGTGCTTAGCAGGAAGAAAGGGGTAGAAGGATGTACGCGAGCACACCGGCAGGCGCCACAGCCCAGGGAGCGAGGGTGGCGGTGGGTGTGGAAAAGGGGACTCCTCTTCAAAGAAGAGCTTTTAATTTTGCAATTAAAAGAATATCTGTTTTATTTTGCACCAAATTTAAGACTACAACACGATCCCCACTTGAACTTTAACAAATAAAAGGAAAATGAGCGTTGGCATGGGGTACAGGAATGGGAGTGTGAGAAGAGTAGGTGGTTTTAAAATTCATTGTTCATTAGTTCATGTTTGTAGGCTGAAAGCTTCTCAAAGGTCAACAGTGTAATAATGCTCTTTATTACCATAATTATTATAAATAGTTACCTTCTGCCACTTTGTGCCACTTTGCAAAATTACTTTTGAAGGTAGTTTTTTCAAGCCCTTACCCCTTCTCTTCTTAGAGTGGCCAGAGGGAATTGCTAGTGTTGAGTCATGCAGAGAATCAAGAGAATACAGAAATGGACAGGCACAGGTCACACACTGAGCACCAGAGTGGAGAGCAAGACATTATCAGGGGTTTCATTTCCTGCAATGGGAAATGGATTGGATTTCAGTTTGGAAGGTTTAGGGTTGAATCTTGGATTCAGTGAAGCTGCTTCGGCAGTTTATGTGACAGATCCTTTCTGTGTGTTTATGTAGTGTGTACATTTGTTAGTTTTTCAAGTACTGTACTCCACCAATAACATAACCTGAGTATATGGCATGGAGTTGGTAGATGCCCACATGGGTGCTACAGCATAGATTGGGGTCTTAAACTGGTAGATTGGTCTGGATTTAAAATTGATTTTACAGTTTAATTGCAAAAGTTTACAGTAGATAATAATTACATTTGTTTGGGGAAATTGGTACATATATATTATGCTTTGCTCATTTTCAATATTTTTCTTTCCTCTTCTTCCTTGTGGTGCTTTGTGTCCCCATTTGCAAGAAATCTATGGGAGAGGGATAAAGGAGGTGACAGTAGGAATAAAAGAGGCCTTGGCAAAACAACTTCTTCAAGCTGTTCCTAAGGAAGAATACACTCAAAACTTGTAATTGTCAGAGCTTTGGGAACATCATAAACATGAGTTGGAAACTTGTTATGGTTTAGATGCAGTTTGTTCCTCAAGGGTTCATGTGTTGGAAGGTTGGTCCCTGCAGTGTGCTGATGTTGAGGGGTGGGGTGGGGAGCTTTAAGAGATAGGGCCTAATGAGAATTGGTTAGGTTGTTAGGGTGCTATCCTTGGAAGGGATGAAGCCAGGTCTTATGGGATCCTAAGTTAATTCTTATGACAGTGAATTGTTACAGAAGAGTCCCTCCCCATGCTCTGGCTCCCTCTCTTGCCGTGTTTCCCTTTTCTCACACATATTCTCCCATCTTGCTGCCATCCTTCATGATGTGATGCAACCAGGGGACCCCTCACCAGAGCCAGGGCTATGCTATTGAATTTTCAGTCTCCAAATTGTGAGCTACATAGACCTCTTTTCTTTACAAAGTTTTTCAGCCTCAAGTATTTTATTACAGCCACAAAAAATGGACCAATACAAAACTAGAACATGGAATGACTCCTGTGGGATATGGAAAAATTTTAAGAAAGATTTTGTATTTCATATTAATGAAATATTCTTGGTTTAGAGTGTAACTTGCTATGATATAATCAGAAAAGTAGGCAGCTTTCTACTAATTAGGAGGCATAGTTCACTCCATGCATTTGATAAGTTTTGGAAACACTAGAATTTTTCCTACCTGGTTTTGCCATTAGACAAACAGAGATGTCTTATCCTCAATGTCCAAACTTAAGCATGTCACCTGAGTATTGACTAAGACATACTTTGGTAGTTGGTTAGTTTATGGAGCATTACATACAAGGACAAGCCCCTAGATACAGCAGAGATTCAGGTGCCTGAAAGACACTCCACAATGCTTATAATAAAAATGAAAACCTCTCAACAGTCTTTTCCTTCCAACTATTGCTCAATTGTTGGTTCTCATTAATGTCCAGCCTTGACTTACCTTGTCCCTCTCCTTAATAGGACTGGATAATATTTTCACTTTTGTAGAAGAAACACATAGGCTATTCCAAGTAGATACAAAGAGCCTGCAAATGCATGTAAGCAAGGAGGTATGGGGGATGGGAGGGTTGCTTAGGAAGTCTGGAGATGTGATGTGATGTTTTAGTGGGGACTACAAAGTGGGAAGAGAGATAGGAAAGAGAACATTGTAGGAGAACCAAAAGACAGACTGACATCTTAAAGCTCTGACATCTATGATTTTGAAAACTGACTCTGGTGGCAGTATGGAAGCTGCATTAAAGAGAATGAAATACAATTAAGTCAGAAACCAATTACATTGTTTCCTGTTAAGAGATATGGAGACAAACTTTATTCATGTGTCTTAGTTACTTTCTCGTTGCTGAGATAAAGCCTGGCACCCACAAGTTAAGGGAGGAAAGGTTTCTTTGGCTTACAGTTCATAGAGGTTTCAGTTCATAGTTGGTTGGTTCCAAGGCAAGGTGGTGTGGCATAGGGGCATCACAGATGAGAAGTGGTCCAGGCAGGTAAGAGCAAGTAAGGGGCCTTATCAGCTTCTTTTTGCCCCTTTGTACTCTATCTAAGCTACTGAGATTAGGGTGGTGCCAAACCAATCAGTGGACTGATTTAGTGGTCACATACGCTTAATCATAGCATCTTTAATCCCAGCACTGCACCGTGAACCAATCACACACTGTAGGTTCAGCCACCTCTGAAAAACCCCCACCTATGACCACATGAGGGTTTGAAGGGACATTTAGACACAAGTCATAACACCATGCCAGTAGGAAGGGAGAAATGGATAAAAAATTATTTCCTATGTAGAGATGAAAAAGTTTGTTACCAGATGGATGGATGATGGAGGGAAAAGAATGAGTCCAAAGTGACCCAAGGTCAGATGGCTGTGGAGATGACCTTGTAGATCATCACTTAAGTGAGGAACTTGAAAGTGGAGATATTATGGTGGGGCTGAAGGTGGATATATTAGGTTTCTATAACAGAGTTCCACAAACTGGGTAGCTCAGTGAGTGGAAATTTATTATCACCTAGTTCTGGAGGCTAGAAGTCCATCATCAAGCTGTTGGCATGGCTGCCTCCTTCGAACAGTGCTATGGAATGTTCTGTTCCAAGTCTGAGTCTTAACTTCTGGCATTGTCTTATGGTATTGTAGCTCTAATCTTCCTATGGTCTTCTTTTTGTGTGCTCCTGTTTGTGTACAAACGACCCCTTTTGTTAAGGATACCTGTTATGTTAGATTACAGCCCACACTGCTCCTCTTGTTTGATCTCATCTCCCCTAACTATATCTGCAATAACTCTGTTTCCAAATAAGGCCACTTTCTTTTTTTTATTTTAAAGAGAAAAGGAAACAAAATAGCAACAACCACACAAAAACAAAACAACACAAAACAGTAAAAATGATACAGAATTTCAAAACAAGGTGACAGGAAGTTAAAAATGGTTGTTATAGTACATATTGCTATCTTCAATGAAGTTGCTCAGATTACCAGGTATAAGGCTGCAGGATTGATCACACAATTAAAGAGAATAAAAAAATAATAAAAAAAAATTAGAAATGATGCAGAGTTTCACTAATCAAGATGGTAGGGATTCAACAATGGTTGTTATATTGCATATTGTTTTCTTCAAATTAGTTGTTCAGATTACCAGATATAATCATGGAAAATTGGTCAGAAAAAGAAAAATTTAAGCATTAACTTCTCCTTTCAATAAATCATTAGACATCAGCAGTACAACTATCCCAGCCATCCATATATATATTTTCCCTTCCTTTCTTTCTTTTCTCCTTTCCCTCACCCCAGTTGTTTCTTCCTTTTAAGCAGTTTCTTTCCCTTTCACACTGTCTATTGTACCTTTTGGGTTTTGTTTACTCTTTCAGGTTCTTACACTAGGGAGACAATATGATGTTTACACATGTGGGTCTGATTTATTTCATTTATGAGTATGGTCTCTAGTTGCATACATTTACCTAATAAAAGCCTTGAGTTTACCTTTCTTTAGAGCTCCATTGTATAAAAATACCACATTGTTTTTATTCATTCCTCAGTTGATGGGCATGTGGGTTGTTTCCAAGACTGAGCTATTACAAATTGTGCTGCTAAAAACATGAGTACACATGTATCCCTGTGGTATAACATTTTCAATTCTTCTGGAAAAATACCCAGAAGGGGAATAGCTGGGTTGAATGGGACCTCTAATTCTAGTTTTCTGAAGAATCTCCACACTGATTTCCATAGTGGTT
>NW_004955409.1:25157996-25173656 GCF_000276665.1 Chinchilla lanigera | reverse complement strand
TCTAATTTTAGTCTTTAGCATGTAGAAAGCTGGTTTTTCCAGCACCATTCATTAAAGAGACTATCTTTCTGCCAGTGTACGTGTTTGGCCCCTTTGTTAAAGGTAAAGTGGCTGAGTGTGTTTGCAGGTGTGTTTGCATCTTCTAATCTGTTCCATTGATCTTCAGGCCTGTTTTTTTGCCAGTACCATATTGATTTTATCACAGTAGCTTTGTAGCATAATTTCAGGTTTGGGATTGTGATGCCACCTTGCCGTTGTTGCCCAGGATTGCTTTTGCCGTTCTAGGGCTCTTCTGGTTCCAGATGAATTTTAGGATTTTTTTTTTACATCTGTGAGGTGTACTAATGGTATTTTAATCAGGTTTGCATTGAATCTGTATAACAATTTTGGGAGTATGGCCATTTTCACAATGTTGGTTTTTCCTGTCTATGAGCAAGGAACATCTTTCCATTTTCTGAAATTCTATTTGATCTCTTTTTGAGTACTGTAATTTTCACTGTATTTATCTTTTATTTCCTTTATTAGATTGATTCTTAAGTATTTTATTTTTTTTGGATGCTATTGTGAAAGGTATGGTTTCCTTAATTTCCCTCTCAGTGAGTTTGTTGTTTGTGTACAGGAATGCTATTGATTTTTGAGTGTTGACTTTGTATCCAGCTATGCTACTGAATTTGTTTATTAATTCTAGGATTCTTTTGGTGGAGTTTTTGGGGTCTTTCATGTAGAGTATCATGTCATCAGTGAATAATGATAATTTCACTTATTCCTTTCCAATCCTTATTCCTTTTGTTTCTCTCTCTTGTCTAATTGCTCTGGCTAATGTTTCCAGAAGTACACTGAATAGGAGTGGTGACAGTGGAATCCTTGTCTTGTTCCTGATTTTAAAGGGAAAGCTTTCAGTTTTTGTCCATTTAGTATGATGTTGGCTGTTGGTTTGTCATAGATGGCTTTTACCAGATTAAGGTAAAGACCATCTATTCCAACTTTCTCTAGGGTTTTTATCAGGAATGAGTGTTAGATTTAAGGCCACTTTCTGAGATACCAAGCATTAGGACTTCAACATATGAATTTGGAAGGCATACAGTGCAACGCACAACAGTGGGGCAGGTGAAAAGAGAATAGTTGGCTGGGTGTGCTAAGTTTTAGGTTCCTGTCTGCCTAGTGTCAATGGGCTGGTGGTAATAAGAATGTGAACTGTATGCATATAGATTTGGTTATCCCCTACATATTGGGAACAGCCATGTAGACTTTTCCATGAATTATTTTAGAGCTGTGGGTGTGAAAACATTTGCTCAGGGAAGAAGAGAAAGAGGATGAGCATAAATTCATCAGTACCTTGTTAAGGTTCAGGACAATGCAGTTCCAAAATGAGATACCTCGGTATTGAGGAAGTGATAGAAGCAGGAAGGCCACTCTCATCTCCTCATCCTTCCTGCCTGAAGCAGATATCACAAGATACTTAATGCTTGTACAGAGGTTAAAGGAGCTAAAGACACAAAGGTGGCAAGAGGAATCTCAACAAGTATGTTTTGCTAGATTTCCCCTTTACATTATATCCCCGCTACCCAGTCATGTTTCTCCATAACTATCCACCTCTTCATCCAACCTAAGTATAAAAATGCATAATTTACCTCTCTTTGGCTTTTCACTTTCAAAGATTTCTGTGCAGTACAAAACTTAGATTAAATACACTGGTGTGCTTTTCTCTGATTAATCTGTCTTGTCACTGGGGCCTCAGCCATGAATCTATGGTAGGAGGAAAAGATATTTCTTTTCCCCTGCAACCTCTTCATGAGCAGGGTTTTCTGCTCCATGTTTAGCTATTGTCTCACTAATTCTCCACATGGATCCTGAGAGGAAAGTTTGAAAGGAAACTGGGCCTCCAGGGTAAAAATTAGCTGAATGGTACAACTGGGATTTATATCTAGATTTATTTGATTTTACCCAAAGATGCTGCCTTCTCCTGGAGAGAGAGTATAGAATAAGGAAAAGGCTGGGTAGAAAACCTTTGAGGATCTGGGCGTAAAGGTACAGGCCTATAATCCCACTACTCTGGGAGGCTGAGGCTGGAGGATTACAAATTCAAACCCAGCCTGGGTAACTCAGTGACTTAGTGAGATCCTGTTTCAAAATTTTAAAAACTAACGCTAAAAGAAGGGCTGGGGATGTAGCTTAGTGGGAAGGCCCCGGGTTCAATCCCTAGTACTGCAAAATAAACAAGCAAAATAATAATCTTACAGGAAATTGGATGCTTATGGGGCAGACAGAGGGAAGCAGTGAAACAGGAAAGAGAAAGGAGAAATAGCCTCTGGAAACCCAAAACGAGTTTTGAGGAGCATGGGGGAGGGCAACAGAATTAACTATTTTAGACAGGCTGAGGACCTAGAAGTGTCTCTTTGGTTTAGTGCCCTCTCTGCTCTTTGAACGGCCATTTGATTAAGAAGTGAAATTATAACAAATTTCCCTTTGTAGTGATTACAGGCAACAGATTCACTCTAAAATAAAAAAGAGAATTACTGTCAATTTTATTCCAATTTCACCACAGTCAATGCACTGTTGGGGTAGAAACATCAATTCTGATAAATTGCTCTACCCATGTATATGTACACTGACCTAGTGATGGCTTTGGAGGCAGATTTAATTCTTCAATTCTGAGCTCTGGGACTTGGTCCCAGGGTTGTGGGTACACACTTTTCTGTGTACATACTGCTGTTTTGATGGTTAAGAAAGACCTTTGTTTATATACACATGGTATACAAGCTAGCAGAGCAATCTAGGAGGAAATTTTAGAGGTGATTATGGCATTTTAGGATATGTAAGAGTATGAGATGATAAATAAGCACCTAGTGGCTGGATGCCGGTACCTGCTTTATAGTCTCTTCAAAGAAGAAAAATTTCATTAAAAACAAAGCAGGTAAAATGTCAAGGTGCCCATACTTTTTTTTCAGACCTTTCTTTTTACGTTATAAAATAAGTGGGTTGAGGGAAGCATGAACTGCAGCTAAATAAAGGCTTTTCTTGGCATTCCTTGGAGAAATCAAATCCAAGACCAGTGGTGAAAGGTGATTGTACTATATCCACTACACAGACTATTTCTTCTAATTATCAGCATGAATGTAATTACTTCCAAGCAGCGCAGGCTCCTATGATCATGTCCCTTAGAGCATTTCATCTGTAATGATTTTCCTTGATAGAAAGCCAGTTGGAAGCATTTGTTGCATAACATTGCTCAACCAGAAAGAAAAATACGTACTTCTCAGAAGAAAGATCTGTATGCTTTCTTTTCAATGGTACTTATATTCTGCCAGAATTTGATTAGGAGCTATCTTGGCACAAAGATTGCTAATCACCGAGTCAAATAACTTATATAGATTAAACAATTTCTTGGAAAAAATACAATGTAGTATGACATTCCTTTTCCAAGAATATTGCAGCTCTGAATTGTAACCACTCAAGGTGAATTATTAAATCCTCTAACTTGTAAGGGTAGGTAGTGTGGGAGGGATGGGTTCCTGAGGGAGATGCTAGATTTTTAGGGGGTCTAGTTTCAAAGAAAAGTATTCTTGGCCTGGGGCTGACATTAAAGTAGAGATTTATACAATACTTTTAAAAAATTAAAGCCATAAGCGATGTGAGAGGTTACCTAGTCTCTCTCCTTCAAGAAATGAATGACCTAGCACTTACTCATTTGCTTTTTGCCTCACAGTAGGTTGAATCGCAACCAGCGGCCAGATGTTAAATTTCTGTCTGGTAGTCTTGCCATGGTCTTTTCTTCATCTAGGATTTAAAAAAAATCACAAAAGATTTTGTTTATCCAGAACTGTTGAAAAACATGTTTTAAATGTTAACTTTCTTTTTTTTTTTGGTACTGGGAATCGAACACAGGACCTTGCACTTGCCAGGAGGGCTCTTGTGCCACTGAGCTATACCCCCGGCCCCTAACTATTAACTTTCTAAATAACTAAAGCTTATGCCTTTACACACCCCCTAAAAGTTTTGAATGGATATAATCATTGTAAAGAGTACACTGAGCATGATTTAACTTTTCCTTGAGGCAGTATTGTCATTGCCTCGAGCATTAATTGCTTTACTGTAACTGCATCGAACCCACCGTTACCCTCTGCAGACAGCGCCCATCCCCTTGCTTCTGCTCTCCCTTATTTCCGAGTTTCTTATCACCCTCTCCCAGTCTTGCAGCCCCTTCTCCCTCCACTTGCTATCACACTCTCTTAAGGCTGCTGGTGCTCCCTCTTGCAGAAGGGGCTAGAAACCTGTCCTGCACAAGAAAACAAATTACACAATCACTGTGCAGTTAAGAGTTGGGCTTTGTTTTTCCTTGAACACTTAGTCCAATAAAATGCAGCACTATTCCTCATCAGTAGTATTGTGTAACCTTTGAAGGTTTAATCTGATGATTTAAAAACTGACAGAACGTTTTCACCATACACCATCTTAGAAGAAAGATTTAATTGTTGCAGGCAAGGAGAGTACACTGGGGGTCCTTATTTCCCTAAGCTATCCCTGATTCCTGACTCCGCAGCCTTCCTGCCTCCGGATTGTCTCTTGTTCCTGGGAGAAATTTTGGGATTAGCCAGTGGTTCTTAAACTTGAACGTGCACTGAAGTCACCGGGAGTCTTGTAAAACCACAGATTTCTGGGTCCCAACTTCAGAGCTTCAGATTCAGCAGGTCTGGTGTGCGCCCTGAGGATTTGCCTTTTTAATAAGTTACAAGGAATGCTGCTGCTGCTGGGCTGGGGCCCATACTTGTGGGAGTCATTGTGGAAATCTTCATTCTCCATTACTCTTCAGAAAGAAGGAGAGCGTCAGGGAAGACTGAGGCTGTCTGGGCCTCCAGGTATCTCTCGCAGAGGACGTTATCCAGAAGCATCTCTGTGTTCGTGGGGTCTATTGTGAGACTCTGCCAATGGCTGCTCATACCAGAAAACAGAGACAGGTCTGTCAGTGTCAACATGTTCCCACTCTTTGATTTGGGAGCCTTAAAAACGGACACTTTTGCGGGTGCACTTGAAAGCAGATAGGCTGTATTTTACTTTCCTAGTCGAGAATATTTACTAAGACTTACTTGTTCCTATCCACCATTAGACTATAAGCTCTCTAAGGCCAGGAGCCATGCTTGCTTCAGTGCTCTGCTCTCAAGATCTTAATACCTGCCTAATATAGTACCTAATATATAGTGAACCCTCAGTAAACATTTTAGCATTACACAAATAGTGGCTGGAAGCTGAGCAGATGGCACTGTGTCTCCGTACAAGCTGGACTCTGTGAAAGATTTCATTCATTGTATGTATGGTAACTGTGGTGTACCCATTTTCCTCAGGATACTCTGCCAACATTAAAACTATGTGATACTGTAAAATCATGCATAATCTTAAAACCAATTTAAACTAAATTCTGCCCTATTGCACACATTTGGATTTGTCAGGCAGGTGGTATAGTTCAAAAAGTGATATTCGTAATGTGTCTCACACTTGTTTCTTTTAAAATCAGTGTTGGAATTATAGTCTCCTTGTCCCGAGAAACAGCTTTGAACAAGACCATTGTGCTTTGAGGGAGACACCTTTCTCTCCTAAGGGCTCTGCACTAATTGCCACTCCAGGGGCTCCCTTTTAGAAAATCTGGGGGTGGAGGACAGCTCTCAGTTATAAATCTGCCTCTGTCAGGATGCTACAGTCTGCTGGGTGCTTACGAAAGGTAGCTTTCTCTGTTGTATCAACTAACAAAAGACCCACATTCTAAAAACATATCCTGTGGGCTGTTTAATGAAATACCTGTCTGGTGCACTTGTAAATCACTTTACAAACGTGCTAGATGCAGTACTGAGTTCAGTGTATGTTTCTGAAAGAGCAGCTACCTCTTCATCTGACCTGCTACCGATTCGTCATCCTTGCTGGATTCAATGGCCTGCCTCGCAGCACTGGAACATGGGCTCCATGCCTGTTGGCAGCTCTGGCTGTCTGGGTGCTTTTCAGTTTATCCCTTTTATTGTAGAGCTGTTTTGCATTATGGATAAATTACAGGTATGGCACTCAGAGGGAGAATGTGGGCAGCGCAGGGTAAATGGCAGTGCCCTTGGATATGAGGCTAACTTGGCCTCATCCATCTAGACAATTCTGTGTAGTAGAAGGTGTGTTTATGGGATTAGGTATTAATCACAAAACAGGGGAGGCGTTCCTTGGCTGCTAATTATGACATTGGATGAGCACATAAAATTCATCATCATAAACAATATCACCCTGTAGGACCCTTCACATAAAATCAGTCCTGTCAGACAAATACTTATTTACATAACACGGAATTTAAAAACATTCTAAAAAATCTGGAAACAGCTAAATAAATAAAATATGTGTATAGAAGCTAATAAAAATTAGTACCTTAAAAAAAATCACCACGAGCGATGTTTTCTATAATTATATGAAGCCCTAGAGTTTTAACCATGTAATGGTAATTTTTTAGTGTTTTTGCCGTTATTGTCCTTTTGATTTACTTAACTATCTAACTTGAACAAACAATGTTAAGTGGGGAAACAGATGCAATTAAATAGCCTGTAATTATGTTTTTAGTCAACGGCTACCATCACAGACTCCTCCTGTTACTCGGACCCGAAAAAAGTGACCTAACTGATTTCACCAACTGCTTTGCCAGGCCCCGATGCAGAATAGATGGCCTTATTAAGCAATCAAAAAATCAGCCATTACGGAGGGATGGTAATCAACAGTGTTTATACAGCTCACACGCTAGCCCCACAATACACAATCAGGACCATGAATTCTGCTAATTGGGTACCTTCTGCGTCCAGAGGTGCCTGCAAAGGGAAACAAAAGGGACTTGAAAATTAGTGTTTGTAGCAATTAGTTTCTGTCTAAAGGCTTAACCCAGTTCAGGAAAACCATGATTCAAGCAGGGATTATTACAGCAACTCTGGTATTTAGATGTCTTCTGCCATTATTTGAGGTAGGATTCTGCTCTGCAAAAGTAATGTGGATCTATGGTCCCTTTTTTGTATGTACTTCAAATGATTTTTGTTTTGAACTTTTCAAAAATCAAAACCACTAAGTAATTTGCTACTTTAAATTTTCTGGCATTCAGTATTTGTGTGCGTGTGTGTCCAAGTGTGTGTTTTACACCTTGTGAGTTTGCTCAAGACCAGCTGAAAGGACCACTGAATACACATGTTGTTGAGGGGTTCTGCTCAGAGGAATAATACATTTGGGTTTGTTGTGCCATTATTCCTCTCAGAATGATCTGTAGCTTAGTGGGAACCACAGGGTATAATTCTTGTGTTTTACAGCAAGTGTTTTATTTATGTGTGTGGACAAATTCACATTTTAAGTTACAGCACTAAAATGGTCCAGGAAGAGAATTTAGGTGTATATTTTATCTGAGTAAACTAGCAGGACATTTTCCAAATAGGCCCCACTAAATGCCCCATGGATTTTATAAAATTGATTACAAAAACCCTTTTCCCTTTCCTTCTCTTTCAATCTTTGGCATTTCTGACATCATAATCATATAGTCAAATCTCTACGCTTTGCTTATGTCATTGTAGACTTCGTGCTGTAGATGATCAAAGGGCAAAGCATCAGTGGCAGGTTCTTGCTTTCCTGAAGCTCTCCAAATGGTTCCGGAAGAGCAAAACGATAAAAAAAATAGTAAAGGAAAGAGGGAAAGAAAGCCCTTCTGATTTAGAAGACCAAAGAAATAATTAACGTTTCATTTTCTCTGATTTAAAGGCTACATGAGCAAATGACAGCTTGTCTTCTAAAATTTGTTAATAATTTGTCCTAATGACTAAATGATAATCAATGTGTCGATAATATAGTAAAAAATTTTATTATTAGCACCAAATTTTACATTATTAAGACAGAAATTGTAGAAAGACTATTGGTACTTTGGAGACAATCAGAATGATAAGCGTGATAGTTTCAGAGATACTGTAACAACATTTTACTCCTGATTACATTGCATATTGATATTAGTGAGCGTCAGTATGGAGTGCAATCAGTCAGGAGAAAATGAGTGAAATGTGAGCTAATGAGAACTAATTGTATCATATAATAGCAAGGACACAGAATTCTATCAATTAAATTAGTTTGAGATGAAACAAATATGAATATAATAATGTTTATAATAATGAGGCAATTAGAGCTAATGAAATAAATGTTAATAGAGACCAGGATCCCTAGCTCATTTCTGCTCATCTCCTGATTCCTCCAAACTTTGAGTTGTGTTGTATTCACTGGAATATTTTTAGCCATTGAGGCTTGTATGTGTGTGTCTTAGGAAATAGGAATGAAAAATGTAAACCTTCATGGTCTGCATATTTCTTGGTTTCATACCTTCAGCAGGATGCTCCATTTATGTTGTTGGCGAGGTATGCTTTTCTTTTGATGGATAAATTATGTCACATAATACAGAACTTTTATTGTCATATACTGCTTGCTTTATCTGAAACAGAAAAATGGCACTGCTATTGGTGTGAATGTTGATCTTTGTCTTCTCGATATATGAGAGAATTGACTACACAAGGCTAGTGCTCCTCCATTGTTCAATTCACTGCATTCTACTTATTAGTTACTTCCTGGGTTCCCTGAAGTCTCTGATGCTTATGCCAGTTAGTACTCGGATGCAAAGAATCATAGTTGGGATAGCAAAGTCTGTTTTTTATTAGTTATTTGATTAGAAACATACTCTCCAGAAGATGGTTTTGGTGATTCAGCTTCAGTCTGGCAAATTATTAAGATTGGTAAAACAATTAGGAACCATGTTTTGTGCTGTAATTTAGATATGAACTTAATATCTGGGATGCTGAGCATCTTATAGAACAGTCCATATGGGCGTTAGGAAAGATGATACACTAGTACATTTTTTTTTATTTTAAAGATAAAAGGAGGGAAACGTTAACAGACATACAACATTTTACAACATATCACAAGCACAGTACAGACAATACAGAGTTACAAACAAAGTGGTAGGGAATTAACAATGGTTGTTGTATTACATATTGATATCTTCAAAGTGGCTTCTCATGAAAACAGATATAGACATGCAATACTGGTCAACCCAAGACTCATTGACAGTTTCTTTCAGCATAGAAATAGAAGACAGAAGAACAACCATGTTAACTGACATGTATATACATACATACAAAATTTCTCCTTCTTTCCCTTCTCTTTTCCCACATCCCAGTTGCCCTTTACTCTTCAGCGGTTTCCTATCCTTTCACAGTGTCTATCATACCTCTGAGTTTGAATTAACTCTTTCAAGATTTACACTAGTGAAACAATGCGGTGCTTGCACATGTAGATACACTAGTACATTTATGTACTTAGAAATGCACCCACTTAGCTAGGAAGACTGCCCTCCACAGTGCGTTAACTTTATATAGTTTATAGATTGATAAAAAAGTATTTTCTGTGATGTATTTCTATTCTATTAAGAATTCTGCATAAGCAATTAGTGGGAAACTTGAAAGATTTTAGTAATTGCTTCTTGCTCATTTGCATGTTACTCTGGTTGTTGTGTTTATCTGCCCCCTGGGCTACATTTATTAGTGTTAGTGATATTGACCACTAAAGTAGGTAGAACTGTGCTGTGAAAGTCTCAACCAACTTTCTCATCTGGCAATCATGTTTTTATCCTGTGTGTTATGGGTGTTTTTGCTTTTGCTTTTGTATTACATTAAAAAGACATCAGAACGAGCTGTGAGTTAATGTTTCCCTTGTAAAAGGTTATGGATTACGCTCAGCTGGTTTCTCAGGCTGACACAGGGTTCATGATTAGAAGAATGAAGACAAACATGAATTGAAAATGTCACTAACCTTTATTGGGCCCTGAGAATCCTGGAGTCTGCGTGACAGGAGGCTTTCCTGTTTTCAACCGTATAAAGAAGATTGAAACAAAACAGCATGGATCTTGGCTATTTACATCTTTTAATGAATGCTCTTCACGTTTGGGTTCCTTTGTCTGCCTCCCAGTTTTCAAGGGTTTAGCTGTGAAAAATGTGGATGGTATCACATACTCTTTTAAACCATGGAGCAGACATCTGTCTAGGATGCTTTTTCCTCCAAATTATGCTTAGCGGAAAGAGCATACATACAGCTGCGCATGTACAAGGTAGCCAATTACCCATTCTCAGTGACCACCAACTCCAAGTTGGGAAATATTTTCCAGACATAACATAAGTAAAGCTGTATGTTTATATGGGTGTGTGGTGAGGGGATACTTAGGATGAGATCTACTATCCGTGTGTGATAGGGCCCTTGGATTTGAATCTGATTGTGCTGTCTTAACCTTATATAAATGATAAACAGATGGATTCCCACCCCATGCCTCAGAACTTCATTAGACAACAGAAAGTAAAATTAACTTAGTCTGTTTACTGCAGTGCCCAGAAATTAAATTGTGATACAGGAGATAAACACATTTAAACAGCAATAATTTATTCAAGCTTTTAAGTTTCTATCAAAATTCCCTGTCTTTGTTTCATTTCGGTGATTTGGGCTTGGCTGTTCTTGATCTAAATATGAAGAACCTTGCAGCATTTGAAACATTAGTGTTTCTTTACCCCTAATTTATCTCCCTGCTAACTACTGACATGGCACACCTTGTGACAAGTTGTGCTATAGTGGTTTTCACTGATTTTGTATGTAACAAGAAAATTTCATGTGAAGATTACTGAAGAAATTTCAAAGCCACGCATGTTCCTTCATCTGAACTGTAAATATGTGGTGGGTAAAGAATTTTAGACTTTTACAAATGCATTTACTTGTTCCTGGATTAAAGTGAATTCCATAAACCCATACTTAGGCCAAAATTATTTTAAATACTGATATTTCATGGTGTAACTGTGGCCTATAATATAGATGTAATAACATTCTTTGTCAGACTATATCTTTTTGGCAAACACAAACCTATGCGTCTTTATTCTCACTACGGTATATCTAACTATATATAATTTTAAGACAGAAATTGTTTTTTATTTTAAAAGATTAAAATAACCTTTTCTCCAGAAAGGATTTTCATCTTAAAATATGGAACATTTCTATTTTTATTGTAAAATCGCCTTACATTTAAGCATTACCCAAACATTAAATGTTAAGACTAAAATTATTTTAAAGCATATTTAGGAAACTTACTTAGTGGAAAGAGAATTACTGTTAGTTTTTCTCCAAAGTGATAATTTTGTTCTTATTTCAATATAAAATACTTAGTCATACTTATGCCATCCTTTTATTTCAGAATAGTGAAATGCCCCTTTACAATCTAAAACAATGTTTCCTGTTTGGAAAAATGTAGTTTTTTTTGAGGGAAAGCAAATAACTCAAGCTTAAACTGGAAGGATTGTGAGTCAAGAACCTGGCTCCGGTTTTGACTTTGCTGCTTTTGATGATCTAGGGCACCTTAAAGACTCACCTAAACTCTATCCAAATTTCTCTTATGTGGCATTTGGCATTATTTTCTTTTATCCTGTACCCATCAGAATGGACTGGCTTATGCTGCAGTTACCACCACTAAGCCTCAGTACCTTAAAGTAACAAACCTTTGTCATTCATGCTTTGTGTTCATCAAAGATGGAAACTGTTACATCATTGTCTCTTTTCTTTCTTCCTTCTTTCTTTTTTCCTTCCTTCCTTCTTTCTTTTTCTTTCCTTCCTTCCTTCTTTCTTTTTCTTTCCTTCCTTCCTTCCTTCCTTCCTTCCTTCCTTCCTTCCTTCCTTCCTTCCTCTCTCTCTCTTTCTTCCTCTCTCTTCCTTCCTTCCTTCTTTGTTTTTTGAGAGAGGGTCTTGCTATGCAGTTCAGGCTGGGTTTGAACTCCCTTTGTAGCCCAAGTTGGCTTTGAACTTGTAGCAACCCTCCTGCCTCAGCCTTCTGAGTGCTGGGATTACAAGCATGTACCACCACACCTGGCTGTTGTCATTTTCCTAATGCTCAGACCCATGGTGATGGAGGAACCTCTGTCTGGAAGGTATTGCCATTGCCATTATCAAGGCAGAGGAAATAAAAAAACACGAGGAAGCACACACTACCTTTTAAGTCATACTATGTCTTAAAACACACACTACTCTCACTACTAGTGCCAGCTAAAGCAGGCTGATCTAGTTCTATGTAGCAGAGAACTGGAATTCTCCACTTAATTGGAAGAGAAAATATGTTGCTTGTTAATAACCTAAATACTGTCACATGCTTTTCTCATCTAATACCTCTTATTTATTTCCCTGTAAATGTTATTTCATAATAAAATACTAAATTGTAAATTAGTAAGTTAAAAATTCAATCACCCTAAAAAATCAAATGGTTTTTGTTGTTCAAGTACTTAAATATCTCACCAATGTGCACATACAATCTTTATGTACCTGGACTGATTTTTTTTTTTTTTTCTGTTTGTACTGGTTGGACATATTAACCAATACTTTTAAATCTTAATAAGCCTGATTATGGAAGTTTGTTTTGAACCTGTGCTGTAAACAATTTTTCATATGCCTACATAGCTTAGCTATAATTTTGAGTTGTTAATGCATATAAAAGAAAAGTCAGGGATAAATAGATAAGATGATATCTTGCATGTGCAGTATTGTAACTACTTTGCAGAAGATCCCACGGCAGTTAAAAGTGCTTTGTTTGTGCAATGTTTATTCAGATAGATTTAAGTGGAATCCAATTTTAAAAAATCAGTTAAAATTGTTTCAGTTGAATATAAAAACCTCATATTAAGGTTCTTTTTATTTGGAGTGGTGGTGGAGATTGCAGAGCTTCATTTATGTGAAGGTGTGCAAAGCCAGGATTACAAGGAAGGAGAGTATATGAACAAAAAGACACATATGTGAAGAATCTTGTCAAATATACATCCAATTTAAATCTTTAATTTCTAGAGGGTGATCATGGAGTGGTGGAAAGGCTGATTTGTTTTAGTATTACTATGTATTTGTGATACTGTTCTTATTCTAAAAATCTTGATTTTGTTATGAAAAGAACATTTATGTGTGATAGGTAACATAAAGCTTATTGGGGGTCTTATCATAGCAGTATACTTTTCTAATTTAATTTCCCCTGGAGAGGTCGTTCGCATTAATCATTGGTGGGTCTAGCTGGTCCAAGTAATATTGTACATCCCCTTATGTAGACCCTGGATGGAAGAAGTTTAGTAACCATGGCATCACATATATCTTCCACTCCTTAAACTACAAATTTCTTTCCTTAAAACTCTGTTTCTCTTCCTGTTAGACTGTAAAGTTTTTGAGGATTTTTGACTGTATTATTATTTTTTTCAAGGCTGCCTTCCCAGTGACTAGAATTGTACCTGATGTAGAACTGAATGTGCTTATATTCAGTAGGTATTTGTCATATGAGAGAATAGCCAATGGGTACAGTTAGGTATTTTCCTATTTCATCTAGAGACCAAGAGATTTTGTTTAAAGTAATGCTTTTGACAAATCAATGCCTTTTCATACTCCTTGGACAAATAGTTGCCCAGAGAGGCTTTGAAATGGAAAAATAAACCATTTCACAGTTTTTATATATAAATCTGTGCAGCAACAAAGAGATTTAAAATTTTTCAATTGTTCACATCTTATTATGGTATACCCCGGGGCTGGGGATTTAGCTCAGCGGCAAAGCGTCTGTCTGGCAAGCGCAAGGTCATGAGTTCGGTTCCCGGTACCGGAGAAAAACCAAAAACCAAAAACAAAACAAAACAAAAAAAACCTTATATGGTATACCCCTCTCCCACACACATAACAAGTGTTGGCAAGAATGTAGAGAAATAGAAACCCTGTGCCCTGCTGGGGGTGTGTGTGAAATAGTGTAGTTACTATGGAAAATGCTATGACATTTCCTCCATATCATATATGTGTGAAAAAATTAAAAGTAGGGACTCAAACACTTATTTGTACACCTATCTTCATCACAGGACTTTTCATAATAATAAAAAGGTAAAAGCAATCCAGGTGACCACTCATGGATGGGTGGGAAACAGAATGTTATTCAGTCTAAAAAAGGAAGGAAATTCTGACACACATAGTACAACACAAGTGAACCTTGGAGACATTATGCTAATCATAATAAGCCAATCACAAATTATCCATTATGTAATGTACCTACAATTGTTAAGTTCAAAGAGACAGAAAGCAGAGTAGTGCTTCCCAGAGACTGAGGGGAGGAGGGAATAAAGAATTATTGTTTAATGACTACCCAGTTTCAGTTCAGGAAGATGAAGTTCTGCAGATGGAAGATGGTGATAACTGCAAAGCAGTGTGAATGCACCTAGTACCATTGAATTTTTGCCTTAAAAGTAGTTAAAATTGTAAATGTTATGCTATGTATGTCTCACCACATATTTTTTCTTTTTTACTAGCAAGGTAATCAATGACCTCCAAGTTTCCAAGTTCTATGATCCATTCTTAGTTTTCACCCTCTGACCCCATTGCATCATTTGACACAGAAAATCTTTTCTATTTCTTGAAATACATTATCTTGCTCCAATACAAATCATACTGTATTGGTTGTATTGTTTTTTTCTTTCCTTGTCTCTGGCTACTCCTGAGAGCAGTGGCTACAGTACTGGCTATCCTTCCCAGTACTTTTCTGTTGTATTCTCGTCTTCTTACTAATATCAAATGTTTGAGTGGGCCCTTTTTTCTATATATCTAGATTCTCTATAAGCTCATTATAGGACCTCATCCTGTCTCATGACACTAAATATCTTTATGAAGATGAACTTTATTATTATTTTTTTTTTTGTTTGTTTTTCTCCGGTACCAGGAACCGAACTCACGACCTTGCGCTTGCCAGGCAGGCGCTTTGCGGCTGAGCTAAATTCCCAGCCCCTGAAGATGAACTTTAAAGTGAAACCTCCATTTAGACATTCAATAGGCGTTTCAAATTTAGCAACTGAAATACAATTTGATTTTTTCCTGTTAAACTTGCTTCTCACTATTTTTTCACATTTACTGAGTGAATCAGAAAGCTGTTAGTTTTGAGTTTGGCCTAGAACGAGAAAAGGCTACACAAAAGCTTCAGGCTACTGTGCAAGAGGCTCTGACACTTGGGCCATATGATCCAGCCAATCCAGTGATACCAGGAGTGGGGCTATTGGTGTGACTATCCCCAGACATGTGTTTCAGAAGCCTTTGGAACTGGTTTGCAGGAGCAGTCTGGAAAGGTTTGGAGATGCTGGCTAGATGTTGGCACATGTGTTATTGTGGTTTTTTTTTTTTTAAGACAAAGGTTGTTAATGTATGGTTTTTTTTCTAAACTAAAACCTCAACATTCAGGTTTAATTGCAGCGTTTGCATTTTGCAGTAAATAAGTGGGTTATGGGTGAGAGTATGGCATTTGCTCTCATTTTTAAATCTTTTTTAAAATTTTTATTTTAAAGAGAGTAGTAAATGAGAAACAAACAAACAAATAGAACAGTATCAGCATACCAGTATCATGAATATAAACATATCAAAGCAAGAACATTTAAAGTGATACAGGGTCTCAAGACAAAATAGTACAAATCAACAGTGGTTGTTACATTACATATTGCTGTCCTCAACTACATTGCTCAGATTTCCAGATGTAAGAATGAAAGATTGCTCAAACCATTAAAGAGAATAAGAAAATAAATCTTTGATAAAACATTAGAGATAATACAGAGT
>NW_004955409.1:25095305-25139010 GCF_000276665.1 Chinchilla lanigera | reverse complement strand
TCTGACTCTTCTGATTGTGTGTGAGTGGCAGCGCGAGAGTCTGACAATCCCCAGTGCTCAGTGTAGCTCCTGTTCTGGTGAGTGGTGGCAAGGTAGTTCCACAGATGCTCCGGACCTTTCTTGCATTCAGTTGGCTCCCAGTAGTGTGTGGGAAGGGCAGGGGAGGCTCACCAGTGTTCCTGAGAGTGTCTGGGGTTTGGCCCAGCTTCC
The DNA here is from genome assembly GCF_000276665.1 of Chinchilla lanigera. Taxonomy (NCBI): domain Eukaryota; kingdom Metazoa; phylum Chordata; class Mammalia; order Rodentia; family Chinchillidae; genus Chinchilla; species Chinchilla lanigera. The sequence goes on along the minus strand of NW_004955409.1, from coordinate 25,138,800 downwards.
ACAAGAGTAGAGGGGATGCAGGTCGCATTCACCGAGACTTCAGACGTTGTCCAGGACAGAATCTGCTTCCCACACTGGAAGCAGAGGGGTGAGGGTGAACTCCCTGAGGCTCCTGACTCTGTCCAGGTTTTAGCTGAGCTCCAAGGAGGGGTGTGAGTTGTTCTGGCAGTGACCACCAAGGCCCCAGAAGTTGTCCAGAGATCCATGTGCCTCACACCCTGGTAGGGGAGGCACCAGAGTGGCTCACCATGGTTCCTAAAGGTGTGTGATGTTCTGCCCAGCCCTACCACACACACTGTGGTTGTGGTGGGTAGCCACAGAGACCCCAGAGGGTGCCCAAGGTTTTGCCTGTCTTGCACGCTGGTCAGGGAGGCAAAGCTGTGACTCACCGGGCTTCCTGAAGATGTCCAGGGTTATTGTTGCTTATCTTATGGCACTTTCTATGCACTGCCATTTTCCTGTAACCCTGCCCATTTTTCGGCATTTGGTCTCTAAAAGGCTTGCCATCATTGCCCTAGAATGTTGTAAGCAGTGATTGGTATGTGATGCTGGTCAGAGATTAGAAGACCAGAATGCTGTTATGAATGTGGTCAGGCCCAGGAAGTTATATTTTGGAACAAGGACTCCATTGACAGTTGGATTAGAGGCCATGTATGCTATACTCCAGCAGAAAATTTTCTGCATTATGTCCGTGTTCTAAGACTCTGTGGGAGCTTGAGGTCAAGGATGCTGGACTAATGAATCTGCCATTGGAAACTTTAAGGCAGTGCATTGTTCAGGCTGTGGCATAAGCACTGCTCACTTTTTAAAAGCCAGTGTACAGTGAGAATCAGGAGCAAATAACAGAGCTGAATGATTTCAAAAGTTTGCAGTTTTACTAGAAAGGAAGCATCTGCAAAACGGGGGAAAGGAGAGCATCATTAATGAAGAGATTAGCATTAAAAGGAAGCCATGTACTGTGTACAGTGGCAAGAAGAAAGATGCTTTGAAGGTATGTCAGAAATCAGTAAGACCCTACCATAAGAGACCCAAAGGTGTAAAACTATATCTTTCCCATGAGAAAAGTTTCTGGTATACTTGCATTCAGGGTTACCTAGGGAAGTATGTTCTGGAGTTCACCCACCCAGGTACTCAGAAGCTGCTACAGCCATACTTCAAGGGACTTGGATACTACTCAAGCTGGTGGCCAACCTTGCCATCATCCACATGGTGTTGACTTTTCAAGCATGCAGAATGCAAGAATTATGGGGTCATGGAGGTTTCCACCCAGATTTTAAAAGAAAGCCTGGGAGGTCAGGAAAAAATATGTGGTAGGATCACAGTCCCTGCCAGGTGCCTCTGAGAAGGGGGTTCATGAAGCCATGTGAGTGAGGTTTACATTGTAGTGTAGACTTCAAGGAGTTGGAGATGCTTGGAACATGAAATTTCTGCTGAGGAAAGCAGCAATGAGCAGAGTTAGCCCAAGAGAGAGGCCATGTGGGCTGCAGCCAGCAAAACCATAGGCATGGGGCTTCCCAAGACTTTTGGAACTCATGTCTGACCACAGCCCGCCTTGGGTTCTGAACATGCAGCTATAGGATTAAATGTTTGCCCTGCTAGGTTTTGGTCTTATTGTGGTCTGATTTCTTTCTAATCCCTTATCCCTCCCTTTTGAAATGGGAATATTTAACCTATGCCATTTATGTTGGAAGTGCTTCACTTTGTTTTTTATTTTTACAGGGAGCCACACTAAGTGCTTTCCTTGAGTTTTAGAGAACTTGAACTTTTCAAGAATACTGAAACTGTTAAGACTTTGGCAGCTCTTAGAGATCAACTGAATACATTTTGTATAAGGAGAAGGACATGAGCCTTTTGGGGGTCAGGGATGGAATGCCTTGGTTTAAATCTAAAATGTAACCCCAAAATTTTGTTTAGTGGTGGATCCTAATTAGAAGTGGTTTATCACTGAGGCTATGACCTGGGATAGTGCATTCTTGTCCTGGATTCCTTCTTTCTCTTGTCTGCTTCTGGGCTATCATGGGAGCTTTCCTCTACCATGCCCTTCTACTGTGCCATTTTTGCTTTGGAGCCAGCTGACCATGGACTGAATCCACGGAAACTGTGAGCTGAAATAAATCTGTCCTCCTTTAAGTTTCGGATGTTGGTTTTCACCCACTGTCTGTCATCTCAGTAAATGGCAAAGCCCTTAGTTGGTTTCACACAATGATAACAGAAATGGATACCATTTTGACGACTCTTTTACACCCTGTCCCAGATCCATTAGAGAATTCTATACAGTGCTGCCTTGCAAGTAATTCCCAAACTTGATCACTTGTGACTGTTTCTACTTTTGGTACTTTGGTCTGAGTCACCATTGCCTTTTTCCTGGACTACGACAATAGTTTCTTGAACTATCTTTGCACTCCTACTCTTGTTACTTTTTTCTCCCCTAAGGTGTATTTTCTCTTCTTAGGAGTTTTAGTGCTCCTAAATCTAACACTTTTTTTTTTTTCCAGTATCAGGAATTGATCTCACGACCTTGCACTTGCCAGGCAGGCGCTGTGCCACTGAGCTAAATCCCCAGCCCTCCTAAATCTAATCTATGACAAATACTCTAACTTTTCCATATCACCTAGTGAACTTCAAGAATGAAGATTTTGATTGTTTTTAGCAAAATGGAGATACTCTTTTATCAAGAAGTTAGATAAATGCTGTAATTTGAACGTGTATGTTTTCCCCAAATTTGTATGTAGAAACCTAAATCCCCCAATGCAGTGGTATTAGGATGTAGGTCTTTTGGAGGTCTAAGTCATTGATTACATTTGTCATGGCACTAATTCCCTTTCCAAGAGGTTAGAGGGAACTGCTTTTCCTTAAGCCACTGGAGGACACAACAAGAAGACACATCTATGAAACAGAGCAAGCCCTCACCAGACACCAAATCTGATGGTGTCAGATTCTTGGACTTTCTAGCTTCCAGAATTGTGAGTGTAAATTTATAATTTACCCAGTGAAGGTATTTTATTATAGCATCTCAAGAAAACTAAGACAGCAACATTTGCTGTGTGCCTCTTTTGGCACATATGACTCTTCGTGTAAGAATATAATCCAGAATTTACAGAGAATGGGTATTTTGCTGACAAGTAGCTTCTTGTACTTCTTCCTTCAGATGAGCTAGTCTTCTACACGGGTCCAGTCATGCTGCAATGATTGCCAAACAGGTAAAAATGACGCTCACTTCTCTTCCATTACTTTCAATGCACTGCCAAGATTACAATGGAAATGACACATTTATATCAACTATTGGCTTAGTTATGCCAAGTAAAAGAATAGGCCAATATCCTTATCTTGTCTTCTTTGCCAATCATTTGAAAGCTTTTATTGTTCTCTTACATTGTCCTTTGAACACCTCAATATTTTGGTTAGGCTTATCTTTTGTCCAGATTTGAACCATGTACTGACATTTTGCTTTTTAAAAAATCCAGGTTACCAAGAGTAAATCTGGGTGATCATAAAGGTCTATCTCTCTTAGCTTCTGAGGGCCTTGTATATCCCTGAAAACCATGCAGGCCTAACAGATGGTGTAGCAACAGCTTAATGGTGGCCTTTGGAAATGAAAAGTTTTCCAGTTGTATTTCCTGGGTTGTCACTGAGGGCTACTTTCTGCAGCATACTTTTTGATATTGGACTTCCACCCTGTAGTTGAAGAAAATAGAGTCCTTTTAGAGCACTCAGGGACAATGAACTACCCCCAGCCATGCATGGAGCCTTAATAGTGTGCAGTGGGAACTGAGTTACTTACAACTATTTCCCACAGGAATATGACCAACTTACCTAATAGTAGCTTAGTGCAGGGTACATTAAATATCTTACTGGAGGCAAAGACTCTATAATTTTTCTAATACTTAAACTATTCTAGCTTCAGCATAAATTCAATGGTATTTTTATGAAGTTGTGCTCATATTTAAGCTGTTTAACAAGGGAGTGGTGCTTTCTGATTTACCCAGGTGCTGTTTCAGACAGAAGCTTTTCTTTATAGAATGTAAACTGGGTTTCCTAACACATAAAAGGCACTGACCTAGTTTTTCATTGAGCTCCTGTGACCTGTGGGGATGAATTTTAGTGATGTGGGAGCAAAGTGTGATAGCATTTGTGGAGGGCAAAAAATAGCTGGCAGGTCTCAAATGGGCTTCTTTAGAGTGTTCCAGTGTCCCAGTCTGACTCATAGCTGCCCACTGCCATTCTGAAACTCTTAGCACCCTGCAATGGCACTATTTGGATATCGTCTGACTCATTCTAACCTTTTTAGATCTTAGAAAAAAGAAAAGATATGATTTTATTGGCGATTTATTAGGCTAGATAAATATACACTGCTAGTAAGTGGTGTTTTCTCTTTTCGTATTCTGGGTAAAGCATTAATAAGCAAGCTTTCCCATATAGTATTTTCCCATATTTGATCTGGTGGGACCATGTCTGCGCTAAACTAAACAGCTTGTGTTATGCCTTGCATTATGGGAAAAGGGAAAATATCCTAACAAAGAATACAATTGAACAAGTGCAAGGTTCTGAGTTCAATTCCCAGCACCAAAAAAAAAAAAAAAAAAAAAAAAAAGCATGACTCCAGCATTTGTGAGGGACTGTGTTTCATGACATAACACAATGGCAGGACAAAGGAGCATGCAGAAAACAGAGAGGATGGGGAGCCAATTTTCCTTTCATCAGGAGACTACACTCTCAAAAACTAACCTATTCTCACCATAATCATGAGTTATGAGGATGGTACCCCCATAACCTAATCACTGCTTAAAGGCATCAACACTTAATACCATTATGGCAATTGAATTTCAACGAGTTCTGGAGAAAACATTCAAACTACATTAGCTCTGCAAGGGATGCATGTATCTGCAAAATGCTTCATATATAAGAAGTGATGTAAGCCATGTGCAAAGTAAAGACTAACAGCAAAATCCAGTCTCTCTGGGACTATGGATTCCCACCTGGAAAACAACAATTTAGTGAAGAGAAAAAAAAAAGTAGAGCTCTGGGCATCAAAAAAGAGCCAACAGGAAAACTAGAAACTAGAGACTGAAAGACTGAAGATAATGCTGAGGAAGAATGAAGCTCTTTGGAACACCAAGTTTGGTTCCCAGGAGGCGATCCTATCTTTAAATACAAAGTAAGCTCAGAGGAGATTGGCAGCCCAGGGCGAAACAATGGACTGGCAGTGCTAGTCTTGAGAAAAGCCCTTGGTTACTGTAAACTGCAATGTAGCGTAGAGTTTTACTCTGAAAGTAACTCTTTCCACATGGCAGGCAACAGTTAAAGAAGAAATGCACCACAATATCTTTCATACTTGAGAGATGTATGATCAGAAGCCAGTTTGGGAAGGGGTTTGCTGTTTGAGACTGCACTAATCTGGGAATCAGAAGTCACAGAATAACTGCACTTCAGGGTCCGTGGGGTCTATCTGTCACAGTGACTAGGTGGGAGTCAGCCACAAGAGACAGTTGCAAAGAAGGGGCAGGTTCATGGTAGATCCTCTGGGAAGCTTAAGAAGTAGTGAGCCCCGGTTGTGAAGGACATGGCAGCGCCACCCTCTGTTGTGAGAAGCCAGGCCAGTAATATGGTTTTCTGAGGTGGCTGGGTCTGAAGGTACTGAAATTGGCTTCAACATACTGCTTGGCCACCTCCTCCCTACTTCCAGCTCAGATATGAGTGGTCTGTTTGCTTTTCCCATTTGCCAACATGATCAGAGATATGCCTCAGCTTGTACAGTTGTCTTCTGGAGTGGGGCAACACCCTTTGAGCCCAAAGACTGTGAAATTGGTCAGAGAGAGCAATGCCTTGGGATGCACAGAAGGGCACAAACACTTGGAACAGCTGGAATGAATGCAACCCTGGGCAGACACCAATCTACCGACTGACCACACATAATGGGAAAGGTGGGCTTGGACTCACCATTCAGAAATAAGTGAGATAAATCAAACATACATGTGTGAGCACCTCATTGTTTCACTAGTGTAAAACCTGAAAGAGTTCAAACTAGGAGGTATGATAGACATTGTGAAATGATAGGAAAGCACTGAAAGGTAAAGGGCAACTGGGATGTGGGAAAAGAGAAGGGAAAGAAGGAGAAATTTTGTATGTATGTATATGCAGGATAGTTAACATGTCTGTTCTACTGTCTTCTATTTCTTTGCTGAAAGAAACTGTCAGTGAGTCCTTGGTTGATCAGCAATGCACATCTGTATCTGTTTTCATGAGCAGCCACTTTGAAGATATCAGTATGTAATACAACAAGCATTGTTAATTCCCTACCACTTTGTTTGTAACTCCGTACTATCTGTTCTGTTCTTTTGCTATTTTGTAAAATGTTGTCTGTCTGTTAATGTTTTCCTCCTTTTATTTTTAAAATTAAAAAAAAAAAAAAACAGAAGCGTTGAGTGGGCATGGAGAAAAACTAGGCTTCAGTTATGACTCACAATCCTCCAGCTATAGCTGGTGGATACCAATACCATATGTCCTGGACAAAAAACAGTCACTCACACACTCAGGGAGTTTTTTGAACTCATTTGTTTCTTTTTCTCTGTTTTTTTTCTTTTCTTTCTTTTTCTTTTTAGTCATTTTCCTTTCTTTTCTTATTTGTGTTTTCCTTTTTTTTGGAGGGGGAAGTGTTTTGAGACAAGGCTTTTCTATGTGATTCAGGCTGGCCTTGAACTCACGGCTATTCTCTTGTGTCATTATTTCAAGTGTTAGGGTTCCAGGCATGTGCACCATGCTCACTTTTCTTATTTGTCTTTTCTGTTACTTTTGTCTAGTTCTATTGACTTTCTTTTGTTCTTTAGTTGAATTTTGTCTGTTTTTTTTTCTCTTCTTCCTCATCTTACTTTTCTTCTTAAAATTTTATTTCTTTCATTTCCCCTTCCCCTCCCATTTTTATTAATATTAAGCTTTATTACTTTTTAGCTATTTAGTTGACTTTGCTGAGTTCTTTTCTATTTCTATCTTTTCCATTTAATGGTGGTATAATTGTTACTTTTAGTAATTTACTCTGTATCAATATTTGGTTTGTCTTTGTGTCTACATTATTATTACTAAGTCTCTTTTCTATTGTTAAGAACAGTAGTGTTATGGCTATTATGGGTTCTTATGGTATGTCAATAGTCAGTTTATCTTAGACTTTATTGTTTCTTCTTTATTTTCTATTGTTAATGGTGGCATAGTTGTTGCTTTTAATTATATGCTATTATCTGTTTTGTCTTTGTGTCATCAATACTACTGTGGTTCATTTTGTCCTCTCTGAGTGATGCTGGGGATCAAGTGCCCAGAAGAAGGTTGAACACTAAAACTTTCCAAATATTATACTAAATAGGTTGAAGAGAAATATAAATACTACAACATAACAAAACAGAAGGACACATCACAGGGAGACAAAATCTAACTAAAGAGTTCTCCGTAGCAGTGACAAAGTTTCTCTATCATAACTTATCTAACTCACAGGGAAAAAAATGACAGCAACATGCAAAAGCAAAGCAACAAGACTTCCCTATCTCCAAGCTGGTAAATCTCTAAATGTTGATCCCATGTGGACACTGAAGTAGAAGAAGCTATAGGGAATGAATTTAAAAACAAAATGGTCAAAATGTTTGAAAAGATAAAATAAGGCACATACAAATGCATAAGATGTTTAATAAACTTGAAGCTGACTTGCTCCAATGGATAAAGGATTTCATTAATGAAAAATTCAAGAAGCCTACAGAAGAAACAAACAACAGAGTTAAACAAGACAGTATATGTCATGAGTGTCTACTTAGGTAAAGAATTAAAAACTATGAAAAGAAAACAAGCCAAGATAGATGACATGAAACATTCAATGGAAAGCCCAGGTAGCCAACTTGATCAGTGTGATGACAGAATGTCAGAAACAGAAAACAAAATGGAGGAGGTAGATTATAAACTCAGTGATACCCGAAAACTGATACAGTATCATGCAAACTAGATCCAACGTCTGCTAGACAAATCAAAAAGAAAAAAACAACACTCTCAGAATGATGGGAATAAAGAAAAATATCAGAAGATGACTCAAAAGGTGTAAAAATTTACTCACAAAAATCTAGCAGATAATTTTCCAAACCTAGGGAAAAAATTCAATATTCAAGTATAAGCAGTATGTAGAACCTCAAATAATCCTGAGTAGAAAAGAAGCTCTCCATGAAACATCATAATCAAAATTCCAGAAATTCAACAAAGAGAGAGAATACTAAAAATTGTTAGAAAAATGAAAAACAGGAAGTAACCAATAATGGCAACCCTGTCAGAATAACTTTAGATTTCTCAGCACAAATCTTAAAGGCCAGGAGAGCTTGAAGTGAAGTTTTTAAAACCCAATTATCAATCCAGACTTTTATATTCTGCAAAATTAGCCTTTAAAATTGAAGGAGAAGTAAGGATTTTTCTGTGACAAAGAAATCCTAAAGAAACATGCAACCACTAAACCAGCGTTGCAGAGAATACTGATGGGAATCCCAGACAAAGACAGGCCATCAACACTAACTTTCAAAAGAAAGTATACATATAACTGGGAGAGTAGTTACACAAAAGGACAAAAATAAAGGAATCAGCACTGGAAGAATAATACAATGACAGGACTCAAGGAATATTTTAAAACAGTAACTTTCAGTCCCAGTGGTTCCAACTCCTCATTCAAAAGACAAATACCGGCAGACTGCAAAACGCAAAGCCAGACATGGTGGCTCATGTCTGTAATATCAGCACTTGTGGGGCTGAGGCAGGAGAACTGCTGTGAGTTTGAGGGCAACCTGGGCTACATACTGAGTTCAAGATCAGCCTATACTACATCATAAGATCCAGTCTCAAAAAAAAAAATACAAAACAAAATGAAATAAAACAAAACATAAAATACAACCTTATGTTGCCCATAGAAGACACACCTCATTCAAAAGGAAATATATAGAGTAAAAGTGAAAGAATAGAAAGCAATATTCCACTCAACAGAACCTAAAAACAAGCAGAAGTAACTATTTTATTTTTAGAAACAGTGAACTTCAAGCTAAAACTCATGATCACTGTACACCAGTAAAGGGAACAATTCAGCAGGAATAAATAACAATTGTTGATATCTATGCAGTGAAAGTTGATGCATCTAATTATATAAAGTAAAAACTACTGGACTTAAAAGGACAGATAGACACCAACACAATTATAGTTGTGGACTTTAATACCCCACTCTCACAGTTAGACAGGCCAGTCAGAAAAAATATCAACAAAGAAATATCAAAGTTAAACTATACTATTGAACAAATGGATTTAACAGATATGTACAGAATGTTTCACTCAACAAGTAAATACATATTTTTTCCACAACAGCACACAGGACTTTCCCCCAGAATAGACCATATTTTATTTCATAAAGCATGATTAAATAAGTACAAAAGAATTGAAATAATTCCCTGCATATTATCAGATCAGAGCAGAATGAATCTAGAAATAATAAGCCAAAGAAGCCACAGAAACTATGCAAACACATGGAGATTAAACAATACATTATTGAACATTTGATGGATTGCAGAAGAAATAAAAAATTTTCTAGAATCAAATGAGAATGAAGAACATACCATAAGCTATGGGACACAATGAAGCATTTCTAAGAGGGAAATTTATACCTGTAAACGCACACATAAAAAGAATAGAGCAATCCCAAATAAATTACCTAATAATGCATCTCAAGTACTAGAAAGTCAAGCACAATCCAAGTCTGAAACTTACAGAAGAAAACAAATGATAATGATCAGAGAGCTGAATAGTGAAATTGAGACTGAAAAGATAATACAAAGGATCAATGAATCAGAGTTGATTCTTTGAAAGGATCAGAAGAGCACCTAAGGATAGGTTGGGGAGATAAGGGAAAGAGGAAATAAAAAGGATCAAGATGTGACATGTATATGTACTTATGTCCCTGTAATTAATGTATTTACTATGTATCACAAACATATATTAATAAAAATTGAGAAAAAGAAAAAATGTCTTAAGAATGTGTAAATTGTACATAGTTAGGAATGTGTAAATCATACATAATTAGGAATGGGCTAGTCATACCTTTTGTGACATGTTTTGCCCTTCTGTCAATATCTTAACCATGTCTTTATGATTAAGCATTTTTAGAAACTGTTGTCATAAAGTTATTCATTATTTTCTGTTGTATGAATGTGTGATGGGCATATTCTGGCTTGATGGAGAAGATGTCATGTAGACTAAAGGAATGATGTGGAGTTTGATGAAAAGATTTTGAGCAATAGAATGACTGAAAATGTGGATCACCAGGACTGGAAAAAAAAAAAAAACTGGATGGCTGAACTTAGGGAAGCATTTTCGTAGGTGGCTCTGCACGAACAAGGTGCCTGGGACTCTCTTCTCAAAGCAAAGTCTTTCAAAGGAGTTTACCCTTTACACTCTTGACTGATGATGCGTAGAGTCTGGCTATATCCTGAGATGCCTTCAAGGTACCTTTCTTATTGTTCTTGTGCACTTGGATTCTATGTAATGCTAATCTTTCAGCCACTACACCCCCTATGGCTCCAGTTTTATATGCTCTTCCCTTCTGGTCAAGGTGTCAAATTTTCATATATTTTTACCCTACTTTTTGCTCCTGGTTCTCACTGTAAATCTTGCTAAGCAGCCAGCAGTACTCATGTTATAGCCTGGATGTTGGGTTGCTTTGAAATTTCCTCTAGTAGATCAGCTATTCTACAACCTTTAAATTCAGCCTTACATAAGCTGTTATGACATGGGCAGAATGTAGACAAATTCTTTACCAGAATGCAATGTGAGAGGCTCTCAGTCCAGTTTCTAATGGAAACCTCATTCCCATCTGACACGTCATGAGGCTGACCTGTACTGTCCACATTTCATTCAGCATTCTGGCCCTTGATTCTCTAGTCTGCATCGCCAAAACTGTTTAAACTCTTCCCACAAACCAGTTCCAAATGCTTCTGTTTAGTTGAGACAGTGTTTATTATTCCTTCATTTCTGAAGGACAGCTTTGCCAGGGTAGAATATTTTCTCCTCTTCTTTTTCCTGTTTTCCTCCCTCTCTTCCTTTCACTTCTCCTCCTTCTTCAATATATCGTCAAGCTCTCTCTTAGCCTGAAAAATTTCTGCTGAGAAATCCACTGTTAACCTCATGGAGGTTCCCTTATATTTATATAAATATCTTTTGCTATGTTTAAGAGTCTTTGTCTTTGACTTTTGGCAGTTTGATTATAAGTGTGTTTTGGTGTAGTCCTCTTTGAGTTCAATCTTATTTGAGACTTTTAAGCATTGTGTATATGTATGATTATGTCTTTTTCAAGATCTGGAATGTTTTTATTCAATATTCCTTTAAATAATCTTTCTGTCCCTTTGTATCCCCTCTGTCTATATCCTCTATAATATAACCATTAGTTCTCTTGGTAGTGTCACATTTATTCCATGGGCTTTCTTTCCTAACTTTCAGTTTTTTCTTCTTTTCTGACATCATATTTTAAAACAACTTGTTTTCAAGTTCATAGATAGTTCCTCCTGCTTGGTCAATTCTGTTGTTGATGTTCTCTATTACATTTAAAATTTCATTCATAAGGCCAGGGATATAGCTCAGCAACACAAATGCCTACTTGGCAAGCACAAGGTCCTGAGTTTGATTCTTGGTACCAAAAAAAAAAAAAAAAAAAAAAAAAAAAAAATTCATTCATAGTATTCTTTAGCTCCAGAATTTTTGTTTCATTCTTTTCTATGCTTTCAATCTGTTAAATTTATTTTGTCTGTGTATTGTTTTCCCAATTTCATTGAGAAATTTTTGTGCTCTTTTATGGGTTACTGACCCTCTATAAAACAATTATTTTAAAATGTCTATCAGGTAATTAATTTGCATACTTCTTTAGGGTTGGTTGTGAGAAAACTATTATTTTCTTTTGGTGATAACATGTTCCTTTAAAAAAATTCCTTATACTCTTGCAGACATGTTTGCTATTTTTTTGGTGTTTTACCATTTGACAGAGTAGTCAGTCACCTCTGAAGATTTTATTGAGACTTTTGGGGAGATGGCAGAGTGGTGAACAACAGAGAACAGCCTCTCTGAGATTTGCTGTCCAGACACTGTAATATAACAACACAAGGAAGAGAAGAAGTGAGCCAAGTGGGTCCCCAGTATTCAGCAAGGATCTGAAGCAAGAATTGAAGCCCACAGGAAGAGCAAAGAGAGGGACCTCAACACAGAAGAAGGAGATGGCAGCTGGTACTTTCTCCCTGAGCCCTAAATCACTGCATGGGACAGGTGGCTCAAACTGGCAGAAACACTATGACCACTGGTGACCCCAAAGCCTCCACAGAGAAATGTTCCAGTGGAACAAGCAGTGGATGCTGCAGATTGCAGTGGCTAGGGAGTTATTCAGGTTCAGATGTCCCTTAGGAAAGACTAATTCACTGGTAACCATCTTTGAGAGGGGTCAGCTGAGCTCAGAACTCAGGGAAGCTGCAGGCTGTCTCCATCTAGCAGTTCCCAGTGTCATGGACAGGTGGAACCAAGTTCAAGTTGGCAGGAGCTAAATTCAAGCTGTCAGGGCCCTACGTTCAAGCAGACAAAGTCACATGAGGTGTTGCAGGCTGAGCTAATTCTGTTCCAGCCTCATAGCAAGAAACCACCTGAACTTCAGTGGAACTAAAGGTAAAGGCTTGCTGGGATTGTCCACTGCCCAGTTGTAAATCTATGGCTGGCTTGCTGGGATTAATCAACATGGATTTGTACTCTAGCTTCCCACCTTGCCTACCAGTGACAATTTTCTTCTTTTTTCTTAATTGTTTTTGTATGAACAGGAACATTGTTTCTAATTTTTTGTTTTGTCTTGGGAATTGAACTCTTGACCTTGCACTTGCTAGGCAGGTGCTGTGCTTCTGAGCTCCCTTGTTTCCTGTTTTGTTGTTGTTCTGTTCTGCTCTTGTTTATATTCATTCCTTTTCTCCTGTCTGCTTCACCAGTTTCCCAAAGTTCTTGTAAACATCTGTTGTCTTCTAGGTTGCTTCTAATGTCTTTCTCTTTCTCTATGTCTCTATTTTTTCTCTTTCACCCTTTTTGAATTTTCTCCCCTGTGGGTAAAATTGCCATTCTGAGGGTCCACTTATTGTATACATTTTTTTGTTTTTTGTTTTTATATTTTGTTATATAAGTACAAATCTAGTTCGTATAGTTAAAGGTAGTAAATTAATAGTTACCTCAGTTTGTCATTTTCTAGGATGTGTTTGATGCTATTGGTATTGCTGATTGTATTGCTTTAGCCAAGGTGACATAATTGTTTTAATCATTGTTCTCTCTAGTAGTCCAAGACTGAGATTACCCAAGGGTTTTAAGTGCCAAAGAACCAGGGACCAGGCCAAATAGGCAGAAACTCCTCATACCCAATATATTGAAGAGGTAGGATCTTGCAACCAATTCAAAAATCCAAACCTAGCAACACCAGGCAGATATCTCTGAGAAGTAATCATTTCCTAAGGATTTTCAATACTAGCAATAAAGTTACCTGCCATAAACAATTTACAAGCATCAACGTAGGAATTAAACTAAAAAAACACAGTGAGAAGCCATGGGTGCAAGACATATCTTCAGACTTGCAGCTTGCCAAAGGCAAACCCAGGGGGATGAGGAGGAACAATTTGAAAGCAACTCACCTGAGTTCTCTGAAGTGATAACACCAGAAGTAACAAAGCAGATGAATGAGGCTCTAGAAAAAATCAAATCAGAAATAATTTCTCAAATAACTACAGAGGTGGTGACAATAAGACACAATTAGTGATTCTAGAGCAGATATAGATTAAAAAAAAAAAAAAAAACTAGAGGAGCTATGATGGAACCAATGAATGCCCAACATAGGAAAGAAATAGAATCCATGAAACAGATTCAAAGAGATATCTAGGAGTTTAAAAATTCCATTGAAAGTATAAGCAGCAGAATAAGCCAATGTAAAAACAGAATATTAGATCTAGAAGAAAGGATTGTGATTAGTAATCATGAAAAGAAAGATTTCTTAAAAATAGAAAGGGACCATGAAAAACCAATGTAACAGCTGCTAGATGATGCAAAGAAGAATAATAGAAGACTGATTGGAGTCAGTGAAAAAGCAGGAGATAGTGTAAATAACATAAAAAACCTGTTCTCAGAATTAATGGCAAAAAACTTTCCTGGCAGGAAGAAAAAATGTCACATCACATTAGTGAGGCATATAGAACTCCAATTAATCATGATTAAAAAAGTCTGCACCAAGGCACATAATAGTTAAGAATCCAGAAATTCAACACAAGAACAGAATATTAAAAGATATTAGGGAAAAAAAACAAATAACCTATAAAGGAAAGCCCATCAGAATCACAGCAGACTTCTCAACACAAACCCTCAAGTCAAGGAGAGCTTCAAGTGAAGTATTTTAAGCCCTAAATGAAAACAACCTCCAACCAAGATTGAACCCCACAAAACTATGTTTCAAAGTTGACAGAGAAATAGGGTACTTCCACAACAAACCTAGAGAAATTCATGACCACCAAACCAACACCTGAAAATGTTCTGAAGGACATTCTAGAAAGAGATAGCAAGGAGTATAACTCCATTAACCCCAATGGAATGAATCCACCAGACAAGGCAAATAACTAAATGGAGGCAGGGGGTGGGGGAAAGGGAACCAACAACAGGAAAATACCATGACAGAGATAACTTATGTCAATTATAAGCATCAGTGTAAGTGGTGTCAGTTGACCAATCAGAAGAAACAAATGGAGAGGATGGATCAAGGAGCAGGATCCAACAATATGTTGCATAAAAAATCACACTTAATTCAAATAGAAATTCATAGACTGAAAGTAAAAGGATGGAAAGCAATAATTCATGTGACAGGAATCAGGAGAAGAGCAGGGGTAGCTATTTTATTTGTGGACAAAGTGAATTTCAAGCCAAGACTGTTTAAGAGAGACAAAGAAATTCACTATATCCTTGTAAAGGGGAACAATCCAAGAGGAAGTGATAACAATCATAAATATATATGCAATAAATATCAGTATACCAAACTACATAAAAGAAATATTAATAGACATGAAAAATCAAATAAACCCTAATACAATTGCAATACTTTGATAGCCCACTTTCACAAATAGACGGATAAACTAGACAAAAAAATCAACAAAGAAATATCAGAACTGAACTGAATCTGGAACAAATGGACTTAGGAGATATCTATAGAGTGTTCCAGCCCACAACATCAGAATACACATTTTTCTCAGCTGCCCATGGGATGTTCTCCAAAATAGACCATGTATTAGCTCATAGAACATGTTTAAGTAAGTACAAAGGAACTGAAATTATCCCATGTATGTTATCAGACCATACTGCAATGAAATTGGAAATCAATGGTGAAAGAAATGACAAAAACTTCATAAACACATGGAAATTAAATAACATCCTCCCAAATAACTAATTGGTCACAGATAAAATTAAAGAAGAAATTAGACAGTTCCTACAATTAAACAATAATGCTAGTACAACACACTGGAACTTATGGGATATAATGAATGCAGTCCTATAAGGGAAATTTACAGCAGTGAATTCACATATGTCTCGGTTACTTTTCTCTCACTGCTGAGACAAAATACCCCCTCAAAATTAAAGAAGGAGGTCTTTGAAGAGGTAGGATCTTGCAACCTCCCTATTTAGGTCACAGTTTGTGGAAGTTTCAGTCCATACTCGGCTGGCTCCAAGGCAGAGTGGCACACGGCAGAGGGTAACAGTTCGTTGTGGTGGAAGATAGCAAAACAGCAAGAGCATAAAGGGGGAGGAGCAGCAGAGATCAAGCCTCTTTCCCTCCCTTTATTGTATGCAAACTACCTGCCCCATGGAGGGTACAGCACTCACACCTATAATTCCAGCATTGGACCATGAATTAATCATAAACTCTAGAAGCCTGCCCCTTAACTGCATAAGGCTCTGTGGGACATCCAGATACAAACCATAATAACATATCAATAAAACAGAGAGAGCTTAAATAAACAATCTAATGTTGAATTACAAGCTTCTAGAAAGAGAAGAGTAAGTTAAACCCAAACTCCATATGAGGGAGGAAATTATAAACATAAGAACAGAAATTAATGCAATGGAGACTAAGAAAACAATACAAAGATTCAATGAGTTGAAGAGTTGGTTCTTTGGAAGATTAAATAAAATTGACAACCCTTAAGCCAACCTTATCAAAAACAAGAAGGAGAGGGCCCTAATCCGTGCAATTCAGAATGAAAAGGGTGAAATCACACGATCCTACGAAATCCAGAATATCATTAATACCTTCTTTGAGAACGTGTATTCTAATAAGATGGAAAACACAGAAGAAATGGACAGATTTCTAGATACATATGGAGTGCCAAAGTTGAATCAAGAAGATATAAAAATTCTAAATAAACCAATATCAATCAATGAAATTGAAGTTGTAATTAAAAATCTACCAATAAAGAAAAGCCCAAGCTTGGATAGATTCACTGCTGAATTCTACAAGAAATGTAGAGAAGACTAAATGCCACTATTTCTCAAACTCTTTAATGAAAAGGAAGCAATACTTCTAAATTCATTCCTGGAAGCAAGCATGACCCTGATATCAAAATCAAAGAAGGCTCCAACCAAAAATGAGAAGTACAGGCTAATCACCCTAATGAACATAGATGCAAAAATCCTCAGTAACATACTGACAAAGAGCATGCAGTCAATTATCAAGAAGATCTTACACCATGACCAAACAGGATTCATCTCAGGGATGCAGAGATGGTTCATTGTATGCCAATCAATAAATGAAATAAACTTTATTAACAGAACCAAGGACAAAAACCATATGATCACCTCAATAGATGCAGAAAAAGCATTTGACAGAGTCCAACACCCTTTTATGATAAAAAAGAACTCTACAGAAAATTGGAAAGATGATCTATATCTTAATCTGATAAAAGGCACCTATGATAAATAAACAGCCAGCATGATACTAAATGGTCCAAAACTGAAACTTTCAATCTAAATCAGAAACAAGACAAGGATGTCCACTGTCATTCAATATGGTTCTACAAACATTAGCCAGAGCAATTAGAGAAGAGAGAGAAATGAAAAGAATAAGGATAGAAAAGGAAGAAGTTATACTTTAATTATTCACAGATGACATCATGCTCTACATAGAAGACCCCCCCAAAGACTTCTAGATTTAATAAACAAATTCAGTAGTGTAACTGGATACCAAGTCAACATTGAAAAATCAATAGTATTCCTGTACACAAATAACAAACTTACTGAGGAGAAATTAGCCAAACCGTATTTTTCGCAATATCATCAAAAAGAAAAAGAAAAACCTAGCAACCATTTTAATGAAAGACATAAAAAACCTTTACATTGAGAACCACAGGTCTCTGAAAAAGGAGATTGAAGAGGATATAAGAAGATGGAAAAATATACCTTGTTCTTGGGTAGGAAGAACCAATATAGTGAAAATAGCCATAATTCCAATTTTTTTCCTTTTTCATTTTCCCAATATCTCCCCCTTTCAGCCCCCCATTTCCTTCCTTGTTTACAAAGCTTTGTTTCCATTTTACCCTTCTTTTATCATTTTTCCCTTCCTTCTTTTCTCCCTCTATCCTCTGTAGTTCTCCTTTCTTTTGAATAATTGGTTCCTATTACACAATACCTTTTATACACTTTGGTCCTTATTTAGACTTTAAGTTTCTCACACCAGAGAAATGATGTAATATTTACACATTTGTATCCAATTTATTTCACTTAAGAGTATGGTCTCAAGGTGCACCCATTTAACTAGAAATGTCTCAAGTTTACCCTTCTATATGGCTGGGTAGCACTCCATATATAAGAAAACCACATCTTTAAACATTCATCAGTTTTTGGGTATTTGGTTTATTTCCAAGATTTAGCTATTACAAATTGTGCTGCTATAAATATAGATGTGTATCTATGGCCATGGTATGATGTTTTTAATTCTTCTGTGAAGATGTTCAGAAGGGGACTAGATGGGTAATAGAGGACCTTTAATCCTAGTTTTATGAGGAATCTCCACACTGATTTCCACAGTGGTTGCACCAGTCTATACGTCCACCAACAGTCGAGAAGGGCTCCTTTTACTCCACAGCCCCTCCAGCATTTGTGATTGGTTGAATTCTTGATAATAACCATTCTTTCTGGAGTGAGATGGAATCTCAGCATTGCTTTAATTTGCAACTCTCATACAACCAGTGATGTTGAACATTTTTTCATATATTTATTTTATTTGTTTTGTCATATGTATTTCTTCATCTGAGAAGTATGTATTCATTTTAGGTTTTTTTCTGGTATTGGGAATTGAACTGATAACCTTACGCTTGCCAGGCAGGTGCTGTGCTGCTGAGCTAAATCCTCAGTCCCCATTTTAGATGCCCATTCTTAGACTGGGTTTTTAAATCTGGGGAGGCTCAAGTTTTTTCAATTCTTTATATGTTCTAGATATTAGTCTTTTGAGTTGAAGGGAGGGGAGGGGAATGGGAAAAAATGAAGTAAATCATATCATGTACAGTTGTAAATTCACTAGTGAGTGTTAACATTATGTATACCTAAAATGTACCAATAAAATTAAAAAAAACCATTTTACTCACTGGTTTAATGGAGAAAGATTTTCCCTATGGATAGACATGAGGATGATAGTTGGGTGGAGAATTGTAATTCTGGGTCTAATGAAGGTGAAGTGTCATAGGCTCTATGTAACTCTATCACTTGAGGTCAACATTGCCAAACACTGCAGATATCTTCTTCATCTAAGGCTGTAGATGTCTTCACTGGTAGTGAGGGATATTGTGAACTTTGGTGGCAAAGGTGTTTAGGGTCTTCTTATTCTCTTTTTCTTCCACTGGAGAGGAAATTCCTTTTGGTACTGGGTCTGGTTTGTGGATATTGTCATTGGGGTGGTGGCACCAGTGTCTCATGTGTGGTACTGATAGAGGCGGTCTCGATTTAGGTATGTAACACAGATACACATGATGGAACCATAGTTCCAGGACCCAACAATATAGTAGCACCAGTATCAGGGTTTAGGTTCCCCTGCTTTGCTGTTGGTAATGGTGAGTGAGGCACAGGTATTGTAGAGTGGTTGAGGAAATGGGACCAAAGAATGGATATACACAGAACTACAGCAGCCCTGGGAGCCTGGGGCATAGCCTATCTTGCTTTGGGAGTGGAGCCAGTATCTAAAGAACAGGTGTACACAGAGAGATAACAGACTAGCCTGTAGTGCTGGTAGCTCTGTTGTCTGACAAATGGGTGAATGCAGTGCAGTCCTGGAGCTGGGGTGCAGAGCTCAGGCATATAAGGAGCTATAGTGGCTCCAGAATCTGGAGAGCAGGGTAGCTGCTGTGAAGGTTTCTCAGATTTTAGAAGTATGAGTCCACACTAAGTGGTGTTATAACTAGGGTCTGTAATGCAGGGATGGGCAAATGACTTGTCTTTTAGTTCACAGATTTTCAGCTTAAGAATGTCTGCTTTTGAAGCTTCTTACTGAAATTTTCAGTTCAGTAACTGTACTCTTCAACTTTAGGGTTTAAAAGAACAGGTACTTTTTTGTTAATTTCTCATTTGATTCATGTTTTGTTTTTCTGATCTCACTTAAGAGTCTGTTTTCTCATTGTTCACTGAACTCCTGGGGAATTATTCTGAATTGTCAGTCACTTCATAGATACTGTGATGCTTTATTAGTTTCCTTTGGTGGTGTCATATTTCCCTTATTCTTCGTGGTTCTTTTAGCCTTGCTTTGGTGTCTGTACACTTTAGGAAGCATTCATCTCTTCCAGCATTTGCAGTTTTGCTTTGGCAGGGAACATCTCCAATAATTAGCCTAGCCTGGAGTTCTGAACAGGCAAGCTCGTGCTGCCTGTGTGATGAGAGTTGCTGCTGGAACTTCCCTGTGGGTATGTGTGCTGCCCATTCCTGAAATATTATGGAGTTGCTGGCTGGCATCTACTTTTAGATAGGGATGCTGTCTGGGCTCCCTGATCATATAGGGCTCATGATTGTACTCAATGTTGGTAAAATTGCTTTGACTTCCAAGTTGAGTAGGGTGTTATGGTTTGGCTCTAAACTATCCCCTGAATGTCTCATATGTCCAGAGGTGGAGCTTTTGGAAGATCACTGGATTGTGGGGGTGCTGCACGCATCAGTGCTTTAATCTTGAGTTCATGGCTGACTTTGCTGTTAGAAGAGAAGGTCTGATTGGAAGGCATAGGTCACTGGTGGTGTCACCTGGAAGAGTTTATTCTTATTACTGGCCCTTACTTTCTCCCTTTTCCTTCTTCCCTCGTCCCTCCTCCTGCCCCTCCTTCCTTGATGCCATAGATTGAACAGCTTTGCTCTTCCATACCATTCCACCATGCCATGGGGTCAACCAACAATGAACTGAATTCTCTGATCATGAGCCGGAATAAACCTTCACCATTTCAAGTTGCAGGTGCCAGGTATTTTGTCCCAGTGATGGGAAAGTGACTACTACATAGGGCTTGAGGCTCTGCCCTGCAGTGGAATGGGGCTGGATGCTGGGCTCCTTGGTCAGGTACAGACTATGTTGCGCTGTTGGATGGACCTATTATGGCTTCTCTGGGTGGAGTGGTAAGTTAGGTTCCTAGGTTGAATGGGGTAGCTGTTTGTGCTCAGAAATTAGATGTAGTCATTGGTTGAACTTTGGTTGGATGAGGCCAGTGCAGGGCCTTGGTATCACCTTTATATGGATCTCTGCTTTTGAAACTCTTTATTGAATTTTTCATATGTAATCTTCATCTCTAAAGATTTTAATAGGTTACATTTCTTTGTTAATTTCTAATTTTGCATGTGTGTTATTTTACTAATTTTTTAGGTTTCTGTTTTCTTGTAGCTCACTGAAATTAAAGATTACTCTGAATTCTTTGTCAATAGCGGCCCTCATCCTTTTCTTTGTTTTACCTAACTACAGGTGGTCAAGCTCTACTTCACAAGAGAAACTGTAGGCCCAGGGGAATCCTCTCTGCATGATACTGTGCAGCCTGCGGGAGAGGTGGCAACATGGGAACAAAAATGAAACTGCTCATTTTGTCCTTAAAATGTAGTTTTTCCTAGTTTTTGTATTCCAGGGGGAATTTTTGGCCCTGAAAAATGGTTTTTGGATTTTCACAATAGAAATATTGTCTGTAGATAGTTGCTATTTTTGTGAGGAGGATCTCCTGTTGTTTCATCTTGCCGGCATCTCCACTTCGAAATTCTGAATCCTTGTTGCACAAGGAACTCTGCACTGTGTGTGTGGGGAGAAGGCATACAAATTGCATGGTCAATTCTGCCTATGGTTTAGTTTAAAAGGCATTGAACTGTCTACTTTATCAGAGAGATTAGTGACCTTCTTCCTTCAAGCCTAGCTGAAAGTAGTCACTGCAATACAAATAGCACAGACAATCTTCTCCTAAGAGGCAGAGGGGCAAGAAGAAAGACCCTTGGAGGGAATGCATAGCTTGAGGTGTTCAAGCTGCCTCTCCCCCTTTTTTTCTGCTGTTCCCATTTGTACTCGAGCCCAACAGAACTGGCAGTTCTGGAATTATTCCTTGCCTAAGTCCAGGTTATACTCCATTTTCAATACCTGCCGTGCTATGAGACATAAAGAAGAAAAAGGGATGTTTCAGCAAAGAGAGGGAGTGCCCGGGGTTAGGGGTGGGAGCAACCTGTATATCCATGAAGTACAGTGACAATTTGAAAGCATCCTCTGGGTCAAATGGATACTGTAGAGAGGTGATGGCTTACACTGTCTTGTTGGTTCCTAATCACCCAAGAGAAACATTAGCTGAGCAAGGGACCATGCAGCAAAAGACCATGGATGGATTATTGAGGTACGGCCCATGCAGGGGATGACAAAATCAGGACATTATGCAGAGGTTTCCCAAGAACCATAAGTTTACCTTGCAAGAGAGCTGGTGTATGATTTTAGGCACAGAGATAGACCCACAATGATTCATTGGAGGTTAGACAAACCATCAGTGACATCCAGCTCAAGAAGGAGAGGTAGCCATTTTATCTTCCTTTTTGTATCAGCACAGTTGGGGAAGCACTTGGAAAAAGAACTGGGTAAAGGAGTGTAGATTACAATTCCTCCTTGTATCATGACTTGGGAGGCAGGTCTAAGGGAAGAAGGGACAGAGGGGAGAGAAACAGTGTAGGGTAGGAGAAAAGCCTTGAAATGAGAATCAAAATAATAGAAGAGTAAAATCATAAAGAATTGAGCATAAATGCCATTACACAAGCATAACACCTAGGAAAAGAGGTGATTGGCAGAGCACTTCAAGACAGAATCTGGGGTAGAGGAAGCAGGGGACAGGGAGGTGGTAAGTAAGGGGCTAAGGGAGATGAAAATTGGTTAGAGCTGGGGATATAGCTCAGCAGGACGGTGCCTAGCTTGGCAAACACAAGGTCCTGAGTTCACTTCTCAGTACCAAAAAAAAAAAAAAAAAGAAAGCATGTGTTTTAGATGGGCGTGGTGGTGCACAACTGTAACCCCAGCACTTGGGAGGCTGAGGCAGGAGGATCCTTGTGAGTTCGCGGGCAGCCCGGGCTACAAAGTGAGTTCAAGGCCATCCTGAACTGCATAGCAAGACCCTGTCTCACAAAGACAAAAAAAAAAATTTGTTAGAGGTTGATGGTGGATCTGGGTGAAGTGCATGAGCTCACCTTGCTATTCTCTTTACTTTTATGTGTTTGGAGAACTTTATAACAAAAAGTTAAAAACCTCAGCCTTAAAGTATCTTAAAAACTGTTTTGATGACTTTTTATTTATTGATTCTTTGTTTTTTTTTTTTTTTTTTTTCCTCTGGTACTGGGAACCGAACTCACGACCTTGCGCTTGTATTTATTGATTCTTGATATTATTTTCTGTTGACTGGAGTCCTATTCAGGAAGTCTTTGCCTACACCTATGGTTTCAAGTGCTTCCCCCCTGTTTTCTTTTAGTAGTTTCAAAGTTCCAGAGTGGGAGATAGTGATCTAGTTTCAGTCTTCTACAAGTGGATGTCCAGTTTTCCCAGTACCATTTGTTAAGGAGGCTGTCTTTTCTCCAACATATAGTTTGGCCTCTTTATCCAGAATTAGATGATTGTGATTATGTGGATTTCTTTCTGCGTCCTCTATGCTGTTCCCTTGGTCTACATGTCAACATGTTTATGTGTCTACATTGTTTTTGTGCCAGTACCATGCTGTTTTTTTGTTTTTATTTTTTTTTGAGACAGGGTCTTGCTATGTAGTGCCAAGTGGCCTTGAACTCCCTTATGTGTCCTTGGACTCATCGCAATCCTCCTGCCTCAGCCTCCTGAGTGCTAGGATTACAGGCATGTGCCACCATGCCTAGCACTATGTTTTTGTTACTGTGGCTTTGTGGTATAATTAGAAATCTGGTATTGTGATGCCTCCATCCTTGCTCTTTTTGTTTAAGATTTCTTTGACTATTTTGTTTTTCTGTGCTTCCACAAATGAATTTTAGGATATTTTTCTAGTTCTGTAAAGAATGCCATTGATATTTTGATAGGGATTGCATTGAATCTTTATGTCACTTTGGCAAGATGGCCATTTGAACAATATCAGTTCTGTCAGTCCATGGACATGTGAGGTCTTCCTAGCTTCTAATTTCATTTTTAATTTCTTCAGTGTTTTGAAGTTTTCATTGTACAAGTCTTTCACTTCCTTAGTTAGATTGATCTCTAGATATTTTATTTTAATTTTTTGAAGGTATTGTGAATAAAATCTTACTCAGCTAGTTCATTATTTATATATAGACAAGTTCTTTTTTAATGTTAATTCTATACACTGCTACTTTGCTGAATTTGTTTATGAGCTCTATAAGTCATTTAGTGGAGTTTTTAGGATCTTCTAAGTATAGCATCTAATTTTTTGCTGTCTTGGTTACTTTTCTGCCATTGCTGAGACAAAATACCCAACACCCCCAATTTTTTTAAAATTTTATTTTAAAGAGAGTAGTAAATGAGAAAAGAAAAAAGAACAATAGCAGCATACCAGCATCACAAACATAAACAAACCAAAGCAAGAACATTTAAAGTGATACAGGGGGGCCTGGTATATAGCTCAGTGGCACAAGTACCTGCCTGGCAAACACAAAGTCCTGAGTTTGATTCCTGGTTCCAAAAAAGAAAAAAAAAAGAAAAGAAAAGAAAAGAAAAATAAAGTGATACAGGGTTTCAAAACAAAATGATAGGCTTTAACAGTGGTTGTTATATTACATATAAATTAAGGAAGGAAATGTTTATTAGGCTCACAGTTTGTGGAGGTTTCATTCTATAATCAGTTGGTTCCAAGGCAAGGTGGTGTGGCAGAAGACAGCAAAAACAACCAGAGCAAAAGAGTACCAGAGCAAAAGAGTACCAGAGCAAAAGAGTACCAGAGCAAAAGAGGGAAGAGCAAGCCTCTTTTTCTCCCTTATGCTGTAAGCTGGCTCCCCGCCACCCCCGCATCTAGGTGCCCTCCTCTTGCACAAGCTCAGGACGTTTACAAAGTAAGGATCCTGGCACCCTGTTGAATCCCTTAGTTAAACTTCTAAAATTCTCAAGTTCACACAGTGTATCAACCATAATACCAGCAAATAAGGGTATTCTGCTTCTTCCTTTCTTATTTGTGTCCCTTTATTTCTTTCTCTTATTTAATTGCTCTAGCTAAAATTTCTAGCATATATTAACTAGGAGTGGTGAGAGTAGACATCCTTGCCTTGTTCTTGATTTTAGAGGAAATGCTTTCAGTATTTCCCAGAAAACTTTATTATTTGGATATATTTGATCCATTTTTCTTGGTACTGTTTTATTTTATTTTAAAATTTTAAAGTCATGAATTTTATCTTTTAATATTTCTCTTTAAATCCAGCTCTTCTTTTATTTTTACTTTTATTTTTTATGCCTTAATATTTGAAAATATATTATTTTAAACATATTAACATAGTCGTATCCTTAGTCTTTTATGTTTCAGTTTCTCCTTTTCTATTCTTTATACTGTAAAAATATTGTAAAATTGTGTTTTAAGCCTTTATTCTTTCCACTCTTAACTGTCTCCATTTGCCTTTGTTAACTATTTACATGGTTGATTTATATTGTTATTCTGTTATTCTTATCTTTATCCTTTACAGATGTTACAATGTTGTGATTTTGAAATCATGTCTAGAATAATTACAACAGAAGTGGGTGGACGTCTTACTACCACCCTCTTAGGAGCCAAGGAGCCTATCCTCCTTTCTCCCTGTCGTTGTCTCTCTCTTACCAGCACTCTACCCTACCACTCTACAAGTTTTCCAGACTTATGAGCCAGGTTTTAAAAGTTTTACCATTCTTATGAGCTGGGGATATAGCTTAGTGGTAGAGCACCTGCCTGGCAAGTGTAAGGTCCCGAGTTCGATTAAAAAAAAAAGTTGACCAGAAATTAAGATTAAAGTACTTCTAAAACCTTGACAATCTTATTGTACAGATAGCATTCAGCTTGCTAAACATTATTTCTTATATCACACAACAACAGATCTCTGCATATTTTCTAAAGCCACCATTGGCCGCATATCAGTGTTCAGTAGTGGACTTCTGTGTTTTAGACTTAGTACCTGGACTGATACCTGCTCTTATGAAATAAATTTTGGAATATTTTTGTTATTCTATTACCAGCGCCATGTGTGCATGTGTGTGTGGTCCTGGGAGGTGAATGCAAGGTCTTTTTGTTGAGCTACATCCCTAGATCCCTTTATTTTATTTTGAGATGGAGTCTTGCTAAATTGCCCATCTCAGCCTCCCTAGTGCTGGGATTATAGCATGGGCCACCTTGCCTGACTATCATTAGGTCTTAATTACTTGTGATACTGGAAGTACAAAGGTCAGTTTTTGAAATCATTGTGTGCTTTGAAATAAGCGTTCGTGCTTTTATGGTTACATCTGACATTCTCTGCAAACCATTCTTATGAGACATACTTCAGGAGACTGAAAATTCTTTTTTCTTTTGTATTTTTTTCCTGCTATCTATTTCTTTCTAAAAATTTTCTGCCTCAATACAAGAGATTTGGCTCTGTGTTTCCTAAACTTTCTTTGAGCAAGAGTCTGATGTTTTTCTTTTTCTTTTTCTTTTCCATTGGGGGTCCTAGAAGACAAAGAGTGTCTAAAACTTCAACAAATCAAGTAATTAGGTGCAATACATAGGTAAACAAAGTGAGATTTGATTTGGGCTGTCTCTTTAAAAAAGGCAAACTATGTTCTTAAGAAGTTGCCAAAGCCTTATCTATCACAGTAGAAATTTAAAAATAATTTGGAACCGGGCATGGTGGTGCATGCATGTAATTTCAGCATTTGGAAGGCTGAGGCAGGAGGATTATTGTGAGTTCAAGGCCAGCCTGAACTACATAGGGAGACTTGATCTCAAAAGAAAACTAACTCAAGCAGGCATGGAGGTGCCTGCCTGTAGGTAATACCAGTTCTTCAGGAGGTTAAGGCCAGGGGGTTGCAAGTTCAAGGCCAACCTACACAACTTTGTGAGACCCTGTCTGACATTTAAAAAGGACAAAAGGTCAAAGATGTTGCTCAGCACTCCTTGATTTCAATCCTCAGTGCTGAAAAAAATTTAAATCAGCCTTTCACAAAAATTAAATATTTTATATGCATGCATATGTATAAGGGCTTGATTTATTCTCAGGATTTTTTCAGTACCCTGATAATTATTCAGTTTCACTTAGTGGTTGCTCTAGTAAAGATAGAGAACTCAGTGCATATTTTACTTGTGCTCTTTTCCAAGAGTCTACTGAAATTATAGAATAAACTCATAATTATACTAGAAAACAGGGGAGGATGACACAGTGACCAGTATGGATGAATTTAGAGAAATATTCTTTTTTTTTCTTTGAGACAGAGTCTCACTATGTAGTTCAGGTTGGCCTTGAACTCACTACGTAGTACAAGTTGGTCTCAAACTTGTGGTGATCCTCCCGCCTCAGCCTCCTGAGTGGTGAGATTACAGATGTGCACCGTGACACTCGGCTTTATTATCATGCATAATGAGAGTTTAATTTTCTTAGTGACTTTTTGAGAAGAAAATTTGGCTGTGGATATCAAAATAAAAATGTACGTATCCTTTGAACTAGCAATTTCATTGCTAAGAATATGTAACCCAGAAATATTTCAACATGGGCTCAAAGATGTATGAGTTGGAAAATTAAATAGTCTGAACATTCATCTAAGGAAAATCATTAAACGAATGTGTGAGTATGTATACCCCTATAGATAAGATTGACATGATTATATTTATAAACATTATATCTATATATCAACATGTGTACCCGACACTAGAATATTGTTAAAATATTTGCATACCAAATCCTCAGTACTGGCTGTGCAAGGGAAGAGAGTGGGTTAGTTGAAGTGTTGCAAGGGATAAGAGCAAACTTTTCCTTATTATACAGTATACTATATTATCACTTGAAACATTTCAAATGAACATGAAAGGATTGACTTGTATGCATGAAGTTTTTTCCTAGCTAATGTTTCATCAATACTGTCATTTATCCAGGAATGTAAAATCCTTCATATTTCTTTGCCTATTCTGATTACAGATGGTTTTATCCTGTGGTTTCTCTGTCAGTTTTAAGATTAGTAAGACTACAGCTTTATGAGTAAATCGTTTCGATAACATTTCTCTGTTGATAGTTTCTCTAAGAGTGTGGGCCATTAAAAACACAGTGCAAGTTATTTTTCATTCTCTTGTGACAAAATGTTGAGTTTGAAACTAGGTTCAGTTTTTCAATAAAACCACTGTTGGTTTAATGCTTAAGTGTCTGCAGCATTCTGGATGTATTATCATGTGTAGAATAGACATGTTGTGCATTTATTATTTCTACAGTATGAACCAAAAAAGCCCACACAGAATGAGGAACCAAAGAACAAGCAAGTGTGTTTTATTTATTATGATAATCCTCTTCGAGTCCCTGCTTCTGGCTTTTGATCTAGGTGAAAGCAAGCTGGGAGCCTAATTAAACCGGTGCTAGTGAGACCAAGAGATATGATACACAAAAACCGGATTCTGACCAACCAGGTTTTGAAGTTGATGTTAATTAAGAGCAATATACAAATAATCCCTGCAAATGGTGACATTTAAAATGCATGTTGAGTATTCTGAAGCTGTTATGTAAATTACCAAGAATAAGACTCTAGAGGAAATGTAAAACATGCAGGCTCACCTTTTAATACCTTTGGTAATGTTTTTATTAGACTTAATGTTTTGGAGATAATCTGAAGGCAGAAATGTAGCCCCAAGGGATGGGGAGCCATAGAGGGGAAGCTGCTAAGAGACCTGTAGGTAAGAGTCAAAGTTAACAATAAAA
Organism: Chinchilla lanigera; assembly: GCF_000276665.1. NCBI lineage: Eukaryota > Metazoa > Chordata > Mammalia > Rodentia > Chinchillidae > Chinchilla > Chinchilla lanigera. Next base: position 25,110,378 of record NW_004955409.1, on the reverse strand, counting down.
CAAAACAAACAAAACAAAACAAAACAAAACAAAACAAATCTAGTGACGTTCTCTCTGGTTCTGTAGAAGTTTTGAGCCCCCTGCAATGCAAAAAACAGAACTAACAGGATCCTGAGCAATTAGCATTCAGGCAATCAGTTGAAAAAAGAATGTGCCCTCAGTACTCATGAAAGCTTCTCCTCGCATGGACTTTGAGAAGGAGGGTAACAAAAATTACAACCTTGAAGTTATCATTTCACTTACAAGTTGTGTAGACTTTCTAAAGTTTTTAGTTCATGGATTTCAGTAGGACAAGTGGGGAGGGCATGTGGTAACTGCTTTTAATGTATCCAGGGAAACAAATGCAGACTATTTAACAGCATTTCTAGATCACACACTTGACCAGTGGTGGAACGGAGAACTGATCCCTGGGATTCAGGTTTTCACTTCTGTAAGATATCTGTAAACTTTGGGGCAGCAGCTTCTGGCACAGCTGCTTCTAGAAGCAAGTTTGTTCACATAGGATGTAGTTCCATCGGAATTTCTTCCTGATTCTGTCCCCAGATATGCTGGTTTCAGTACTTTATTCCTTCTGTTGTTTTCTTGTTCTTATTTTTTTTTTTTAACCTCTAACATTGGCCAATACCTTATTAAGATCTTATAACTTTTCCCCCCATGACTTTACAAAACATCTATTTGCTTAAAAAGTTTGCCCTTATGTTCCAGGACTGTCCTAGTAACCATGAATTCTCTTGTATGTTGTCAGTTCTCTCCTGGTTGCTTTTGAAGGGAGGGAAGACTATGCTGCTCTGTTTTATATAGTTCAAAAATTAATTTCTAGAGTCCCAGAGACTTGAGGAACTGGAAGCATGCTCGAGACTCTCCTTATCAAGAAAGCCTAAGCAAGAATACATTTTTTTTTTTTTGCCTGCAACATTCAAAACAGATGATTCCAAGCTTTGCTCAGAAATAAACTCCTTTTATTGCATTTCAGTTTATAGTGTTCTTTGCCTTTATTTTGCATAAATATTTAGGAAGTTTCCCATTTAGAAGAACCTGATGCACAAATTAAAATATTTTATGTAATACCGTTCATGATCTGTGAAGAGATTGTTATGAGTTAATATGTGATACTATTCTGAGTTCCCTGTATTATCTATTGCACTTGGGATTGTTTCTACATATCCAGGTGTCACTCACAGGAGAACTAATTGTCTTTGGATTAGTAACATTAATTTAATGACACTGATTTACTATTCAGACCTTAATTTGCAAACGTGGTGTTTTTTATTTTGTTATTTTTTTCTTTGATTTTCCTCTCTGAAAGTTCTCTCACAGGATATAGCTAGCAGAACTGCATAAAATTAATGTTAGACTTGAATACAGACCATAGGTTATGTTACGGTTTGTGTCTAGATGTCTCCTCCAAAGCCTCATGTGGTCATGGGGCTTTTTCAGAGGCTACTGAATCTAGAGTGTGTGATGCTAGGATTAAGGGTGTGTGATTAGTAAGTCAGTGCACTGATTGGTTGGCATAGTTCTGGCTAGGATTAAGGTTGTAAGTGCTATACCTGCTCTAGGCAAGTTGTCTGTGTACAAAATAAGGGATGGAAAGAGTCTTGTCTCTCTGCCACCCCGACTTGTTCTTTTGCTGTCTTCCCCCTCATGAACTGATGCCTCTCTGCCATGTGTTACCCGGCCTTGGAGCCAGTCGACTATGGACTGAAACCTCTACAAACTGTGAGCTAAATAAATCTTTCCGCATTTAACTTTGGGTGTTGGGTATTTTATCTCAGCAATGAGAGAGAGGTAACTAACATAAGTTCTTTGACTGATTTGTACAGAATTAGGTAGTATATAAGTGTAAGATAAATAATAGTTAAAATAGTCACAAAGATGGAATGCTCACTAATTTTGAATAATTTCAAAAGTTTGGAAAGGTATTTGCAAATTCATCTTATGGATCTACTTGCTGTGATACTGCTTCTAACAGAAAGCAGGTTAAAAAAATCAAGTGGAAGAAATGTTTAAATTCAGAGAGCCAGAAAAAAAAATCTCAAATACTCACATTAAATTAACCCTGGATTTATCTTGCTCATATGGAAAGTCATGATATACTTAACACAGTTGAGATACATGATTTTGATGAGCAGATCATTCCTTGAAACAGCATTTTCACAGTACATGGGATGTAAGAGCTGAGTATAACACCAAATTAACCCTGAAGGAGACAGTCATTGAAACATTCATGATTTTATATGGGAGGCTGAGCAGACTACAGCCGAGGAATATGGTACATGGACAGGCAAGCTCTCATGCTGTGAACAGATGTGTTCTCTAAGTCGTTTAAAATCAGTAGTTCCCACATTTTCAGCACCCTTGCCTGAATGATAATGTGAATTCTCAGCAACCTTAGCTATGTACTAGGTACTTTCTAAGTGCTAAGTGAACTGTTGCATTTAATTCTTTCAAAAATCTTATCCCATAGGTTGTAATAATTAACCTAATTTTATAGAAGAAGAATTGGAGACACAAAGAGACTGAACTGTCCAAGTTTACACAGCTGGGTTCCAGGAAATTTGATTCTAGAATCTGTGCTTTTAACATCTTTCAAAGAGGAAATGGTATTAATCATAATCATGTTCTGTTCCAATGATTTATTACGGTCTTTTAACTATCCACCTCTCAATTTTGTTTTACCCACAATTTTGTGGGTCAGGAATTCACATAACTTAGTCCCTTCTGTTCTTCTGAGTTGTAGCTAATTCTTTATTGTTTGTAAATCTTATGGTTGTCTTAGAGGAAAAGGAAAAATAACTGAGAAATATATATAGAATCTCAACTCTGTTTCAGGTATTTTATATTTTAAAATACTGCATCCTTCTCTAAAAGAACCACAGACCTTAAAAGTGATCTGGGCAGTTTGTATTTGATCTACTCGGAGTCAGCTGAAATAGATGGACTGGAGCTTGGAGAGTTACTTCCTGTGTTGTTCTCAGGGCTTGGAATTTGGTATGGGATGGCAGCTGGGAGCTCAATTGTTGGTTCTCCTCCACAGGGGCCTTTCTACAGGGCTGCAAAGGCTTCCTCACAAGATGATGGCTGGATTCCAAGAGTGAGTGTTCCAAGAGACAGGAAATAGAAGGTGTCAGTGTCTTAAGGCCTGGACCTGGAAAACAAATACAGCATTATTTCTGCACATTCTATTTGTCAAAGTAATAGCAGAGATACAAGAGTCAAGAAGGCACCTACTTCCTTTTTTATCTACCGTAGGCACCCAGAATAAATCATAAAAGCCTGTTTACCCTGTGACCTTCATTACTGCTTCTCAGAGCTATCTTTAGCTCTCTTCCTATATCAGGTTAATTTCAATGTAAGTCTTACTTTTTAAAACTATGTTTTTCTCAACTCTTCAGGTATGTGATCTCCTTAGAGAAGGACACAGTATTTTAAAATATGAAATTTTTATTAGTTATTTTTCCTTTTGCTCTAAGAAAACCACGAGACGTAACAAACAGTAAAGAATTAGCTATAGCTCAGAAGAGCAAAAGGGACTAAGTTATTTGAAAGTACAAATATTCTGTTTTATTTATTTTACAGCATAAACATTTCATTCAAGTTGCATAGCAATGTTTTCTTGCCTGTCATCCAACTCCAATACCTGTGGGCTTTTTGGCAATGGGGGCTATAACTCATCATATAGTTTTTTGGCAATGGGGGGTATAACTCATCCCTTATTCTCTACCCCCAGAATAAATATAGTACCTTGGGAAACAAGGTACTATATTTATAGAAATAGATTATCAAGAAATATTTATGGAATGAAACTTAATAAGCAAGAAAATAGTTTGAATGTATCTAAAATAATATATATACCAACAGTCTAACTTGCTACTAGATATTTCTCTTGAAAATTTAATGCATATTTACTAATGAAGCAAAAATACACCTGGTGGTATGCTGGTTTTATATATGTTTGTTGTTTTAGATGTTTTAAAACAGTGGTAAACTAGGGACACTTACAAACTATTCGAATAAAGAAATTTAAAATGTGTAGTTAATCCACAATTGTGAGGATGTGTATCCATGAAAGTCTATTTATCTTTCTCTCAAGATATAAAATCTCTTTATCTTTCTAGTGCAAATGTATTTTAATCTAATTGCATAGGTGTTTTCTATTTAGCTAAAATAATAGCACTAATAGCAGACAGTGTCCTGAAGTACCATCTACTCTCATTTTGATTTTAAGTTTCTCTCTTCATTTTTTTCTTTTTCAGAATTGATGAAAAATAAATAAGCATTATCATGTGGAGTATCACTTAGCATGAACATTGGCTTTTTAGGTACCTGGCATGTTTGAGCTTCTTACTATGACTTGTGCCCCAGAGCCTATAAAACCGTAATGTCAATCTGTCCCATAACACATATGGTGTCTTGTGGATTCTTCCTCTGAGAGTTCTCAGATTATTCAGTCTTTCTCTAAGTGAAGAAATGTAGCTTGTTTGCATATGGAGTAAAGGGTTATAGAAACTATTTTCTCTAAGGATAGGCCCAAATAGTTGATTAAAAAATAGTTCTGTGAAGTCAATTCAAGAAAAAGAGGATTTGACCACACAAATAACCTACTATGAAAAGATAATGTTCTTAGACTTTGTGTTGGTTACTTTTCTCTTATTCCTGAGACAAAATACCTGACACCCCAAATTAAGGAAGGAGAGGTTCATTTAGCTCATAGTCTGTGGAGATTTCAGTCCATACTTGCCTGGCTCTAAGGCAGGGTGGCACATGGCAGAGGGCAACCATTCATGGTGGCAGAAGGTAGCCAAAAGCAACAGCCAGAACAAAAGAGGAGGAGTGGTGGCAAACAGCCTCTTTCTCTCCCTTACATATGCAAATTATCTGCCCCCAGGAGGATGTAGCACTCACACCCATAATCCCAGCATTGGATCATGGATCAATCATAAACTCTAAAAGCCCACTCCATGACTGCATGAAGCTTTGGGGGCACATCTAGACACAAACCATAACATTCCACCCCTGGCCCCACAAAGACTCATGTACATCCATTCATGCAAAAGATATTTTAGTCCAGCTCTAAGAGTTGCCAAAGTCCTAACAGTTTCAGCACTGTTGAAAAGTCTAAGTCCCAAGTCTCCTCCCAGATGTAAGGCAAACTCTTAGCTATGAGCTCCTGTACAAATGAAAAGTTAAACACTTCCAACATTCAATGGCACAAAATAAACATTACCATTCCAAAAGGTACAAACAGGGAGATACAGAGCATTGGGACCAAAGCAAGTCCAAAATCCAGCAGGGCTAACATTATGTCCTGTAGTTTCACGTCCAGCATCTGAAGCCATCTGTGGCACACTGTGAGCTCCAAAGGGCTTCCATGACTCCACCGCTGTGGCACTTCTAGTGGTTACAGCTCCCGAGGTGGCTGTCATAGGCCTGCTTTGCTCCCTCCTTGCAGCTTTCCTCAAACAATCCATGTTCCTGGCTTTTCCAAACTTCTGAAGTCTCCACTGCTCTCCTCCATTTTGCTCTTGTTGTTTTTGCTATCTTCCACCACCATGAACCGTTGCCCTCTGCCACGTGCCACTCTGCCTTGGAGCCAGCTGAGTATGGACTGAAACCTCCACAAACTATGAACTAAATAAACCTTTCCCTCCTTAATTTTGGGTGTTGGGTATTTTGTCTCAGCAATGAGAGAAAAGTAACTAAGACAGTCTTCAACTAAAACTTCCTTATATGAAGAGCTAATTTTTTAGGACAGGGGCTCTCATTCTGTGATTGTGAACCATCCAAATTCATTCCTTCTTGTCCTATTAAATTTTTTTTTACAGTTTAAACTTCATTCCTTGTCTTGCTGTGTAACAGTTATAACTTAGCAAAGCAGTGAGTAGAAAAGGAATTGCAAAGGAGACAAATACATTCATTTAGCGATTTACTTTGCATCTATTAATAGCCCACAGGCAATCCCATTAGTATTACTGCATAGAAGTAAGCATGGGTATTTCTTCTCTGCAGATTGTTTTTAATGCTTATGGTCTTTTCAATGATTGCCATGAGTAATGAATCAGCTGCTTTTAAGGTTGAAGACACAGTTGTAAGAAGGACTAACTAACATTGCTATATATGGCATGAGGGGAAAGAAAAGATTAGAAATAGAAATTATTATATTTCATTAAAATTTATGGAAGGTGGTCTACAAATCAGTAAAAGTCGGGTGTTTAAAATGATGATGATACTTCATAAAGATAATGATAATAATAAAAAACATCTGTAGTCTAGAATACACAACTGGGTCCCTCACCCCACCCCCCATACTGGGAACCGAAATCAGGACTTAGTGCTTGCCAGGCAAGCTCTGTGCCACTGAGCTAAATCCCCAGCTCCTGCAATTGGAATTGAGAACATAAGAAAGTGCAGGATAACTAGACAGGGTCACCTTCTCTACTCTTTCACTCACTTTCCCAGTTTAATCAAAATGCTCTAACACTGAAATGGGAAATGATGAACTAGGGCATTAAAAAAACCCCTTCACTTCCAGTTTCATCAAGGCCCTTTGCAAATGACTTGTCTCAGAGAAATGAAGAGCACCTTCAGCCAGGCAGTTCCAAAGGGGGCTGCATTTCGCAAGCACACACACGCAAATTATGAAAATGAGCATGTGTGGAGGTTCAATAGCTAATTTTCCAAGTTGATTATCTTGGCCAGTTCATTGGGATGTTCTTGCTTCTTTGCTAATTTAATTTGTTTTTTTCATTTTATTGTCTCCTTTAAATGGCAATTAGGAAAGACAGCACTCCATTTTGCCTGTTACTTGCCCTTTTGCTAAATCATGATTTCACCCTGTGCCAGATAGTTACGGGTAGAGGAAGAGATGGCACTGGTGAAAGGCAGAGTGGATGAACATACTTGACTCACAACTGAGTAATCCAGCAGAAAGTTGCCAGTAATCAATGTGTGTGTGTGTGTGTGTGTGTGTGTGTGTGTGTGTGTGTTGAATATCTTAGAACAACTCATTTATTCACACATTCAGAAATATGAAATGCATATTTGGAAATTTAAATTCATTTATATAATGCCAACCAGTAAAATATCAGAATGTTTCTGCTTTGTATATCCTGTTTTAAAATTAGATATTTGTGTATGTGGCAAGCACCTATTGAGTACTACACAAGTTTTTAGTATATTGTTGCTAAGGGGCATTTTTCAAGTGCTGATTTTTATGTAGTCCTATCTTAGGTGAGCCAAAAGGGGCCTGTTTCCCTCACAAACATAGATGCAAAAACTCTCAATAAGATACTGGCAAACAGAATGCAGCAAATTATCAACATTATACACCATGACTAACTACAATTCATCCCAGGGATGCAGGATGGTTCAACATATGCAATAAATGTAATATACCATATTAATAAAGAGAGATCAAAGAAGATATTAGAAAATGGAATGATAACTCTTGTTCTTGTGAAGGAAGAAACAATATATCAAAAATGGTCATACTCCCAGAATTATTATACAGATTTAATGCAATCCTTGTCAAAATACCGATAGCATATCTCACAGAATTAGAGAAAACAACCCTTAGATTCATTTGGAATCAGAAGATATCTACAATAGCAAAATTGTACTCTTAAAAAAGAAACTGTAGTTTACAATTTTCCCTTCCTTGATATTCACCCCTAAATTCCTAACTTTTAAGAACTATAATAGTGCTTTCCCCTGTAAAGTGGGCCCTTAACCTATAAGTAGAGCCAAGATTTTTCTCTCTTTACTATAGATTGACAAATTCCATGGATCTCTACCCATAAGACCAACTAACTATAGAGAAACCTTGTAGAGAAACCAAATGCCAGGGTTTCATGGGATCTTCTAGCTTCACATCCTTGCCATCCTGGGCATAAAAGTCCTCTGTATAGCCATGCAATATGTTTTCCACATCCTATTTCATGTTCCATTCTCATATTGTCCTAAAGCTACCTAAGAACAGGGACAATTCTTTCTAATTCTTTTTTAAATATAAAATAAATTCAGTTGAGCTGCAACCTTTTGTACTGTCCTCATAAGAATATACAGTGCTTTAAGAACAAACTGCAAAATTCATTAGTGGAATGGACCTGTAGTTCTCCTTTTCAGTTGGATCCTTCTCTGGTTTTGGTATCAGGATAATGCTTACATTCAGAAAGGAATTTGGGAATATTGATTCTGGGCAACAGAGACAAGGCAAGAGACATTACAATGCCTGACTTGAAATTATACTACAAAGCTGTAGTGATAAAAACAGAATGGTGTTGACAAAAAACTGACCTGAACATCAGTGAAACAGATTAGAAGAGGCAGAAACAATTCCAAACACTCTCAGTCGTGCTAGCTTTGACAAAATGGTCAAACACCTTCACTGGAAGAAAGATAGCCTCTTTAATAAGTGGTGCTGAAAAAACAGGTTTTCCACATGCCAAAGACTAAAACTAAACCCATGTCTCTCACAGTGCACTAAACTAAAATAAAAATGGATCAAAGATCTAAAATGTTAAAACAGAAACACTAAATCTACTGGAAGATAGACTATGTAAAACTCTTGAAGACATAGCTGTAGAGAAAGACTTTATGAACAAAACCTTCATTGCATAGGAACTATCACAAATAATCATGAGCTGGGATCTCATCTTATTAAAAAGCTTTTGCACAGCAAAAGAAACCACCAACAGAGTGAAGAGACAACCTACAGTGTGGGAAAAAATGTTTACCAGCTGTTCCTCAGACAAAGGACTAATATGTAGAATATATAAAGAATTGAAAAAAATCAGACTCCCCAGATTTAAAGACCCAATCAAAAAATGGGCATCTGAAATGAGTAGATACGTCTCTGATGAAGAAGTAGAAACAGCAAATAAATATATGAAAAAATGTTCAACATCACTGGTCATTTGATAGATATAAATTAAAACATTGCTGAGATTTCATCTCATTCTAGAAAGAATGGATATTATCAAGAAATCAACAACAAATTCTGGCAGGGGAAAAAGGAACCATTCTACAGTGTTGGCGGGAGTGTAGACTGGTACAACAACTGTGGAAATCAATGTGGAGATTCCTTAAGAAACTAAAACTAGAAACACTAAAGAGGTTCCACTTGACTCAGCTATTCCCCTTCTTGGTATCTTCCCAGAAGAATTAAAAGCATGATACTACAGCAATCTATGCACACCCATGTTTATAGTGGCATAGTTTGTAACAGCTAAATCTTGGAAACATTCCAAATGCCCATCATTCAGTGAATGGATAACGAAGATGTGGGTTTTTTTTTTTTTTTTTTTTTAATACACTGGAGTACTACTCTACCATAAAGAAAGATAAATTTGAAAAATTCTTAGGTAAATGGAGGCACCTTGACCATACTTTTAAGTAAAATAAAATGGAGACATATTTAAATACTGCATTGTTTTCCTGGTGTGAGAAACCTAAAGTCTAAACAAGGACCAAAAAGTATAATAGATATTATAAAACAGGAAGAAAATGTTCAGATAGGAAGGGGAAATAGGGAAGGGGGAGGGGAAAGGAAGGAAGGGAAAAAGGAAAAAGAGAATAGAAGAAAAAAGTGGAAACAAAGCTTTTGTAAATAAGGAGGGGAAGAGGGATTGAAGGGAGGGGAGGGGAACAGAAAAAAAGAATCAAGATATGTCATGTACAGGTACAAATTTTTTATGATAAGTGTTATCATTATGCATATCTTAGGTGTTCCAATAAAATTATTTAAAAAGTACAATTTTAAAATTATGACTTTTCTCGTGTGCTTTCTACTATCTTTATTTCTTCTATCCCACCTCAACATGGTGAGAAAGTAGTAGAAAAGTTCTTACTTTTTTGGGAAGGCAAGTCAAACTGAGAGATGCAACTTGCCACGCATGGAGGAGTTACTGCCTTAGCGTTACAGTTGGTCAGAAAGGACAAATTGTGACAGAGGACCTGTATCAAGTCTTTGTAGTTATTCTTGTGACTAGATTGCATTACTCTTAAAAGGGAAGTTTGTATTCTAGGTGAATGACCCTGTGTGTTCCTGACACATAGAAGGTACTCAATATCTATGGAATGAATGAATGCAAAATTGAAAAATCTGGAAGCCCATCTGGGAACAAGAAAATGAATAGCTGTCAGTTTAGAAGGGAGGGGACACAGTATCCTCTCTGGAAATCCTAGTACCCAGCTAAGGAGAGTATCTTGGAAAAAGTTTGGGAGCCTCAGGGAGTTTATTAACTTTGAACTTGGAGTTCTAGAAGGCATTGTGGAAGGATTCTCCGAAAGAACAGTGATGGAAAGATGATTGCCCAGTAAGAACACGGAATCACACTGGGATAAGCCTAGGGTGACTAGAAGGGTTTATCTTTTGGCACTTTAGGAAGATGGGTGAAATTCCAGTTGGGATAAAATGTCCTCAAGCATCCATTGTGAAATCATTATTTATTCTCCAGAGTCAGAGATGTAAGTGATCTTACCATCTCCCAGAAAGGCATGTGCTCCATGGTAGTTGTTCTACATAAATTAATGACAGCATAAATTCATTAAGGAGCACAGGGGCAGAAAACACAAGGTACAGGTTTAGGTCTTCATTGCTTCTAACTGCCCTTTGCCAAAGTACTGTGGTGTGTCAAGTTAGTTCAAATACCTGTAGTGCTTTCCTGTAGAAGATGAATTCAACTTGCTCTAAATTTTCTCAAAAACAGAATTGAGGACAACTGGTAGAAAATAGAGGGAGACAGATTTCAGCTTAGAATTTTCTAATAAGCATAGTTGTTCTGAACAAAAACTGTACAGAAAGCATGCAAGCAAAAATTGAACAACTGTGTCTCAGAGATGCTTTAGTGAGGGTCCCTGCACTGGGAGAGAACTTGGTCCTTTTGTCACAAAGAGTTTAGTACTATGTTTGGTATTGTGTTAGGAGATCATCTACTATAATAAAATACAAGCAATCTAGGAAAGAAAAATTTTGAAATAGGCAACAGAGAAAAAGATTGCATCTATGTTATTATCACTTAATCTTTTGGCAGTACGCTTAGCAAATGACATTAGAAAATGTGTCAGGTTGTACTAAGCAACTATTTAGGATGCACAAGGTCGTTTGTGGGAGCAAACATGAATTAAAAAGGGAGAGAATAAAGAGGGTTGCAGTCATTAATAAAGGCTTTAGGCAGCAGCTGGGGGAGCTGATTCTTTAACAGGTCTCAGGAAAAGGCTGGAATCAGGATAAGCAAAGGGGGAAGTCCTCCAGGGAGGGCTGCGGCAGGAGTATCAGCCAGAGGAGACTGCTGTGAGCCTGGCCTGCGGGGGATGCTGGGAGGAGGCAGAGTGATTTGGCTCACTCAGGCTCTCTGTGCGCGCTTTGCACAGAGATGATGGGAACAATCAGTGGTCATTTGAGGGAATGACACACACTTAAGTCCCTCTTGTCTGAAATCTGACAGCATCCTGAATTCCATTGGCCTGTGCGCTAAGAGACCTGGGAGTCCCAGCTGGTTCCTTAACTAGCTGTTTGGTCCCCACACATCACTTAACCTCCGTGAGGTTATTTTCCTCAATTATAAGCTGAGGATGTTGCTTAAAACATGCTTCTCAAACTTCAATGTGCAAATGGAATATTGTTAAAATGCAGCTTGATTTCCACGGTCTGGGCAGGGCTTGAGATTCTGTTTTGCTAACAAGCTCCTGATGAAGCGATGCTGTAGGCGAGTGGATCACACTCTGAGTAGTGACGGGTTGGGTGACTTAGGTACATCGTCCACTGTATGAGAACTATATAAACTAGCTTTAACTGTGTTTTGATATTTTCCACAGTTGTTCATTTATTCTTTCTTTATCTTAGAAGAGTAAGAAATGTCCAACACTGGGCATAGCCATATTGGAGACCCAGTGAACATTTGTTTATGTGAAGTTTTTTTTGACACTGCCTAATCTGTAAATGGTATCATTTCGATTGTTCAGTCTTACATCACAAGCAGGTTCAGCAAATTTAATGAAACACAAAGAAAACCTTAATACTTTCCTAGATCTCTCTTTTCATAATTCCTGTTACTTCTAATAAGATATTTAAATACCTGGTTGTTTTATTGCTTTAGAGAAAAAAATAATTCCATTGCCTTGCCATGTGTTGAGTATGATGGAATGAAGACTTCATTGTATTAACTCTCATTCTATAAATTATTCTAAATTCTAAAAAATATGCCAGTGAACTCCAGTTAATTCACAGAAATTGCCAGTGGTAGCTTTTGCCTTTGCAGGTAATCAGCAGTGCTGTACACATTTATTTGAGTTGAAAAATGAGGTTGCATGGTTTATTACTTATGCTACCAATTTGTTTTATAATAAGACAGATTGGTCTCTGTCCCAAAGGACTGAGAAAGAGGACTGTTTAGGGTTCCCAGACCAAATATGAGAGTGTTAATATTAAAAATAATATATTTTTGACTGACACAAATTTAGAAAGGTTCTAAAGAGGTTGTATTGACTGAATATATACATACATCGTCAAGATTTTTATAGACTTAAGATGGCTTAAAAAAAGGCTTATGAAGGCTTTTATAACTGTTTTTTCCAAGTTCTAGAACATTATAACCTGATGAAATATGATGGGAACTTATATTGGGAAACTTCTTATATTGGGAGACATATTGGGATAATGTGGTTCACTTGACGTTTGTTGCTTGCTGTGAAGCATAAGGCAATGTCATTGAAAAGGAAGAAAGAAGAGGAAATATCGGATATGAAGTTCTATTTTATCAAGGCAACCTAATGGTCCAGTGCTAAAAAACCCATCACACAAATTTGGGGTAAAAATGTGCTAATTAGAGAAATCCATTATAACAGTCAATCAAATAAATATCACTATCATGCTGACTTTGTTCTGTAGAGAAAGAGGCTGATTTTACTCAAACTATATTTAAAGATTAGTCTTTAAATCTAGTGATTCCTTACTTCCTAACTTCTTTAGATTTGAAAAACTTTATTTGAGTCACTAGACATTAGAAAACTGAATGCAATTATATGTAACTAGCTTAGGTAAAGGGGTATTTAGTGGAAAGATCTTGGGGGAGTCAACATGATTGAAAGAAAAGTAGGGCAAACACTGTGAGAAAGTCAGGGAGGAATGCAGTAGAGCCTGAGAAGCCTATGGACAAGGATCTCAGTTTATCTTTCTTTTTGATTTCTACTTCTTCTGGTGCTTGTTCTATTTTCTCCTTGTACAGATCAGCTTTTTCCATTGGGCCATTAAAGGGGTTGTTGATAACTTGTATAGGAGTTTCCTATCTTACAACTTCTTCCAGCAATGAGCCAGACCCTTAGACTCATTTCTAAAAGTAGTGGGTAAGAACTCTGGTTATGCCAGGTGGTTGCTTACCCTTGGACCTATTAGCTATCGTTGGAGGGCATGATCATAAAAGAATATTCCTGGCTCTATTATAACCACATGGCTGGTGTTGGGAAGAGGGCAATAAATTCCAGATTAAGGGAGAGATACACATGTCAGAAGCTGAAGGTAGAAGGCAGGGTGAGAACTCTTAATGTGTTGGTCAATAACCTAGTTTGTAGTAGCATCAGATCCTTGCTTTATGTAATACTGATTTCCCTGACTAATTATAAATCCAAGCTTGAGAATTCTGTGCTAGATGTTCTGGAGTCCTATCATACAAGCAGCAGGGTACTTGCCTTCTCTACTCCCCAGAAAAGGAAACTGCCAGTGTTTGGTCCCATACTTGCTTACGTTGTGGGTCTGCTATTGTGCTTCTGTAATTGATTGGCCCGAGTTACAGAGGAAAGAGCAGAGAGATAGGCTGAAGGATGGTATTTATAGTAGGTACAGAAAAGATCTGAGAGTCTCCTGATATGAGTCCCCTTCTTACTCCCCCCTCTCTGCCTCACCAGCCAAAGAACACTGTGGGTCCTCACAAGTGGGCTGCAAGCCATCCGGGAGGCAAGGACAATAGCCTGTGTGTCTTTAAATCCTGGGAATCTCTGAATACAGTTCTTACACAGCATGAAAGCATAACAAATATTTGTAGTTTTGATTTGAGTTTAACTAGCATAATAAACTATCAGAGAGGTAGCTGGGCTTTGAGATTGTAAAGGTCCTCAAATATGAGCATTTTACGTCTCTACATATCTATTATGCCCAAGAGTGACTAGTAGGGCAGAGTTCTCCTGGTGATTCTGTTTGTCACTACAGAATGCATCTTTAAGAGGAATATTATATGTCTATTGCAACTTTAATTATTTATCAATAAAAAGTGAGTCTTGGTTCTCATTTAAGAAATGCAAGATTTGTATGATTCAAACACATTATCTTTTACAAGCAGATACTAATGAGTGGTGTGAAGGCAATAGACACTAGAAATAGAAGCGGAATCTGAACAAATGTGTTCATTAGTCTTGCTTGTTTTCTGATGAAGGATAAGTTGAATCTTGAGCCAGACACATGTCTGGATTAAAACTTCTTTAAAACATAAGGGTTGTTTTTAACTGAAAACTTTATAGTAAGTAGATTATGTTATCCTTTGTTGTAGGAAAGAATTTGCTTCTGATATTTACATGAAGAGTCTCACAAATACTTTGCATTTTGCCGAAATGGACACCATTTTTTTCCTGAATATATAAGTAATACATTCTTACTATAAACATTTAAACTCAGAAAAGACTATTAAAATAATTCAAAGTGCCCATAATCTTGTGTCTTAGCAATAATCACTGTTAACAATTTGAGGCATATTTATTTATTTTATTTAGTAAGCCCTCACACAGCAATTTCTATGTGCTAAGCACTCGTCTGTCCACTTTATAGTTGCACTTCATTTAATATTCATGATCTTTCTATGAGACAGGCATTGTTATTTTTCTACTTGTAGAGGAGGAAATTGAGTCTCAAAGGCATTAATAACTTGCACAAATATACATAGTAATAAGTTATAAGTGAAGAGTTGGGATTCAAACACAGCTCATCTGATATCAGAGTCTCTATTCTTAATGATACCAGGGCTCTATACACCCCTCTAGACCTTTCTTTATAGATACATGTTTATGTTTATGTGTGTATATACAG
>NW_004955409.1:25080145-25090230 GCF_000276665.1 Chinchilla lanigera | reverse complement strand
GTGGGTGGGGATGCCCCTGTTCCTTCTTTTTCTTGTTTTCTTTTCTTTGTTTTTTCTTTTTTCTTTTTTTCTTTTCTAAATAGCTGGAGAGAACTCCAGCCACAGAAAAGTAATCTCATACCCCCAAACCAGAGACAAAGTTCAGATAATCCCTTGCTTTCTCCTTCATTCTTTCTCTTCTGCCCCTTCTCTAGTTTCCCAAAGCTTGCATGATCATCATTTGTCCTCCAGCATTGCTTCTACACTCTTTTCAGTTATCTTTGTTTTATCCACTATCCTTCTTAAATTTCCCCACCACAGGGTAAAACCACTCTACCAAGGGGAAACACTTTGCATATAAGCTCCCAATTTATGATTATTTCTGTTATATAGTTATAGATTCTACTCCTATGGTTTAAGGTACAAAATTAATAGCAGTTTGTCAATTTCTAAACTGTGCTAGATGGCATTGTTATTGTTAATTATACTACTTTAGCTAGGATGTCATATCTGTTGTAATCAGTTGGTCTCCCCTCTGTAACAATACTGGGAAGCTCTGGGGTAATAATCCCATGACAGCCTACTACCAAAAAACTTGAGACTGAACCAAACAGATAGCAACATCTCACTCTCACTCTCAACTAACTGGGGAGGTAGGATCTTGGGACAGATGCAAACCAAGAAACTCCTACACACAGAAGACACCCTTGCCAAACAGACTTTTCCTAGAGAGGACTTAATACTAGTGGTACAGCTACTTACTACAATAATTTATAAGGATCAACATAGAAAACAAAATAAAAATTTTTGAAATAGAAAATGGCAAGAGGCAGAAGCAAAATGCAATCTCCAGCTCACCAAGAACAAGTTCAGGAGACAATGAGATAGAGGAAAATGGAAGACACACACCTGAAATTTCTGAAATGATAGCAACAAAGGTAAAGAAACAAATCCATGAGGCTATAGAGGAAATCAGATCACAAATAATCTCTCAGGTAAAAAAAGAAATGACAGCAATCATAAAGGAAATGCTCAGTAAATCTAGAGTAGAGGATGATAGGAAAAATGAAAAAATTGTTGAAGATCAATATAGGAAAGAAACAGAATGCGTGAAACAGATTCAAACATTTATCTAGGAAATTAAAAATTTTACTGAAAGCTGGCAAAACTGCTTGAACAAATCTGAAGACAGACTTTCAGACTTTGAAGACAGGATTGTGGCTAGCAGTGATGAAAGGAAAGATCTCTTAAAAATAACAAAGGATCAAGAAATAACAATTCAAAAGCTGTAAGGTGATGCAAAGAAAAACAATCTAAGCCCAATAGGTGTCAATGAAAAGACAAATCAACATAAATAACATAAAAAGACTATTTGGAGAAATGATAGCAGAAAATTTCCCAAACATCAGAACAGAATGTGACATACAGTTAAATGAGGCATATAGAAATACAATTAGTCATGAGAAAATAAATCTATGCCCAGACATACAGTAATCAAGATCCCAGAAATTCAGCACAAGAACAGAATATTAAAAGCTGTTAGAGAAAAGAAACAGATCAATTATAAAGGAAAGCCTGTCAGAATCATGGCAGATTTCTCAATACAAACCCTCGAATAAAGAAGAGCTTGCAGTAAAATATTACAAGTCCTGAAAGAAAACAACTTCCAACCCAGATTGATGACCCCTGTAAAACTATCTTTCAAATTAATGGAGAAATAAGATACTTGCATGACAAGGAACAACTGAAGAAATTCATGGCCACCAAAAGATATTCTAGATGGAGATAAAAATGGCCACAATTCCTAGAACAAAAACAGAAAAACACCAGCAGGTGGGGCAAGCAATTAAATAAACAGAAAAAGCAGGGAACCAAAAGCAGGAAAATAATATGACAAATGTAAGCCAACGCATATCAGTTACAACATCAATGTAAATGGCCTTAATTCACCAATCAAAAGTAACAGACTGATAGACTGGATCAAGAAACAAAATCCAACAATATGCTGTATACAAGGAACACATTTAACTCAAAAAGAAATTTATAGACTGAAAGTCAAAGTATGGAAAACAATACTTGATGCAACAGGAACCCAGGAGAAAGCAGGCGTAGCTATTCTGTTTGCAGACAATGTGAACTTCAAACCAAGAATGATCAAAAGAGATAAAGAATGTCACTACATACTTGTAGGGGAAAACTTCAAGAGGAAGAGATAACAATCATAAATATGTACACACCAAATACAAAAGCACCCAAATATATATGACAAATATTAATAGACATGAAAAATAAAATAAGCAATAACAGAATTGTAATGGAGGACCTTAATACCCCATTGTCACAAAGAGTTAGATCAAGTAGACAAAAAATCAGCAAGCATGTTCACTGGAAGAAAGATAGCCTCTTTAATAAATGGTGCTGGAAATACTGGCTGTCTACATGCTGAAGACTAAAATTATACACATGTCTGTCACTATGCACTAAACTAAAGTCAAAATGGATCAAAGATCTAAATATTAAAACAGAAACACTACATCTACTGGGAGACAAAGTAGATAGAAATCTTGAAGACATAGGGGTAGGCAGAGTGTTCATGAACAAAACCTAAACTGCATGGTAAACACTTCAGAGAATCAACAACTCAA
Source organism: Chinchilla lanigera (assembly GCF_000276665.1). Classification (NCBI taxonomy): domain Eukaryota; kingdom Metazoa; phylum Chordata; class Mammalia; order Rodentia; family Chinchillidae; genus Chinchilla; species Chinchilla lanigera. Next base: position 25,087,606 of record NW_004955409.1, on the reverse strand, counting down.
ACCTCATCTTATTAAAAAGCTTTGACATACCAAAAGAAATCACCAAAAGAGTGAACAAACAACACATAGATTGGGAAAAAATTTTAGCCAATTGCCCCTCAGACTTCTGTCTAGAACATATGAAGAACTAAAAAAAATCAGACCTCTCAAATTCAAATAAGATACTTCCATGATAAGGAGCAACAATCCAAAAAGCTAGGATTTGACCAAAACTATTCCCTTTCTGGACATTTTCCCAGAAGAATTAAAAACATCATATCACAGTGATATATGTGCACCCACTTTTATAGCAGCACAATTTGTAATAGTTAAATCCTAGAAACAACCCAAATGCCCATCAACTGAGGAATGGATAAAAAAGATGTGGTATTTTTATACAATGGAGTAATACTCAGCCCTAAAGAAGGCTAAACTTGAGATCTGAGATTTTTATAGGTAAATGGATGGAACTTGAGACCATACTCATCGTGAAATTCATCACACTCACATGTGTAAACATTGTATTGTCTCCCTGGTGTGAGAAATTGAAAGGATAAATAAGGTCTAAAATGTACGATAGATATTGTGAAATGGGAAGAAATTGTTAAAAAGGAAAAAGGAACTAAGGGGAAAAGGGGAAAGGAAGGAAGGGTAAAGGGAGAAAGAAATGCAAGTTAGTTATATTATTAGTGTCTCTTAGTTCATAGAAAAGGAAGGTTTGTGCTAATGTTTGGAGGATTTTTTATGCCCATCTTTGATACACTGAGTAACTACTTTAAAGATAGCTATTGTTGTTCTCCAATTATGTTGTTATCAAATTTTGTTTTACCTCTTTTCTATAAAATAAAAAAACCTATTTATCCCTTTTATTGGAAGACAAATTCCTTAACTTCTTTTGTCCTGTTTTCTTGTCTGTAAATAGGAATAATAGTAGTTAGTGCCTCGTAGGGTTGTTATGACTTTTAAATGAATTACAATTTGCAATGTGGAGAGAATACTGCTTGGCACATAAGATGGTCTCACTATTGCTATTTTAAGAAATATTTTGGTCTCTGAGATCTTGACATTCATTCAGGCAGGTCATAGTTTGTGGATTTGGAAAAACTGAAGATTCTATTCATGCTTGGCGTAGGACCTTGGAGAGAAATTTTGAGTTATAATATGATCCCAGAGATGTGATTCTAGAAAATTCCCAATTGTTCATATGAGTACATGTGAGGACTGGACTTGAGCTATAAATATAACTTTTTGAGAGAATTTTGACCCAAAGGTAAGGTGAAGTAAATTGATTGACTCAGCAGTCATAGCAACAGGCTAGCACTCTGTCTAGAATTTGTCATTTCAGCAACAAATAATTAAAGAACATGCATCAGAGATCCCAAGGCTCAATACAATCTTGAATTCAAAATGTCTTTCATAAATGTCCTTTAAAGTTGTATTTCATTCCAGATAGTTGAAATGCAGATAACTCCAGCTTTGGTTAAGTAATTATATTCTAAACTCCATGGAGAAGGGCACATAACAGAATGCACTGCTAGTCTCCAAATGGACCCAGTGAGGTCTGTTTTCCAATATTCATGTTTGTTTGTTTTTTTCCTGATAAATCCAGCATGACCCTCTGACTTACTTTTGACCCACAGAATGCAGTGGATGTGATGCTGTCTTATGTTCTTCATAAGAAGCCTTGTAAATCTCACCTGGCCTGGCAGGGTGACTCTGGCAGAAGCCAGTCATGAAGAAAGAGGTCCAATTCTCCAGAGATTCAGGCTGGGAGGCAGGAGTGTGCCAAAGTTGGGGACAGTGGAAGGGGTCTGCTTACGGTGTAGTGAATAAGGGCATATGTTGTCCATAAATCATTTAAAAACAATATTAAATCAAATGAAAAGCCAGTCTTCTCTTTAATTATCACATTGCACAAGCAGTTCTAAATAAGGATCAGTAATGAAATATATCTTCTCATGAGTGGAAACTGCCCACCTTGCCCCTGTAAGGCAATGTGGGGAAGACCAAGCTGATCATTTGGGAAGAGAGGTTATATAACTATTGCACCCTGGGCGCCATGCATGAGAGAGAAGCTCCCTGGGATGGCCAGCACAGGGTCGATTTCAGCCCCTGCTGCATCTGACTACAAGTGCATGAAAGATCTAAAGCCATAATGTCAAGCAGAACCTCATCAAATCTTTGGACTTTGATAAGGGATAGTACTAGTAGTCATTTTAGGCTACTAAGTTTTGTGATAGTTTGTTGTACAGTAATTGATAAACAGAAAACTGAAGAAGGATGTAAGAAGAAAAAGAATCCTCCCTTATCTTCTTTTTCAACTCTTTTTATGGATAAAATATTACCCGGGTGACCTTTGCTGTGTAGGGTGACTAGAGATCAAATTATCTTAATGTTAATGAGGCCAAAAAAGACGAGACTTGGTTTCACCACTAGATGGAAATTATATCTCTGTAGATGTTGCTAAGCAACAAGAGATCAAAAACTTATAAAGAGTGGTCATAGAATGCAAAGCATTGAGTCAGCCTACTAAGTTCCTGATGTACTTCTTTAAAAAAATTCTGATTATGTGAAGAAGTGATATCCACAGTGTGTAGGGGGAGGAAAGTCTAAGGACTTTGAAAGGACTGTGCATACTTAATTATTTGCTTGCAATGACGAGCAAATCAAATAGCCAACACATAACCTGGAAAATGGTCATTGTGATTGAAATGAATAGTAATCGCTAGGAATAAACACTAACAGCACTGGGAAATTTGGTTCTTCTCATCCCTATAACCTTGAAAAAGCATTTGTAAGTGTTAAAATCTTTTCCTCGCAATACATCGAAGCTATAAATATTTATTAAAACACATAAATAATAGGCAGTGCTGTCTTTCTGAGCTTTACAAGGATTTTATTAGGGATCAGTGAATTCAAGGCTTTTTTGGGAAGAGAAAATCAATCGGTCAGTGGGGCCTATAAACATTTTCTTTCGCTGGTCAGAGAAACAGACTGAGAATGGGGGTCTCTTACTGAGGGCTTTGTGAAAAGCCTAGTAGCAGGTGCATAGGAAAACACTAATGGTCAGAATAAAGTGTATACCCCCTAACTGTTCTTTACCAGCAATCACTCTCATGATTTCCTCTAGATGACCTTTTATCCCTCCATTTTCCTCTGATAATTAAGCTTTTTTTAAATTCAAAAGGTAAGGAGAGATAGAGATAGAGATAGAGATAGAGATAGAGATAGAGATAGAGAGAGAGAGAGAGAGAGAGAGAGAGAGAGAGAGAGAGAAAGAGAGAGAGAGAGAGAATGAGAGAGAGCGTGCATAATAGAAGAAACCCAGGAATTGAATGTATGTATTTTTAATATGTTTTAGCAAAACCTGTACGACTCCCCCAACACTCATTACTGGGACACACGGGAAAGTGTCCATTCTCTCCTGAGACCTGGGCACGAGGGGCAGAGCCGCCCTCAGCCTGCCGCGGTGCTCTGGTGAGCACTCTGTCAAGCACTCCTAAAGCAGCCCCACCAAATCCCATGTAAGTGGTCAGAGCACAAATGAGCCTGTCAGTGGGTAGTCCTACCCTATTCATGAGCTCTTTCAGAACAATTTTCATTACTTTTTTTAAATACTGTTTTTGGCAAACACTTGATACTTGAAATAAAAAATGCATGAGTCACCTACTGGGATAGGCACAGTGTGTGGTTCATTGAATTTAGCTAAATTGTGAGTCATCCATCAATAGTCCTCTTGGTGAACATACTTATAATAATTTCACACGTTACAAACAAAAATAGGTATGATTTTCAAGATTCTTGAAGCTATTTCCCTTGGGGATTCTTTGGATTGAGTTTAGTGTTTTTTTGCTTTGCTAGGTGGCAAGAAAATTGTCAGCCTTGTTCTCAGATGGAGCCAAGGCTGGTCTCTGTTATACGGTAAAAAAAGAAAAAGAAAAACAAAAACAAAAACCAAAAAACAAAAATAAAGTACTTTGATTTGGGGGGGCTGGGGGGAGCAGAACATGGAGCTGGGGGAAACAAGAATTAGTGGTTCATATTTGTTCTTACCAGATTAGCACCTTTTCAAGTTAATTTTGGCATCTGAAAATGGTTGACTCCACCCACAGAACAGTCTGAGAGCTGTAAGAACATGAACCTGTGCCCCCCTTTTTATCTGACAGGAAGCAGATCCCGGCGGTTACGCGTCTGTGCACCACTGCCCTCTGTCGGTTGGCACCGGCGTTTCTTCATATCCAGGCCCCGCATGTGACCCAGGAAAAGGAGATAGTATGCAGTAAGACAAAAAAAAAAAAAAAAAAAAAAAATTAAAGTTGACATTTATAAGCTAAAAGAGACCTCTCTACGTCCAGAGAGGTGGAGAGGAGGATTTTGGCCAGAGAGTCTTTGCTTCTCCATTCTGGCGGCTGTGAAATGGCGTGATAGATGCTATTAAACTTCTAGATCTTTTCTTTTTTAGAAAGTGAAAATAATCACAAGAAAATGTCTCTACTTTTAAATTTTTCTGTTTTTCGTTAAGAGCAATAAAGCCATAAAAGGGCTTTTGCTTTTGGATACAACCAGAGGTTAGATTTTTGAATGCGGGTATGAAATGAGAAATTGAAGTCCTTCACCCACCGTGCCTGAAAGGTCTGCAGAAGTAAGAGGCATACAGGTGGCTCAGGAGAGAGTCTGGGAACATTGCTTTGCTGTGACCCGTATCTCTGCCCTCAACCACCTTCTCCAGGATAGAACCAAGTGTCCAGGCTAAGGCCATAGGATCCTGTCTTGCCCCTACTGGCTAAGTAACTTGGGGTAGTAGTGTGACTCTTGGGACCTTATTTTTCTCATGTATAAATTGAGGCATTTGGAACAGATCACATCTCACAGTCATTTGGTTCTAAGATGCATTAAATTATCATTTGTCCCTCAGCGATAGCATAAGAACAAACTATTTACAGACCAGACCACACACTCTGAAATAAATGACTTCCTCTGGGGAAAGCAGTGTGTTCTCTGTGGTAATTTGACACCAGGATGTAGGGCGGTGGAAACAGCTTTGGCGAGTTTGTGTTGTTCCCTCAGCTGGAGTCTCAGCTCCACAGCACTGTCTTCCCAGCCGCGCGCCACCGGCGGAGTCTCCAGGACCAGCAGATGGCGCACTTGTACAGCTCACACATTTTCCGGGTTCCCAAGGTAAACGATACAGATTAACATCCAGAAATAACCGCTAATGGGGTTTCAAGAGATTGCAACATTTTCCAGGCTACTAAAACCGTGGCACTTTGTGATCTGGAACACTTGCTGATATTTAAAATAATGAAATATTGTTGTTCTATAGTGCTGTCCAGTGCTAAGAGCCCCTTTCACCTATGCAGCAAAAAGCCCTTAATAATAACCAAGATGATGATGATGATGAGGAGGAGGAGGAGGAGGGGAAGGGGGAGGAAGAGGAGCAAGAGAGGGAGGAGGAGGAGGATTAGCTGGGGAAATTAGGGCAGAGGTCAGTTATTTAGGGTTGCAGCAGAAATAGTCCAGGTAATTCAGACCTTGATCGTTTTTAAAAATTGTTATCTTTCTTATTCTTCCTTTCCGTAATGCCCACTTCTCTGATCACGCGGGGAATGTGTGTATGTTGGATGTATGTCCTGGGAATGTGGGAGGAGCAATGCACATATTCTGCACTTGGGGGTTTTGCACATAGTCTCCATGACTCCCGACTTCCTCACCCTATCAGAACATCCTGAGACAATAACAGCTAACACTTATTGATTGCTTACTTTGATTCATGCATTGTTCTAAGCATTTCTCACATTTTCATCATTTAGTCCTCCCAACAACTTCACAAAGGAGGCAGAGAGAGTAAGGAACTTACCTAAGATAATAATTCTTTGTATTTTTCTAGGCTTTTTCAGCAATAAGGACATCAAACTATTGTTTTTGAAAAGAAACAATGATAACCACTTTGGGTCCCAGGTGTTTTTCAGCTAATAGATGATGAACCAATTTTCATTTTAACTTTTAACATACGGGACACTTATGGGAGTTTTGGTTGCATCATGTCAGCCTTAGTTATATTAGCATGTGACACTGGTTGGTTTTGAAGAATTCCTTACACAACCTCATGCTTGGAAGAAATGATTCACTAGAAATGGAAAAAAGAAGTGAATGAAATGAGGATATTTGGCAATTGTATCATTCAAGTAACATCTTCCAAGTGGCCACTTCATTAGGAAGAAGCATGTGTGTGTGTGGTGGGGTTTGTTCTGACAACATTTATTTACTTCTAAAGTGTGTGCAGTTGGTTACTCGATGCCAGCTTCATTTAATCTTTATTAAAATTATGACAAACCCCATTTACAGATGAGGGAACCGGGATTAAGAGAGATTAAGCAACACAGCTGGTAAGTGGCAGGCCAAGATGTTCAACCAGTGCTTGTCTTCCCATCCACGGGCCGTGTTACTAATCTGCTCTAACTCTATCAGTAAGAAATAGATGATGTGGAAAGGATGTAGAGCATCTTTTTGGGGTGGTCATCCTCTTTGACCGAGTGCATAGCTTCAAGAGGGATGCACATGGAGCATTGAGGGAGGATGGGGACACTTGCCTAGCCAGCCAGATCAGCCGAATCAACCCTGGAGATCAATGGGGTGACAGATGTTGCAGCCAGAGTGCCCTCACATCCAGGGATGTGGAGCATCTTAACAAAGGTCACAGACTGAAACTCTTAAATGCTGATTTCCTTCTACCTAACAAATAACCTCATAGAGCTAATAATTTCTAAAGTAAAAAGTGAGTGAAAATAGCCAAATTAACTACTACCCTTAAATAAAGGAAACTTGGAACTACAAAGACCTGGAAACTGCAGAGAGACCTACAAATGCTTTTTATTAAAGTTTGTGATATTTAAAATAATGATTAGTTTTCATTTTCACTGAAGACTGAGCAAGAGGAAGTTGAGCTACATCACAGCTGTGTTGGAGTGGACATCTGTTGCTTTTCTTCTTCCCCCTTCATCCCTCTTCATCCCTCACTGCAAGGTGGCCGGGAGTAAAACTCCAATTTTAACATGTGTGTGAATCACCTGGGGCTCTTGTTGAACTCTACGTTCTGACTTGCTAGGTGCAGAATGGGGGGAAAGTCTGCATAGTAAACCAGGTGCTGCTGCTGCTGCTCCATGACTGGCTGTGAGTGGCAAAACTCCTCTCCTACACCATGCTGTGTGGGTGGAGGTTGGCAACCTTTGCACCTTGCACACCCACTTCCTCTTCCCTTTGCACAGGAGCGGTTGTCATGGTGGTGTAGACTTGGTTCTTCTTGTCCTCAACTCCTATATCTAGACAATAACGTCAATTCATTGAGAGATGAAGAAAGGAAGAGGAAAGAATAGGGAAGGGGGAAGGGAAGGGTGGAGAGAGAAAGAGAGAGAGAGAAAGTGAGAGAGAAAGAGAAAGAGAAAGAGAGAGAGAGAGAGAGAGAGAGAGAGAGAGAGAGAGAGA
>NW_004955409.1:25072651-25080045 GCF_000276665.1 Chinchilla lanigera | reverse complement strand
TATATATTATATATATATATATATATATATATATATATATATAGAGAGAGAGAGAGAGAGAGAGAGAGAGAGAGAGAAATGTTTCCAAGTTGATTTGCCTCTTGTGATTGTCCTTTCCTTTAATACCCACTTAAAATGATCAAGACATGAGGAAGGGACTCCAGTGTGCCTAAATATTTCTATGCTTTTCTGGCAGTGTTTATATTCTTAATCCCACTCCTTAGCAGCATCTTGTCTATGCCTTTGTTATCTTCTCTGTATATCTCTGAACACTACCTTCTCTCTTCTTTTTCCCAAATTATCTCTAAACAAACAAAACAGTTGAATGTAGAAAACTTTACTTGAAGATTTGGGGTGAAGGAGAGAATTATAAATTAGGAAAAATTAGCTTAGTGTTTAAATAATTGTTCAAAGAGTCTAAGGGAAAATTGAAATGTAAACATTTTCAAGGTAGTTTCACTTTGGGCACATCCCAAATCCTAATACTACTTTCCTGTCTTAAGAGCTACTTAGGTTTTTTCCCAATTATTTTTCTCCTGTCTGATATCCTTAATCCCTCTTAATCTATACTGTCACCTGCACATCAAGACCTTTTCCCCTTATTATGCAAAACAATTTAACTATGAATTAACTTTATTCTTCCATTTCACATCCAGAATTAACAGTAGAAATCTGTTGTTTTCCTAGTGGTTCTCAGTGAGGGTTGGGGGATGATTTTTGACCTCCAGAAGATGTTTTTATTGGAGAAACAAGGAATTGTTCAGCCTATTGCCAAGTCTAGAAAACCCTGGTCTGTAAAAAATATTTAACTTTCATTATGGGAGCTATTTGCCTCTATTAGACAATAAAGTTTCTTTTTTGCAGGAGAACAAAGACTACATATTATTCACAATACCTACATAGTAAGTCATAGTACCTATTATATGATTTAATTATGTCCCATGCTGAGCCCAATTTTGGAGCTCTAGCTTCATGGTCACATGACCAGGTATGGATATATATGTCAATCCAGACCCTTCTTTGCCTGGGAATGTGCATGTGTGCATGAGCGGTGACAGGGATACTCATTGCATCATTGTTTGTAATTTAAAAAGCTCAGTAATAAACCAAATGTTCATCAATAGGTGATTGATCAAATACATTATGATGAAGCTACACAAAGAAATACTATCATGATAATTGGTACCAGGTTAACTGGGAAAAGCTAGAACTACATTTCCCAGACTCTCCTTTGATGTAGCATTATGAGTTGGAATTGGCCCACAGAACAATTAGTCGGAGACTTGGAAGGTGGAGGAGAACAGTAGCTGTTATTCTTTATTTTGTTTTGAAAAGCATTTTTTAAGCATTTAATTCACCTCCCTCTGTTTGGCTGCAAGTCACCAGGACAGGCATATTTTTCTCCCTTCCTCCTTAATCTTCTGACCTCTTCTGTTGAAGAATTTGGGCTACACAGTGACAGGATGCTTTGGGAGCTTTGCCTTCCCCAGAACTTTGCAGTTTCTGGATTGTACCATATCAGTGATGGGGCCGCTTTTGTCTTATTTCTGGCAGCATTTTCCAGTTTCTGCTCGCTGCTCAAGTTGTGTAATTCATCACAACTGACAGCTGGGCAGAAGCTCAACGTCCCTTTGTGGTCCAGCTTTGCACTTGAAATACTTGGCTTCTCAAATGGACCAGCTAGTGACTCATCTGAAATGTCACTTTGTCCTTTCAGATCCTTACTTACCTAGCCCTGCTCATACCTGTACAAGGTCTGATTCCTATAATATCACTTATATAATAACTTTAAGTGGTTTTGGTTGCTTGACTGGACTCTGGCTGACACAAATATGTAACCTTTAAAAATAATCAGGTGCTCTATAGACAAATATATATGAATCTCCTAGATATAAATGAAAGGGGCAAGCTGCTAAAGTATTGAAAAATATTACAGGTGAAACTAGAGGTCATTTTGACCAATAACACTGACTCTTGGTCCCCATTACTTTTCCCCAGAGTTAAATACTGTTATTAGCTCTAAATCCATTTTCGTGGTCTGGGGAGGAGTCCCCAGTGAATTGTAACTCCTATAGCAGTTGTTTTGGCAAGATTCATTTATTGACATATAAGCAACATACAATAAAATGTAAGATTTTAAGAGCTCACAATGGTGAGTTTTGGTAATAGCATATAACTGTGCAACCATAACGCCACAGAAGGTATAGAATATTTCCACTTTACTACCATTTCCTTTGTACAGTTTTCTAATTACTCTGTTCCTTTCTGTGACCACCATTTCATTTCTATCTCTACAGATTAGTTTACTTCTATTTGGCTTTTATAGATATAGAATCATACTATGTGTTCCTTTGAATATGGCTTCTCTCACTTAGCACAGGGTTTTTGAGATTTGTTCTTGTTTTCCATATCAGTCATTCATTCCTTTTATGGTTGAGTAGTGATTTATAAAGATTGTGGTACACCACAGTCCGTTGGTATACCACAATCCATTTACTTTCCTGGTTGTTCCTGGCTTGGAGGCTATTATAAATTTTGGTAGGGTTTTGAATATAACTGGAAAAGAGTGTTGGAAGTAGGATTATTAGTACATGTTGACTTGTCCTTTATCTGAAATGCTAGGGACCAAAAGTGATTCAAAATTTTGTTTATTTTGGAATATTTGCACAGATTTCACAGGTTGAATACCCGTAATTAAAATCTATAATTCTATGCTGTGGGTTGGTATACATCTGTAACCCCAGCTACTCAGGAGGTTTGGGGCAGGAGGATTTCAAGTTGTCGGCCAACCTGAGAAACTTTCCCAGTACTGAAAAAAAAAAAACCCTGAAATCCCAAATGCTCAAAAATCTGAAATTTGTTACATGATATTCAAACATTTCTGAGTTTGGAGCTTTCCAGATATTGGATTAGATATGCTCTACTTATACTGTAGAAACACCTACCTCAGTTTTCCCAGGGAACATTATTTCCTTTTACAAAGAATCACCAATTACACAAGAAGTTGTGATTTTAATTTTTTCCCAGCCATACTTGTGAGAAAAAAAGATGAATGATTTTACCCTTACTTTGCTGATGAAAGAGTTATGCCACATTGACACAGATCTTCAGATTCACAAAAAGAGTGACCTGGTAGTTCTAGGAGCAGAAACCAGGTGGGGCCACTCCAGAGGGCCAGATAGAAGACCACAGTGTGTTTATTCAGACCATGGGCCTTGTAGATCTCTGGCAAGAGGACACAAAGACAAGTCTTACATGCATTTTTGAAAGTATGGAAGGAACAATCAGTTAACACTAAGCCTGTATGTAATTTGTTTCTGTAACATGGTGATGGATCCTTCCTAGAATCATCAGAGCTGAAATAACAGCACCCAGCTAACTGAATGAATGAATGAATAATAATAAACCTAGAGACAAAGATGGCCTCCTCCTTTCTGTGGTTGGACTTAAATGAAATTTTAGCTTTTAATTAAAACTAGGTCATGAAGACCACTGAAACTCTGTGATTTAGAATATTTGGTATTCACTGGGAAGTTCAGATAAAAAGATTTTTGTTCTATAACATTTAAAGATAAATGGGTTATTTTTCTATAGCATCCAGTGTTAATTATTGGGGCTGGAACAATTAATGGTATTAACAGCGTGTACTTATGTTTCTTATGAATGGCACAATTACATAATTTTTAATAGGTTAAGCAATATTTTTATGTTTTCACAAGAGTTTTATCCTTCTTTTTTTCTTTTTTTTTTTGAGATAGGATCTCATTATGTATTTCAGGTTTGCTTTGAACTCAGTATGTAGCCCAAACTGTTCTCAAACTTGCAGTGATTCTCCTGCCTCAACCTCCCAAGTGCTGGGACTACAGGCATGCACTACTATGCCCAGCCTTATTTCTTCTCTGTGAGGCAGTATTTGGTGTTTTAAAAATTTTGAGATAAACTTTTGTTAAATGAATTTGTTAATGAAAAGTGGCACGTATTTCTCAGTAACAGGATTTCTGTATAAGTCATCAAAAGTCATAATATTGAAGGATCTACTCTTATGATAGCTCTTAAATCAAAAGCTGTTGATGAATTTTGAATTTTTACTGTTAAATGTCCATTCTAATGAGGTACTTAGAAAACAATGAGAAGCATTTGCTGAATTCATTTTTAAGGAAGTCTCAATTAATACAACTGATTGTTTTAAATCACTTCCTAAAAGAAAATATTACTTTGAAATATGCTATAGGCTCAAAGTTTAAGAACTATTATGTTATCAGTTTAGTCTTGAGCAATTCAGTGTCATTCTGACAGATATTTATTTATCATGGAAGTAGGGCTCACTATTTACTGGTATTTTATGATTTTCCTTCAGTGGTCCTATTAGATGTGGTAGGAGTTAATCAACTCAATGTCATTGTGATTCTCATAACTGTTTCCCTCACAGAGACAGCAACTACTGTTTCATGTACAGTTCTGGCTTTTTTCCTCCAGTGCTGTGTTTCTTTTCTTTTTTTTTAGTTTGTGTCTTGTTGTTAAAAATATGTGTGTATTCCAATTTTAAGCACATTCAGTTCTAGAATCAGAAGTCTATGAAGTAGATATATCTTTGTCAGTGCTCTCAAAGGATAACTTTTCCTCAAATGTACTGTCTATTTGGCATGATTGTGTTATAGAATAATAGATTTAAGGCATTTAGGGTGTCATTATTAGCTTGTGAGTTCCCTATTATTACTTCTTGTTCCATTTGCAGGTTAAATGACTAACTCAAGGTCAGAGTCAGATTTGGGGTTGAGAATCTGACAGTCATGAGCATGCTTTATTCTCTGAGCCAAGACAAGCTGCTACTTCAATAAAGGAATCAATCAAAGGTTCAGCTTAGCTCTCTGGGACCCTAAACCAGTGATGGCAGACATTTCCAAGAAGAGTACCCAAACTGCAAATCAAAACCAAATTATTTATTGCAACACTGTAAGTAAGCTGAACACTGAGGTTTTAGCTTAGAAAAAACAAGAGCAATAAACCTCCAAAAAACCCAACTCGTACCTTAACATTTTTTGTTTTAAAAGAAAAACAACACATGTGCCCTAGGTTCACCACCACTGCCCTAAGTCATCCCTGTTCAAACATTTAAAAAACTTACTCAGAACCCTTATTGCCACTGAAATCCAGGTGAAGTGTGGAAGGTAGCCCCCTCATCAGCCCTGCTGCTCTCCAGGTGAGCTGAGTGGAGGGTGGCCCCTCCCATCCTGTGGCTGCAACCCAGGTGAACCAGGCAGGAAGACCCAGAGAATGGCCCCTCCCATCACAGCTGCCATGACTGAGGTGAACTGTGCTGGAAGGCCTAGAGACCAGAAGGAACACTAGTGACACAGTAGGGTCCTCACTAGGGTGCACAGGATGGACAGATGGGACTGGCAGTGTGGAAAAGTCTGAAGCAACAGTAATAATACAATCCAAGAGGTGCTAAATTAGGAGAACCAGTATTGTGCTTGAGGACAAAGACACATAGAATAGAAGTAGGTGGGTGGGGATGCCCCTGTTCCTTCTTTTTCTTGTTTTCTTTTCTTTGTTTTTTCTTTTTTCTTTTTTTTCTTTTCTAAATAGCTGGAGAGAACTCCAGCCACAGAAAAGTAATCTCATACCCCCAAACCAGAGACAAAGTTCAGATAATCCCTTGCTTTCTCCTTCATTCTTTCTCTTCTGCCCCTTCTCTAGTTTCCCAAAGCTTGCATGATCATCATTTGTCCTCCAGCATTGCTTCTACACTCTTTTCAGTTATCTTTGTTTTATCCACTATCCTTCTTAAATTTCCCCACCACAGGGTAAAACCACTCTACCAAGGGGAAACACTTTGCATATAAGCTCCCAATTTATGATTATTTCTGTTATATAGTTATAGATTCTACTCCTATGGTTTAAGGTACAAAATTAATAGCAGTTTGTCAATTTCTAAACTGTGCTAGATGGCATTGTTATTGTTAATTATACTACTTTAGCTAGGATGTCATATCTGTTGTAATCAGTTGGTCTCCCCTCTGTAACAATACTGGGAAGCTCTGGGGTAATAATCCCATGACAGCCTACTACCAAAAAACTTGAGACTGAACCAAACAGATAGCAACATCTCACTCTCACTCTCAACTAACTGGGGAGGTAGGATCTTGGGACAGATGCAAACCAAGAAACTCCTACACACAGAAGACACCCTTGCCAAACAGACTTTTCCTAGAGAGGACTTAATACTAGTGGTACAGCTACTTACTACAATAATTTATAAGGATCAACATAGAAAACAAAATAAAAATTTTTGAAATAGAAAATGGCAAGAGGCAGAAGCAAAATGCAATCTCCAGCTCACCAAGAACAAGTTCAGGAGACAATGAGATAGAGGAAAATGGAAGACACACACCTGAAATTTCTGAAATGATAGCAACAAAGGTAAAGAAACAAATCCATGAGGCTATAGAGGAAATCAGATCACAAATAATCTCTCAGGTAAAAAAAGAAATGACAGCAATCATAAAGGAAATGCTCAGTAAATCTAGAGTAGAGGATGATAGGAAAAATGAAAAAATTGTTGAAGATCAATATAGGAAAGAAACAGAATGCGTGAAACAGATTCAAACATTTATCTAGGAAATTAAAAATTTTACTGAAAGCTGGCAAAACTGCTTGAACAAATCTGAAGACAGACTTTCAGACTTTGAAGACAGGATTGTGGCTAGCAGTGATGAAAGGAAAGATCTCTTAAAAATAACAAAGGATCAAGAAATAACAATTCAAAAGCTGTAAGGTGATGCAAAGAAAAACAATCTAAGCCCAATAGGTGTCAATGAAAAGACAAATCAACATAAATAACATAAAAAGACTATTTGGAGAAATGATAGCAGAAAATTTCCCAAACATCAGAACAGAATGTGACATACAGTTAAATGAGGCATATAGAAATACAATTAGTCATGAGAAAATAAATCTATGCCCAGACATACAGTAATCAAGATCCCAGAAATTCAGCACAAGAACAGAATATTAAAAGCTGTTAGAGAAAAGAAACAGATCAATTATAAAGGAAAGCCTGTCAGAATCATGGCAGATTTCTCAATACAAACCCTCGAATAAAGAAGAGCTTGCAGTAAAATATTACAAGTCCTGAAAGAAAACAACTTCCAACCCAGATTGATGACCCCTGTAAAACTATCTTTCAAATTAATGGAGAAATAAGATACTTGCATGACAAGGAACAACTGAAGAAATTCATGGCCACCAAAAGATATTCTAGATGGAGATAAAAATGGCCACAATTCCTAGAACAAAAACAGAAAAACACCAGCAGGCGGGGCAAGCAATTAAATAAACAGAAAAAGCAGGGAACCAAAAGCAGGAAAATAATATGACAAATGTAAGCCAAC
>NW_004955409.1:25064029-25072202 GCF_000276665.1 Chinchilla lanigera | reverse complement strand
AGAGAGAGAGAGAGAGAGAGAGAGAGAGAGAGAGAGAGAGAGAAATGAGGCCTAAGGGCATTTTGAGTCCTGAAGTCCTGAAGGCAGCTCCATCCTGGACCATCTCAGTCACATAAGCTTTATGTTAAGCTAATTTGAGTAGCTGCTTACAATTGAAAGGGTTCTGCCTAATAGAGGAATGACTTAGATTCCATATAAAGAAGTCTTTAGTAGAGCGGAAGTGTGATTGCAACTCATACTGAAGATCATTAGGAGCAAAAAAGACACTGAGGTTATTTGGGGAAGACTTGTAAGGATAAGATTAAAAATAAATAACAAGTAATGTGGCATGGATGCTGACCAGTCAAAACAGACACCAGAAAACAAAACAAAACACCAGCCATAGTGACATTCTGGGAGCACCACTTGGATACTAGCCTTAGTCACCTGGATACTGTTTGCTGTAAATACTGCACCTGCTATGTTTTCATGTGGTTCTGAATTCTCTAGCATGTAAAATTTGCAAATGATACTTTAAAATGTATAATGTTCCCTTAGTGTTTTATAAACTATAAAACTTTATTCCCCCCCATTATTTTTACAGAGGTGCAGACATTGTCATGCCCAGAGATCACCTTCCTGTTTTCTAGATTAGTCTTAGAACTGTTTTCTGTAAAATGAACTTCAATACACCTAGCATTTATGTAAATGAAGTTGTCATATGTCATTCTAAATGCATTAAGTGGATAACTGAGTCATATTACAAAGTGAAAGCTTTTAATCTGTAGGATTTTTAGAATGTTAGATGAAATCGAGTGATATTACAATTTGGTTTTATTAAACATGATAGAAATCTGAAAGAAGAGTCAGTTTCTAGGAATTACAACTGTCTTTGGTAGAGTCTGTCTTTAAATATGCTCATAATCTCAATAGAAATAGAAATTCTTGCAGATTGTGTGTTGGTGACAAGGGGGACAGTGGTGCTGGGGAAAGTCTGGAGGCTCTTAAGCTGTCAGGCTTTTAATGCTTCTTTTGCTTACTTAGTTTAAAGGCAAGAATGCTGCATTACAAGTCCAGAGATCCAAGTTTTATTTTAACTCCACCGCAGTGCAGTCTGTCCCCATGCCTGAAGCCTCAGTCCTTTTTGTAGAACATGGCAGAGGGAAGAACTTCCTAGGAATAAGGTGATACCCATTGTTCTGAATGGGCACATTAGCAAGCTTGTGAGCAGAGTAGAATTCTCCAGGAGTGTCCAATGACCTTAATACAAGAAAAACATTTCAGAACAGCCTAGGAAGATTCCAGACCAGAGTATGGGGTGGTTCCCAAACTGGGGACCATGGAAATATTATCAGGGGTCTGTGAATCTAGAACACACATCAAGCCTTATGAATACACTGAATAAATACCTCACACATACTGTTTTACTCTTTCCTAACCTATATACAAGCTGTTTTAATGACTAAAGTATGATAATTTGAAAGGGAAATTAATTCAGTCATTTGTATGTTTGAAATATAAATATAATACCTAAAATATGAGATATTACAGATTCTGTGTTAGTGTACTCCATTAACATTTTAAACATGTTAAAAAACAGGTTCATGGACTTTTGTAGGTAACTTGGATTTAAAAAAAACAAACTGAAATTCTTTCAGCAGCAAATGTGATTTTGGGTTTTTAAAAAATTCCCTAGACTGATCAGAGGGTGCTCTCTCTATATCCTCAGGACTGTGAAAAATTACCTAGAGGCAAGACAAGAGCTCATTAATTAAATACTTCGGTGCTGGACACTCATCATGCCTGACAGTTCTCTCATTATGTGCCCCTGAGAGGGATACTAGTTGTCAGCAGCTGATGTAAAATAATTTTCTCATTGCTATAGCTGCACGAGAAAAGGCTTGATAGCAGTTCTTCACGTCTATTAGGTAAATCATTTGAGGGAAAAATGGTTTTTCACTGAAGGGAAAGTCAAAACATCTCAGGCAAAAATCTTAAAATAATTTGTTTTTATGAGGAGGAAAAAATTAACTTTCTCCAATGTAAACATCTTTTGCTGCTTCCCCTGAGACCCTTCTACTTTTGCTATCTCTCTCCTCATATATTTCTCTACTTATTAAAATAGAGAATATTCTATATGCTCTGATGCACTGTAACTGAAATGCAGAGTGTGGAAAATTCAGTTATTTTCAGTGAATATTATAAACTGATAAATTTGGCAATCTTTTGTGGCTGTGCCAGTAGGCGAGATCTTTGGGTATTTTCAAGATTCTTTTCCAGAACAGAGATGAAAAATGATATAAAATCCATACATTTATCTATGTTTTGTATTATATCAATCTATAGCTCAATCTGAGTGAAATTTTTACTTTGTAATTTCTTTTTATGTGAGCTGAAAATGCAGAGCTCAGCTCATTTGATCACTTACGCTGGGTCCAACAAACACAGCGGATCACATCCTGTTTCCATAGCTATTTTAAATGACACAAAGGAAGGTACATCCTGAAGTGTGAAAAGTCATCAAAGAACTAACCCTAGAAAAGCACTGGATCAAATAGTTTTAAAAGCAATTCCCTAAAACTTTGAAATAGGACACTATTTAAAATATTTCAAAGCTTCAGAATTCATCTTATGACAATTTTGATATTTAGATAAGACAATATAGAAAATTTGAAAACAAAATGCCTTGGTGGTCTGCCCACATCCCAGCTACAATTTCCCCTACCATCTGCGCCTCATCTCTTCTGCATGGGGACTTCTACAAGCCTCGGGAACTTGCTAAGCCCACAAGGCAGCCTGAAGTCCAGGGCATTTAATGTTCTCAGAGAGAACCATTAACACTGGAGTTAAATTCACCAAGAAGGCATACCACAGTGCATGGTGCACAGTTCCTTGGAGGAACCCAGGGGGAATTGGACCCGTTGCCTTCAGTGGCAATCAGCTCAGCAATGCACTTTACTTTTCCTTCTCTTATTTTTTTCTTTTTATTATTGGATGTTTGTATTCCAGAATAATGATGTTCATTATGGGGAAATGGTACATGTGTGTAACATATTTTGCTAATTTTTCAATCCTTTCTCCCCCCATCTCCTGATTCTCCTTCCTATCTCTAAGCATCTACAATCCCCTTCTTCTCCCCCCTCTGTCTGGTTTTCTGGGAACATCTCTAAAATAGACTGCCTGTAACAATGTCCCTTTATTAGGTTCTTCTTTTTGAGTAAACCCTAAAATAAGACATGAAAATGATTCAGTATTAGGCAATTTCTTAATGTACTTCATTTAGTCAATATGCCAATAGAGAATAGAGAAAACAATGTGATTCCTTTTTTTTTTTTTGGATTCAAAAAAGAAAAGTTTTCCAACTTCCATTTGAAGAACTACTGTCAAAATGTAAATGGAAAAAAATATGCTTACTGTGTTTATCAGTTAGGGGTCACTCAAGAAAACAGAAACTGCTCTATGTGAGCAAAATATAAATTTAATACTGGAATTGATGACAAGCATAATGGAGGGACGGGAGGAAGGTGAGGTTAACTAAAGTGTAATTGCAGTAAGTAGGCAACATCCTTGGGCTTGAGAGACGAGTGTCCTAGCAGTAGGGTTACCAGTGCGACAGAGGTTCCTGCTTCTTAGGATCAGCTTCTGGGCAGAATCCAGGAACCTGAGCTCCTGACTACCGTTGCTGCTGTTGGCTATGGTTACTGCTGCTTTTGGCATTATTTTTGCAGCTCCTTCAAAATGAGACTGTCCTTGCTGCCATTGCTCCTACCAGGTATACTACCAGAAACCAGGAGGAGGAAGAGGGTTGCTTCTTTCATCCTTCCATCTTCCAGTCATCTACCAGAGCCTTCCACTAGCAGAAGCTACTAGAGGCACCTGGCAAGAGTGTCTGGGAAGGCAGTGCTTGGTGTTCTGGCCCAAATACTATACATATCAAAGCAGAGAGTGTTGTGAATGAGCCTGCAGTAAAGCAAAGCAATTTGTCATACAAAACAACCACAATTCTATATAACTAAAATACTAGCTTGGGATTTCTTTTTCTTTTAAATCAGGAAAAAGACACAGATGTAGGAAGTCATAACTCATTTTTTTTTAAAAAAGAGCTATTGATGTTGAATTCATACACCATAGGGTTCTTCATTTAAAATGTACAATTCAGTGTTTTTAAAATTATATTCAGAGATAATATTCAACCAATACCGCAGTTGATTTTAGCCAGTTTCTATCACTTGAAAAAGAAACACTGTAGGTATCATCCCCCAGCCCCCGCCTCATGCCCACATTCTCTCCTCTACCCCGACCCTTAAGCAGTTATTAATCTATTTTATATCTCCATAGATTTCCTTATTCTGGACTTCTGCATGAAGGTAATTATACAATAGTTAGTCTTTTATGACTGGCTTCTTTTACTTAGTAAAATGTTTTCAAGGTTCATCCAGTTGTATTTATCAATACTTCATTACTTTTTAGGGGCAAAAAATATTCCATTGTATGGATATCATATTTGCAACTCTTATTTCATATTTTCTCTTAAGTTGGAACTAATTTAGTGTAAATATAGGCATGAATATTGGGTAATAAAAGACAGAATTATCATTATTTTCTGATTATATGATTGTTTATCTTGAAAAGCCACGAAGAATAAGGAAAAATAATTATAACTAATTAGAGATCACTGCATAATGATTTCCTTACAGCAGCAACCAGTTAGTAAATAGTCTGAAAAATATTTCATTTATAATATCAACAAAGCTTCGGGGACTGGGGATTTAGCTCAGCAACACGGCGCCTGCCTGGGAAGCACAAGGTTGTGAGTTTGATTCCTGGTACAGGAAAAAGACAAAATAAAACAAAAAAGCTTCTATTCTCATGAGGAAAGTAATGTGAAATACGCAGGACACACACACATGTGCACACATACACCTCTTCTCAGAGACATGTGTTTTTCATAACTGAGAAGCCATCATGTATTTGGACTAAAGACAATATTGTAAATATAGTAACAATTAACTTACTAGTATGTTGCTTTCAAATCAACTTCTAATGGCCTTTATGAAAGAACTTAATAAAATAATTCTTAAGATTATCTGGAAGAATAAATTGAAGAGAATACATTAGTAAAACTTTGAAAAAGAAAAGTGATTATGTAAGAGGGGAACTGCATTATGAGACACTGAAGATAAAAATACAGATACTCTCAGACAAAAACTGAGAGGGTTGATTACAATCAGACGTGCACTATAAAAAAGTAATGAGAGGTATTTAGTCAAAAGCAAAGTGATACCAGTTAGAAACATGGGATGATAGGGATAAACAATGGGCCATAGTGAAAGTGGACATAGGAATATGTGAACATATATGAATATTTTAATAAAACAAAAAAATGGTTCATGAATATATATATGCACAACTAATTGCATTAAAATAATAATAAAATATGATGGTGAAGTAGATAGAATTCATATATTCTAAGGCACTAACATTGTCTGGAGAGTGGTAGAAGAATTAATTAATACTCTAAAACTATTAAAAATTCATGTTGTAAAATAGAGTAACAAGAGAATAGTACAAATATAATTAACAAGTTAATATAGGATAAATAGAACAAAAATAATTTATTAAAGACAAGAAGGAGAAAAAAGTAACATAAAACAGGTTGAAGAAATAAAACAAGAAAATAAAACAAGAAAACTAGTTCATAAATGTAAACTTAGATTTACTCAATACATTCAATATTTTTTATTTTTCATTTCATAGAGAATAAAAAAATAGAAATGGTACAGAATTTCAAAAAACAAGATGATAGGAAATTAGCAATGGTTATTATATTGCATATTGTTATCTTTAAAGAAGTTGTTCAGATACCAGATATAGGCATGAAAAAATGATCAAGCAATATAAGCACTAACTGTTCTTTTCAGTGAACTAATAGAAATTAGTAGCACAATCACCATAGCTATCTTGTTCAATACATTCAATATTAATGGACTAAATTATCCAATTAAAAAACAAAAGTTGCCAAAATGTAAAATAAATACACCAAACTGTAAAATCCTTAAAGAGACATATAGTATTTTGAATATGAAGAGAAAGATTAAAAGCTAAAAGATGTAACATATAAACCCTAAGCAAAATGAAATTAGTACGATGCTTACCAATATAACTTTAAAGGAAATCAGCATTACTACAAATGAAAAAAGACATTTCAAAATGTTATGATTCAAAGGACCCAGAATTAAAACAATTATAATAAATATGTATGCATCTCATAAACTATACAAAACAGATTTTTGTAAAACTAAAATGAGAAATGGGGGAATCCACAGTTATAATGAGAAACTCCAAAACACATCAATCAGTAACAGAAAGAACTTAAAGACAAAACACAATAATAACAACAAAACTGTAAGAATATAGAGCATATTGATATAATTAATAATACCAACAAAATCATTGTCATCAACAGATAAAATACTACAACCAACAACTGCAGAGTATATTTTAAGTACATATGAAAAATTATTGAACTTGAACACAGGTGAAGTCACAAAACATTTCTCAACAAAATTTGAAAGGTAAAAATAGCCCTTAATGTGATAAATCAGACAACAACAGAAAGATCACAGAATGCCCAAATACTTAGAAATACACTTCTTACTCAGTTCATGGGCCAAAGAAGATAGACAATAAATCTAAAAATCTTTTGAATTTAATGAAAATATGAAATAATGCAACTTATTGTATGATAAGGATAAAGCCATGTTAAAGAGTAAAATGTATACTTTTAAAAGGTTTCTGTTATCCAGGTTCAGGGATGTGCATCTATAATCCCAGCACTCTGGGTTGAGGGGTTGAGGCAGGAAAATCTTGAGTTTGAGCCCAGCCTGGGCAGCTTAGTGCCTTAGCCAGATCCTGTCTCAAAATAACACTGGAAATGCCATGATTCAAGTATTGAGGCATTAGAAATTCTATGAAAAATGGAGCCAAAAGAAAGCAGAGAAAGGGAAAGGAAACATCAGAGTGGAAACAACAGAACAGAAATAAGGAGGAAATAGACAAATATAAAATAGAAAAAGTACAGTGCCAACATTGATGTTTTGAAAAGTTTAATCAAATCAGTAAACTTTTAGCAAGACTGATGAGGGCGGTGAGAGTGAGGACGTAAAATTAGTATTGTCGGAATTAGAAAAGGGCATTACTATAGCTCTTACGAGATTAATAAGAAAGCAGGAAGATATTATAAAGAACTTTCTGTGAATAATTTTGGAAATGTAGAGAAAATAGACAAAGTGCTGGAAAATAACTTACCAGCAACAACACAAGGATAAATGGAAAAGGTGAATACTTTTACAGTTATTAAAAGAAATGGAGAACCTTCCCACATGGAATCTTCAAGCCCACAGGCTCAATTTCTTGCAGGCTTCACAAAAGAAAGCATAATTCTCAACTTCTTCAGAATAGAAAAGAGTAACTGTTTTCAACATGTCTTATGAGGCCATTATAACCTCGATATTCAAATATGCCAAAACCATTGTAAGAAAGAATATTCTATCTTTCTGTAAACCATAATGCAAAAGTTCTAAACAAAAATATTGTGAGTTAAATCCAGTGGATTTATAAACAAAAGATATATCACAATCAAGTTACTATTATTACAGGAGTGCAAGGTTGCTTTAATATTCAAAATCTTAAGATAATTTACCATATTAAAGAGTAAAGGAGAAAGATATGATTACCCCAGAAGATGCAATAGAAACATTTGATAAAATTCAATGCTTATATTTATCACTTAAAAACCTAGAGCTGATGAAAACTTGTTTAATCTGAAAATATGTATCTTCAGAAAAATATAGTAAGTCATACTTGATGGTGAAATATTCAATGATTTCTCTTTGGTATCAGAATGAGACAGATATTTGCTATCATTGCTTTTATTTAACACTTCCTATGACACTTAGACAAAAAAAAAGGTAAATAAAAGAAATAAAAGGTATAAAGATCGGAAATAAGTACATAAATAAATAAATCATTATTTGCAAATGTCACTATTAAATATATAGAAAATTCAAGTAAATCTATCAAAGAACTGCTAGAATTGATGGATGAATCTAGGATGATACTAGATATATATGAAATATATTTCTTTAAAGTATATATTATATAGTTAAATATTTAAAGTATAATATATATAGTT
>NW_004955409.1:25055854-25061782 GCF_000276665.1 Chinchilla lanigera | reverse complement strand
ACATGGTAGCTAACATAGTTGTACTACTGACTTCTATTGCTTTACTGAAAGAAACAGTTAATGATTACTTGTTTGATCAATATTGCCTGTCTCTATTTGTTTTCCTGAGAAACCACTTTGAAGATATCAATATTTAATACAACAAGTTGTTAATCTCCTACCTCTTTGTCTGTAATTCAGTACTGTATTGTCCTTATGCTATTTTGTAAAGGATGTCTGTTTGTTAATATGTTTTCCTTTATTATTTTTTGAAATAAATTAAAAAAACAAGACATAGGCATGAAAAATTGATCAAACAATATAAGCACAAAGTGTTCTTCAATGAACTAATAGAAATTAGTAGTATTATTTTAGCTTTCATATATATGAAATTTATATTACATAAATATGTATATATATTTTTTCTTTTCCCTTCTTTCTTTTCTCCTTCCCTCATCCCAGTTGTTCTCTCCTTTTGAGAAGTTTCTTCCCCTTTCACAATATCTATTGTACCTTTTGGATCTTATTTACTCTTTCAGTTTCTTACACTCTGTGCCAGTATCTTCTATATCAAAAATTTATAAAATATTATAAAACTAAACAAGTAAAGATATATTTCAACTTCATGTATTAGAAAAATAAGTATTTTATGCCAAATTTATCTATAGATTCAATGCAATTCCAAATATAATTTTAGTGGACAAAACAACAAAACTAGGTGATGAGGTGTGGTGGACAGAGTTGCACTACCCAAGGAATTGTGCTGCCCACCGTTTGGGAAATGACAGCTACTTCAGGAGGTGCCTGGCCTGGGTTCACAGCTTTTTCTGGGGCAGATACATTCAGTGATTAAATGAGGTGAAAGATAAACTTGTGGCTAGCTTAGCCCAATGTGGGACAATTCTGATGGTGTCCTACAGTTAAGGTTTGGGCAGGGACTGAGATCATTAAGGTGTATGGGAGTGGCAAAGTTCTGTTTCTTGACCTGGATGGTGGTTGACTCATAATGATTCATCAAGCCGTACATTTGCTTTAGGTGCTTTTTCTGCATCTGCATTTAAGTGTACAATAAACACTCAATATTCACAAGTTAAATTCCATACTGAGTGTAGACTTATGTGAAAGTTAAATCTTCTGCAAGAAATAAAAAGTAAAACTTCTAGAAGGGAACAGAGGAGAATGTCTTCAGGTCCTTGAAGGAGCAAACATTTTTAAAATCAGGATCCAAGAGACATTAATTTTAAATGAAAAAATAAATACGACTAAATGAAAATTTAGAACTTTTGTTCAGTGAAAGACATTCTTAAGAGAATTAATAAGCAAGCCAGAGAGTGGGAGAAGATATTTTCAAAATACTACTCTACAAAGACCTAATATACAAAAATATATAAGAACTTATCAAAATGTATTTAAAAATGCTGCAAACTCAAAAGATAAAATAGGCAAGGACTAGAATAGGCACTTCATACAACATGGCCAAATAAACACATAAAGATACTCTGTGCCATGAGCTTCATAGACGGAGAAATGAAAACCATTCTGATACTATTTTAATAATATATTTCTACAGCTAAGTATGTGAGTTTATACACAAAATTTTCACTGCAAAGTACTGTTGTAATTTGTAAAAACTGAAAGCAATTAAGACATTCTAAAAAGAGAGACTATGCTTTTGGTTAGCTCTGAAACAAAAACAAGAACACAACCAAAACGCCTCTGTGCATAATGACTGTTGGTTTAAAAATGTAATGAAACATCTCCTAGAAAAGGACTTAAATATTATTTTTATTTATCATGCTCTTATGATTACTTGGTTATTCATCTTCTTGAAAAAAATGTACATCTATAAAGAAAATGTGTAGATTATGGCATTATGAGTTGGTAAAAGAGTGAGAGCCCTTACTCCAGAAGGAAGACTTTTAAAGTTATCCAGTCAAGCTTGCCACCTGTCTCTGCTTTCTTGTACACCTGGAGTGTTCTCCTATCTAATTTATCAAAGCTTTGTTTCCACACTAGGTCAGAGTATTTGCTGAGTAATCTTGAACAAGGTTTTTAACCTCTCCGGGTTTCATCTTCATCTGCAAAAAGCAGATGTGTGTGTGTGTCTGTGTGTAACCTACTAAAGGTTAATGTATTAACTAATGCCTTTCAAAGATCTGACACCCCATGATGCTCATCAAATGTTAGTACTCTTTCTTTTCATCTGTGACTCAGGCCTTCAATTGATCATATTTAATATATATTGCCTCAAATTGTTCTCTGTTTTTTTTTTGCATATGTATGGTATATACACAATATAAAATTAATTTTAGATTTATTTTGTTTGCCCATTAATCTAAGTTGTGGTACCCAGAAATTTGATGAAACACGATTCTAGATGTCGAAGTATTTTTTTAAAGGCAAGGTTAACATTTAAATAAAAAGATTTTGAAAAAAGTAGGTCATACTCTATGTTGCTTGAGGATGGGCCTCAACCAATCAGTTGAAAGCCTTAAAGACTGATGTCTTTCCTTATAGAAAGGGGGCTCAAATTTCAACCGTTCCCTTCATCTGTGGCCTGCAGGTCCAGCACACAGAATTTGAACTTGCCAGTCTCTGCAACTAGGCAAGCCAATTCCATAAAATAAACTTCCCTCTATACACATGCTACTGTTTGTGTTTCTCTGAAGAGCCCTGACTAGTATAACTTACAATGTGTAATTATTTTAGTATTTCATTAAGGCTGGAAAGCCTTAGAACTAGGGAATAGTATACTAAGTGTTCTTGTGTGTTTGTCTTTTCTCACTCCTATCCACACCCAGCCTCTAGCACATGATACGTTTGTTAACTACTTATGAAATGAATGACCAAATGCAGAAATGAATGCTATAGAGAGAATCTTAAAGAAAAAGACTTCATTTAATTTATATGTAAAATTAATTCAAAATGGGTATAGTTGTCATTTAATTTTTCTTTTTGATTTGTTACTAAACGCAAAGAGAAAATATAAAGCTTTGTAGAGATTATAGTAATGAGAAGTGGGAAGAACTTTGCTCACTAGTTGTGATATGGGCAGAGGACATATGATTTCCGCACTTTGCACTGGAAACATCATTCTCATCAAACACGGACATAGTTCTGTGTGATCACCAAGCCTGGGCCCCTTGCTCCCAAGCAGCTACACAAATAAATAAAAGAGGGATAAGCTCTGTGCATTCATGCATCAAACATTTCCTTTAAGTAAAAGCAAAAGATGGGAAAACCAGAGAGACAAGGAGTTAAAAATACTCTTGTTCAGAATTTCCAATTTGATCTCAAACATAGAGTTTAACGTTTTTTACAAAGGATCAAAGCAATCAGGTCACCAACCAGAACGAACAGAAATGGGGTTTAGACATGGCAGACGGGAACCTGGCCGGGAAAGCAAGTTGAAGCTTTCTGCCACTAAAGAGGCTCAGAGGAAGGGTACAGAATGTCATGGGAAGTAACAGCTTCCACAGTGAGGAAGAGGCTTGAGACCTTCCAAAAAGAGTCTGATTATCTAAAAGAATATCTGAAATGTACTTTTTCCCCTGCTCAGGAAAAGGGGCAGTCCCTTTCTCTTATCTACCTCATCTCCCTCTTGCTAGGATTGACCTGGTGAGGTGATGATACCTCCCTAGTGAACAGATTTAGTGCATTCTCCAATGACAGCTAAGTCTGGGAAAGGCTGTTCAGATTCTAGACATTGGGAACTTTGGTTGGGAGAAAGAGCTGAAGGGAAAAGAGAACCAGCCTTCCTAAAAAAAAAAAAAAAAAAAATAGTGAGTTAATTATACTATATTCTTGGTATCCCTAACAGGTTTTAGGGAAAAATCAATGGGCAAGACAAAGTTATTGTGCTCATGAAGGATGAATTCTAGTAGAGGGGAAATAGACAATAAACACATACTCTCTGTCTCTCTGTCTCTCTGTCTCTGTCTCTGTCTCTCTCTCTCTCTCTCTATATATATATATATGTAATTTTAAATAATGAAAAGGACTTAGAGAGGAAGCAAGGGGTGGTTTTTGTCAGGATTAGAGAGGGAATCCTTGACGTTAGGTTGAAACAGAATGATTAAAAGGAGGCATCATGCCATTTCTACGGGAATGTAATTCCAGGCAGAGGGACAGAGTTGAGAACAAATGTGGTATGACCGAGGGACAGGAGAAGAGCAGAGTGTCAGGAGCTCAGTGGGTGAGAGGAGGTAGCAAGAGACGAAGCTGGAGAGGGATACAGGGGTCAAAGCGCGTGAGGCTGTGGGAGCCAAGATTAAGAGTTTGGATTTTATTTTAATTGCCAGTGAAAGCCGTTGGAAGATGTGAAGCAGGAGAGTAATATGGTCTGATTGATGTATTCCATGTATTATTAACCCTTTCACTTGAACTTTGGCTGGTAATTTTGAGCCTAGCAGTACCACCAGTGAGCTTCCAATTACTAGCTCTAAATCAAATTGGCCGGAAGTGCTATCATCTTTCTTGAAAAGTTGAAGTCAACATAGCAGGAACCACCCAATTTAAAACTGAACAAAAGATTTTTAAGAGAAAGTTCATTAAAAAAGATATATGAATGGCCAATAAGCATATGAAAAAATTCTCAACAGCATTAGTTAGGAAAATGCAAATTAAAACTGCAATGAAATACTTATTTCCCTCCCCACAAATGGCTAACAATAAAGGGAGACCATAGTGAGTACTGGTAAAGACGTGAAAAACTGAAACTCTCACGTATTTGCTGGTAGGCATGCAGTATGGTAAAGCCCTTTGGAAAGTAGGTTGGTAGTTTCTTATGAAGTTAATAATTTACCTTATTCTATGATCTGGTAATCCCCAATAGGCATTTACCCAAGAAAAATGAAAGCATAAGTCCATGCAAAATCTTGTATACAAATATTGATAATAACTTTACTCATAATAGTCAGAATCTGGAAACAACTTAGATGTCCAACAACAGGTAAGTGAATAAACAAATTGTGGCATATTCATTCAGTAAAACTCTACTCACATGATATAGAAGAATGAATTACTGCTACAAACAGCATTAATTAATATATAAAAAAACCTTTCTTTAAACAAAAGACATATACAAAAAGAATATATAAGGTAGGATTCCACTTAGTTGGAAGTCAAGAACAAGTAATTCACAATGACAGAAGATAGGCCAGTGATTGCCTGGGGATTAGGGTGAGACTGTAAAATACTTGAGGAAACTTTTTGAGATAATGGAAATGTTCTATATTTTGACTGTGGTGATTGTTACATGGATGTATACATTTGTCTAAACTCATCAAACAGTACATTTAAAAATAGGTGTATTTAATAGTATCTGATTAAAACATGTAACAGGAAATATTTTCTGTACGTTTTCACTAGGGAGTCCTTACCTCTCCAAGAATCCTGTATCCAGAGTCTCTCAGGCCTTAACTTGATGAACAGCTGGGGACCCAGGCTCAGTCAACACAGTTTCTTACTTCTCTCTCTCTTGTTTTTACTGCCAACTTATTCCCTAAAAACTCCTGTGTCCTCTGTCCTGACCTTTGCATAATGAATCAGAGAATTCCCTACCTTAGCTGTCTAATGTATAGCAGTAGGTTTTATTATGGTGGTCTGGAAATCTCATTTTCCAGGAGATAAGCATCCGGTGGATATAACCTATAACCCTTTTGGGAATTTTGGCTAACTTATCCTCTGACACTTGTTTTTATTTTAAAAATAAAAGAAGGAAAACATTAACAAACAGAAAACCATTTTAAAAATAGCAAAAGAACAATACAGAGTTACGAACAAAGTGGTAGGAAATTAACAATGCTTGTTGTATTACATATTGATATTTTCAAAGTGGTTTCTCAGGAAAACAAATAGAGACATGCAATATTGATCAATCAAGGAATCATTAACTGTTTCTTTCAGTAAAGAAATAGAAGACAGTAGTTCAACTATGTTAACTATCCT
>NW_004955409.1:25046464-25052368 GCF_000276665.1 Chinchilla lanigera | reverse complement strand
GTTACAATAGTGTTATTAATTACGTAGGTTTTCATGCCTGTTAGGATTTGTCTTATATATTTTGGAGCTTTGATATTTGCTGCATATATGTTTATGATTGTTATCTCATCCTCTTGCAGTTTTCTCCTGACAGGTATGAAGTGACCTTCTGTATCTGTTTTGATTGTTGTCTGTTTTAAGTTTACATTGTTTGCAAACAGAACAGCTACACCTGCTCTTTTCTGGGTTTCTGTTGCATGGAGGATTGTTTTCCATCCTTTGACTTTCAGTCTATGTATTTCCTTTTCAGCAAAATGTGTTTCCTGTATACAGCATATTGCTGGATTTTGTTTTTTAATCCATTCTAATAGTCTATTTCTTTTGACTAGTGAATTGAGGCCATTTATGTTTATGGTTATAAGTGATATGTGTTGATTTATCATTGTCATGTTATTTACTTGCGTTGGTGTCCTACTCTTTCTACCTGTTTACTTGCTTGCTCTTCTTTTTTTTAGTATAAAAATAAAAGGAGGAAAACATTAACAGACAGGCAACCTTTTGCAAAATAGCAAAAGAACTGTACAGACAATACAGAGTTACAAACAAAGTGGTAGGAAATTAACAATGCTTGTTGTATTACATATTGATATCTTCAAAGTGTTATCTCATGAAAACAGATAGAGACATGCAATATTAATCAATCAAGGACTCATTGACAGTTTCTTTTGGCAAAGAAATAGAAGACAGTAGAACAACTATGTTAACTATTCTGTATATACATGCATACAAATTTTTTCCTTCTTTCCCTTTTCTTTTCCCACATGCCAGTTGCCCTTTACCCTTGCGTGTTGCTTGCTCTTCTTGATGATTCCTTTGTACTGTTGTGCCCGAAATTGAGGTCAGATTTCTCTGTGTCTAGAATATCTTTTAGTACTCTTTACAATGCTGGTTTGGTACTCATGAAGTTCTTCAATTGTTTTTTGTCATGGAAATATTTTATTTCTCCCTTGAATTTGAGGGATAGTTTGGCAGGATACATCAGTCTTGGTTGGAAGCTGTTCTGTCTCAGGACCTGTAATACTTCACTCCAAGCTCTTCTCGATTGGATGGCTTGTTCTGAGAATTCTGCCATGGTTCTGATGGGCTTTCCTTTATAGGTAATCTGTTTCTTTGCTCTAGCAGCTTTTAATATTCTGTTGTTTTTTAAAAATTTTTAAAAAATTTTTTCAATATTCTGTTCTTTTGCTGGAGATCTAGGAAGTTGACTATTATATGTCTGGGTGTAGTTTTATTTTGGTTGTGGTTGGTTGGAGTTCTATATGCCTCATTTATATGTATATCAGGTTCTGTTTCCATACTTGGGAAATTTTCTGCTATTATTTCTGCAACTATTCTTTTTATGTCAGTTGTATTGCCTCCTGCTGTTTCATTGACTCCTATAAGTCGTACATTATTCCTCTTTGCCTCGTCTTGCAGCTGTTGAATTGATTTTTCCTGGATCTTTGTTGATTTTAAGAGATCCTTTCTTTCATGGTCGCTAGCTGCCATGCCGTCTTCAAAATCTGAGATTCTATCTTCTGCTTCATTCAAGCGGTTTTGGCAGCTTTCAGTGGAAGCTTTGATTTCCTGGAAGTCTCTTTGAATCTGGTTCATGCATTCTAAGTCATTTCTATATTTTTTATTTAACATTTCCATCCATTACCTATGTTCTTCTATTTTCTTATATGTTTCTTCTTCAGATGTTCTGAGCAGTTCTTTCATTATTTTTGTCATTTCATTTTTTGCCTGAGGGATTATTTCTGATCTGATCTCTTCTATGGCCTTGTGGAGTTCTTTCTTTATTTCCACTGCAATCATTTCAGCAATTTCAGGCATGTGTTTACCAAGTTCTCCTGTGTCAATGTCTCCTGGACTTGTTCTGAGTGGGGTGGAGTTCCGGGATTGTGTTTTAGTCCTTTGTCTTGTCATGTTTTCTACTGGCTGCAGAAAGCTCAGTTTCCCTCTTCAGTGGCTGCACAGCAAAAGCTGGTAGTGTCCCTAGTTTTCCTGTTGGTCAGGTTTGCTCCTCAGTGTCTGCTGAGATGCACTACTTAGTCAGGGGTTTTCTGGCAGTTGGTGAAGTGTGTCTAGTTATCCGAGTTCTCAGATGCTGGCATTGGTGTCACCTGATGGCAGACCACCTGATCCAGCATTCCCTTACAGTTCAGGGTATGTGTACAGTTTGGTCTTGGGGTGCACTAGTGGGACAATCCCTGTGCAGTGGACCTGTGTTGCCAGGCAGTTCAGGGTACAGGCAAAACCCAGACGTGAACTGCTGGGTCAACAGTTTGTGGACCACCTGATTCTGTGTCTCCAGTCAGTTCAGGATGTGTACAGAAGCTAGATGCAGGCTTCACTGCCAGCAATCACAGACTGCCAGTGCCTGTGACCCTCCTCGGGGTTGGGGCACATGTAAAGCACAGACTCGAACCGCTGTACCAGCAGCTCTTGGAGTGTCTGCTCACTGGGGTGCAGGGCTTGTGCAGGGAGGGCCCACATGTGAACCCCAGTGAGAGCAGTCCCTGGGCCTTCTCAGTGAGGAACTCCTGTCTGCTGTGGGTGCACAGAGGGCAGAGACTCATACTGTAATAGTGGCAGGGTCCTGAGTAGCCTGCTCTGCACCAAGGAAGTAGATGGGAAATACCTGTCTCTCTCTGTGGTTATCAGCTGGGAGCCATGTGGCAGCAGGTTGCAGCCCACCTGGTTCTGCTTCATAGTCAGTTCAGAACATGCCCAGGAGCCAGACCAAGGTCACTCAAACAGCAAACACAGACTGCCTGTCCTCTGACACTTTTTTGATAAGACTCTTTTATGTCACATTCTTTTTGTTTTATATTTCTTTAATTGACCCCAGAAAATTGGACAAATTTATGTGATGCAGTGTGAAATTTTGACACATGTATATTTTGTATAATGATCCTATCAGGGTAATTATTATATCTACTATTCCAAACGTTTATCACTTCTCCCACTCATCCTTATTCTTGGTCTAGTTCCTGAGTTTTCCTGGAACTAGCAAGCTTAATATAATTTTCTCTATTCATCATTCCTTTCTTATATTGATAGAAATACATGTGTATACTTTGCAGACAGATCTAACCTTCGTAGAAGAAACAGAACATCCATAGATGTCGACAGACATATGTGCACTGCAGAACAATCAAGAGAAGACGTTTCTCTATCAGCACCCTAACCATGGGGTGCCTACAATTGGGTCTACCACTTGAGTAAGTGGCTGAGTTAAATATTTTGACTTAAATTTCATAACTTGTCACAATGATCCCATTGGCAGTAGAGTGGTGGGTTGCCAAGAAGGCAGTTAATTATCTTTCTGTCTCCCTGTATATTAAATTTTGTTCCATTTCCCTAAAAAGAGGTGATGCTCTGGCTTACAACTACTATGCTCTTTCAGAGCTCTCCACACCAATTAGAAGGGTTCTGTGTTATGACACTCTGTGATAGGATGTTATGACAGTCTTTGACAGAAGACCATTGTCCCATTGAAGAGGAAACTTCATCAGAAGCACCGAGAATTGATGGTGTGCTCTAGACACCCTGAATGGGAGGGGACTCTGTACTGACTGGGTCTGCAAACAAAGCACCTCCCACACAGGTCTTTGCATGCAGTCCAGCTAGTTCTCTACATCTATCTCATAGCACCAACCTTTATTTAGTACTCAGTTGGAGGGAAGCCTGTGGTACAGCATTTTTTAGCTCACTACTTAGAACTCCTACATGTTTATTTAAAAGTTCTGACAGCCCTCTTTTTGTAGAGGGCAATGTTAGACCTAAGTCATTGGGCAATGAGAGGGATGATAGGTTACTTCTATTTTGTTTGTTTTATTTTTGAAATGGGGGCTCACTATTTTGGAATTACAGTATATTTTGTGAGGGGAAGGGGTAAAAATCATTTCTGTAAGCCATGTCATGACACTTCTTGAAATCATGAATTTTAACACCTTCATTTTCAATATTTATTTTCTTTTAGAAAGGCATGCCTGTGTTGTCATAATAAATTTCCCTGTCTGGAAAGTCAAGATACGAAAACTAGTTGGTAATTACTCAGCACCTGGGATTCCTAGATACTATTATAGTTCCATTATCAAAGCCCAGAATTGCATACACAATTTACTTCATCAACCTCATTCTCATTTTTTCCTTTCTTTAGCTTTAAGTAAGACGAATAGAAGTGAAAATAATAAGCAAAACAACATTAAAACTGGAGATTAAAACCTCACCATTTTTTCCCCTCCTAAACCTCTTCTGATCAAGGTGTCTAAAACTGAGCATATGCAATCTTTAAGTAGACGTTTTATGGTAAGATGTACAAGTAAATCAACTACCTACAGTAGTTCCTAACAATTCTTCACCTTGATATATCTCTTCTTAACATCTTTGCTGGTACCAAGCAGGTTCTGGTTAGACCTATGATGAAGCATTATTTTGAATTAAGCGATATTTTCAAAAGAGGGTAAAAGTGTTTATGTTAATGGTGGGGCACAATGGCTCATTTTCCTCTCTGAAAGTTTTCCTGTTTTTCTTCTGTGTGTAATTACTCTGCTCTGTTTACTTATGGTCCTTCCTGGTCTTTATATTCTGGCAAGACCACCCTCTGTTCTTCTTTCCTCAATGCCTCACAGTTATTACCATGCTGGCAGGTCTCATTTGTTTGCTTTGTTTTTTTTTTTGTCTTTTGACCTGAAGTTTGACATGTAAAAATATATCAGAAACTGGAGCCAATGGAGCAGAATTTTCAGAAAAGGATCTAAACTGAATCAGGAAGCCTGGATTCAAGTCCAAGCTCTGTTATTTACCAACTATTTATTCTTGGGTTTTAGTTTCCTCTCCTTTGAAATGGAAGTGCGAATGTTAACTATAAATAGGTAATACTATGTGTAAGTCAACACAAAAGTAGGTATGGAGTAGATATTGAACAATATCTGTTAATTTTATACCTAAAAATTATTGCTCCATAGCTATAAGTTTCCACAGATTGTAAAATAGCTTCAAAAATTAAAAATATGCTTGGATCTCAAAGCTATCAAATAATAGAAGTTGAAGTTCTTTGGGATGGAGAAAATAACAACAAATTCTGCAGTATGTATTAAAAAAACCCTTAGATGATTCCAAGACACTAGTACTTACCAATATTGGAAGTGTAAAGTTTGAAAGAAGGGAGAGGATACAAAAATCTTTTCAATAAATGGAGATGGAAAATTGGATCTCCACATAGAGAATAATGAAACTGTCTCCTGTCAGTTATAAAAAATCAACAAAAAAGGATTAAGAGCTTAAGAACAACCTGAAACTATGAAACTAGGAGAAGAAAACACAGGGCAGTGCTTCAGGATAGTGGCATAGGTGAGAGTTTTTGGACAAGACTGCCAAAGCACAGGAAACAAAAGCAAAAATAGACAAATGGAATTACATCAAACAAATAGATTTATACTGTAAAGGAAAAAAATCAGCTGAGTGAAGAACAAACCTACAGAATGGGAGAAAAATATTTGCAAACTATACATCTGGCAGGAAGTTAATATAAAAATACATAAAGAACTCAATCAACTCAAGAATAACCTGGTTAAAAAATAGGCAAAAGACCTAAGTAGATATTTCTTAAGAGACATACAAATGACCAACAGATACAGGAAAAAAAATGAAAAAAATCATAAGGGAAATACTGGAGAAAGATCATCAGGGAAATGCAAATTAAAACCAAAATGGTCAAGGAAACAACCTAAGGAAACAACTTATTCATCCACCAATTGATGAATAAATAAATCATATGTGACTTATATATGTATTATCTTTTTTTTTTATTTTTATTTTTTTATTTTAAGGATAAAAGGAGGGAAACATTAACAGACATACAACATTTTACAACAT
>NW_004955409.1:24999219-25040254 GCF_000276665.1 Chinchilla lanigera | reverse complement strand
CCCGTCCCCTGGGCCTCCCAGCGCCTAGAAACTATATGTATTATCTTGATTCCTTATATAAGGAGTTTTGTAAATGGATGAAATTTTGTCATTTGCAACCAACTACATGGGTGAATTCTTATGTTAAATAAAATAAGCCAGGAACAGACAGAGGCATACTCCATAATCACTTCTATGAGGACTATAAAGAAGTTGATACAATAGAAGAGTAAAGTGGTGGTTAGGAGAGGCAGGAAAGAGTAAAGGGGAAAGAGAAGTGGGGGAAGATTGATGAATGTGTACTAAGTTATAATTAGATATAGGTAAGTAGGTCTGGTGTGCTAGTGTACAGGAGGGTGACTCTAGGTAACAATAATATACTGCATATTTCAAAAAGCTATAGCGAAGGATTTTGAAGCATAAAGAAATGATATTTTTACCATAAAGAAATGATCAATGTTTGAAGGGATAGATCTGAAGATTATGCAATGATTTGAACATTATGCAACGCATACCTGTACAGAATCATCACATACTATCCCATAAGGGTGTGGTTTCTATATTTCTATGAATCAGTTAAAGATGTAAATGAAAAATAAATGGCTAGCTAGGAATGTAGCTCACTGGTAAAACACTTGCTTAGCACATTCAATGAAGCCTAGTTTCCACTCCCAGAACCATTCATTCGCTCACTCATCAACCAACCAACTGATTTCTTAAAAAATGAACACAAGGCATGTGTGATGGCTGCTTGAATTATTGGCATTTCTAAGCACAGAAAGGGGTAGAGGATGTCCATGGTAGCAGTTTTATCATTAAGAGGGTGACTTAGCAGCTGCATACCTCACTTCTCATATTTCACCACCCTTAATTTAGTTATGTTGGTATTTCTAGCTGTAAGGGAGGCTACAAAATGTGCTATCTTGATAGGTGTCAGGAAATTCTGTTACTGAAAAGAATAAACAATTGCTGATAACTATTAGCATCTGTCATAGTCAGTTATTCTTTCATCAATATTAGTCCATATATAATTCATGCTCTCATTTGTTCACGTTCTGATTGGCAACATAGGGATGTGATCAATAATCCCTGCAAAATGAGAATACAAGAATGTTACTTGTTCTTGGAATTAATTTCTTATGTCTATTTATCTATGTTTATCTATTGAATCCGCCTTTTTTTCCTGTGTGTACACATTTATATAAGTTTGAACCTCTTGGTTTTGGGTTGGTTTAATTTTATCTATCTATCTATCTATCTATCTATCTATCTATCTATTATCTATCATCTATATATGTATCTATCTATCATCTATCACTGGAAAAGTAACTGCATGCAAATGAATAGCTATGAGGTAACTAAGAGTAGAAATAATTATAAAGCACTTGTCAAAAGTGAAGTGCTATAGAAATGCTAAAAAATGACACTAAGAAAAAACTGATTGTCATGACTTCAAAGGAAGTGTTAGGTTGAAGTGTTTTGATGTGTATGGCATTTAAATGATCTAAATAGGTGTTTAGGTACTCACATGAGAGATTGTTCTAGCTACTCAGGGAAATAAGAGTCTGCTCTACCCACTTGATGTTTAGATACTTCCGTGAGAATTTTATCATCTTTAAATATTATTATTAAGAAAGTAAAGATTGTGTTGTCTTGATTAAACTCATCCAAAAGGACACCGCCTAACAAAAATATGATATTCTTAGATTGCCTTGCTTTTCTGCACCCTTCAGTTCCCAGAGCCTGCCTTTGTTACACTCTGATGACCCAGATCTGTGTGTTGACTTGATGCACATGAGTTAGGACTGTAAACTGGCAGTGAGTTTTTGCTAGAATTAGAGCTTTGGGGTAATATAACCATTTTGTTTTAAAAACGCATCTTTAAATATTTGTTAGATACAGGAGGCCATTCCAAAGGCAATAATTTGGTTATTTATTGTTAAATGAAAGAGAAATGAGTGGATTATGCAGTTTGTAAGTATCAGCAGGTCTAAGATAAGAAGAGGTAAATATTTTGCACAGTAAACTGCTAAGTCTTTGAGATATCTTGAAGCAGCACTGGAGGAATCCATGCATAGTTTGGTTTAAAATATTTATTTTCATGCATTTTTAGAGTGGTGAAATTTATGGCTCTAGACTCAGTCAAGGTGGAGTTCAAATATATCCTGTGATCTTGAGCCATTAAGATCTTTCTTCATACTTCAGGTGTTTTTTTTTTTTTTTTAAATTGGTGAAATGAGTGCTGGAGTAATAGTAGTACCTGCCTTAAGGATGTAGAAAATGAGATAAAACATATGAAATGCTTCTATAGAATATGGTGAATGCTTAATAAATGTTAGAGATAGTTTTGTTTTTCGTTGCTTAGATACAGTTGAATACCCCTCATCTGAAATGCTCACAATAAGAAGTGTTCCAGATTTTAGATATGTTTTGGATTTTGGAATATTTGCATATATAAAAAGCAATATAATAGAGATAGGATCTGACTTTATTTACATTTCATGTATACTTTCTATACATGGCCTTGGGATAGTTTTATAGGATATTTTTAATATGCCTGCAGTTTGACTGTGACCTAGCACATAAAGTCTGTTGTAGAATTTTCTACTTGCAACATCACATTGGTTCTCAAAAAGTTTTGGATTTTGGAGCATTTTGTATTTTGTATTTTTAATATTAGGAATGATCATCCTGCATTCTGTGAAGAGAAGTCTTCTCTGCAGGTGATTTCAAATCTCACATTCCCTGGGATTCAATATAAAAAATTCTTTCACGGTATGGCAGTACAGCTTTGCAATTGGGCTCAAATATCCTGCACTAATCTCTAGCTGTATATTTTGGGGGTGAGTTAGGTAGTTCAGGATGTCACTGAGGTACTTATAAGAATCACCTTTAGAACTCACATCTTGTGGCTGGCAGTGCTGGAGATATGCATGGTGCTGAAAATATATGTTACTAGATTTGGTTTCTTTTACACCTAGGTAACTCTGGCATATAGGAGGTATCGAATGGTTGTTTACTAATCAAATACATGAAAGCAAAAAATAATACTTCTCTACAGCTTTGTATGTGATTTTATTTTCTTCAGATGTTGCTAATGCCCAGAGGATTATACTTTTTGTATGCTTTTATACTACATCACGTTGTAAACCAGAACAAGAAATTTTATATTAAGGAAACTT
The DNA here is from genome assembly GCF_000276665.1 of Chinchilla lanigera. Taxonomy (NCBI): domain Eukaryota; kingdom Metazoa; phylum Chordata; class Mammalia; order Rodentia; family Chinchillidae; genus Chinchilla; species Chinchilla lanigera. The sequence goes on along the minus strand of NW_004955409.1, from coordinate 25,037,093 downwards.
GTGAAAAATTCTTTCCTAAAAGTTGATTAGTCATTGCTTTTGTATGCTTTGTAAATTTCTCTCTCCATAAAGACACATAATCTAAAATAAAGTGTTACAGAACCAGCATAATATTGAAGGAAATCTGTAGTCACCATTTCTTCAATCTGAAATGTAGATCTATCATCTTATCACTTCTTCCTTCAGGGGATGCTTCTCACCAAATATTAAGTTAAAACATATCTATGGACAATTGAAAAAAATAGAGATGAAAGCATTGGAGACTCTTCAGAATTAAAATGTTGTATTTCACTATTTCTCTGTCATTTAAAGGTATAATGTTTAACTCCTTGGGTAATTCCTTACTGGGGAGCCTATTCTGAAGCTCTCCCTTTGGGCTAGAAGAGAGGAAGGTAGAGGGAATGGGGTAAGGTTTTGACACCTCTTTCAAAGTTGTGTATAGGGGTTCCCAGGGGAATGGTTGCCTGGCTCTGTTCCCGTTGGTTTTGGAAATGAGGGTGTGAGTGTGTGTGTTGGGGGCGGATGTTCAGGTTTGTTTTTGCTCTTTTGGCCAAATCAAGGCATGGACCTCTGCAAACCAGACAGATCACTGGATGTGGCTCACTTGGTGTGTTCTTCAAGAGAGCACGCTGGCCCAGCCCTTTGCCTGCCTTTTTCTTTCAACAAAAGGAGGAAAGTGAGTTTCTGCCAGAGCTTCTTGAGGTGCTCCTTGGTGCTGGGCTCTGGTAGGATACAGTTACTGAAGTGTAGTGTATTTTAAAAATCTCTTTCTGGGAAACGAAAACATGATTTTGAAGTAGTCTGTAGTATCAAAATGCAGCACTCTGCTTCTTTTTGAAGCAAGACCTGCTGGAGGCTCACTGGTACAGAAGGGTCCTCAAGGCAAAGAGGCAGAGAAACAGCAGGAATGGGATCTTGAGAAAGATATCACTCATCCTACAAAACAAATTGCCTAATTAAAAAAAAGTGTGTCACGTTAGCAGGAGTAGCTCAATTGGCAATGTGATGGTGAGATTGTAAAAAGCCTCCATAGCAATATCTGCTTACAGACTTGTTAATCTGCTTTTTTGAGGTGTGATGAAAGGAACTGGAAATTGGTAGCCTATGGTCATTCCCTCTTATCTCATTCTCCTCTTTAGGAATAGAAAGCTTGGAAAATTTTCCTTTTCCTTTCCTTTTCATTCTCTTCTCTGAATATTTGGGTGCAATAGAGAGAGAGAGATGCTTCAAGACATTCATATTTTTATTAATTTGAGGCTGTTTCAGTCATTATCCACAAATTCCAATGGAATTTTAAACACTTTAGACTTATTAATTTGTTCATTTGTAAAAATTCTGTGCCATTAACAATGAAAGAGGATCACCAAAACATAACATTTCACTGACATACATGCAATAGTTGATAACGTAAACCTCTGTGTCTATCTGGAAGTACTACTTTCTATTTTCATTATGCAACGGCAAGCAGAAACACTGAAAGGCCACCCAGGATTTGGAGGCAGATTTATTTATGTCAATGGGCATTGATCAGGATTATTCCCAGAATATCAGGCCTTGATCTGTGGTGGTTTAGAGCTTATATGAAATAAGCAAGAAGTACAGAGGCAGAATGGCTTGTCAATTGGGTATTGATTTATACAGTGTGCAACATAGTGACCAGTTAGGTATCACAGTGACCAGTTGTTTTTAAGAGACAGGAACAGCTGGATTTGCAACAGGAACTTTGCCTGGGCAACTAATAAACTGAAGTATACTGGCTGGAGGGGCATTTTCTGCTGCAAACCCCCCTTTAGTTTTCTTGGCAAGTTTTTGCTGGACATATTATATGTGATGTTTTGAGACAAGGCCCTACTAGAATTTAGGCCTGTCTGTTTTGTAACTTTACTTTCGCAAGGTAGCAAGGGAGTTAATCTGATTTAGGAGCATGTCCAATGTTTTCTTGGACCCTCATTAAATTTTGGTTAAGTGTTTGATTGATTGTTGTATTCTCTTGGGGCAACTGTCCATAGAGCATAAGACCAAAGAGAAAAATCACACAACTAGCAGGGGGCAGGGAAGCAAGGACTGGGATAAGCAGAATCCAGGTTAATTAACAAAATCCATAGCTAGCAGGGTGGCAGGGAAGCAAAGACTGGGGTGAGACACAAAAATCATGTGGAATAGGTTTGGAGCAATCCTGTGAACTGTGCCCTTAGGCTTCAGTTGTATGTGGACTGGTTAGCATGTGTTGTTTTTTCACAGTGAGTTAGAGGAGCTGTCCAGGTAAATTCTTTAGTAGATTTAAGGCTGAATTTTTGAAACTTATGAGGTAGTTAATATGTACCTGGGTTATATGTGTGTGCAGGAATATTTACAGATATAGCTGATTTTTTAACGGTTATAAGCTGGTTTTGTAGGGTTATGTTTTATTTTTGTGTAATTTATTTATATATTTTTAAATGGGGAGAGTTTACTCTAATGCATGAGGTCAGGGCCAGTGATATAGACCCAGAAGCCTGAGCTGGCTGCAGGGGCACAGGTATTTTTTAAAATTTCAGGGTTATGAGCTTGCAGAACAAATGGTGGGTACAGGTCTTGCTTTGATCTTCCAAGAACACTAGGTAAAGATTTTTAGCTGGGGTTGATGTTTCATTTAACTGAATCCCTGGAGAGGGCTTAGGCCTCTGGACTGGATTATTTTGTGTCATTGGTGGCAGATTTCCAAACAGCAGTTTGCTGTGCACCTCATTCCTGCAGGAGAGTTTTGGCCAAAATAGATTTGTCCAAGGTGACCACAGCGTATTTAGCCTGTCAGACTATTTCTAACAGAGCTTACATCCTAAACAGGGTGTACTTAGCATCTGTCAGGGGGTCTACTTTTTAGAACAGTTGATTCCAATACAGCATATGGCACCTGGACAGTTAGATTTCAGTTTAAGGGGAACTTGTTAGCTTTTCTGATTAGAAGGACAGTGGCTGTTAGCGAATGGAGACAAAGTGGAGAGGCAGCCTGGCGAGGAAGCCCGTAGAGGTCATTGGGCACCCCCAGGGACTGACAGTTTGAGTGAACATATAGAAGCCAACAGCTTCAAGAAATTTTTGGAGTTTCTTTTCTGTAATCAATTTTTGCCAGATATTATAGCAAAGCTTTTGATTTTTTTTTTTAGCAGGCAGCTTGAGTGTTATTAGTTAAAAATGTTTTTTAAAAGAGGAAAGAAGTTTTCAAAACTCTGGGAGGTTGAGTCCAGGTCAGTGGCTTTTGAGTCCAGAACCTAGGTCTTTTCATTTAAAGGCAAAGAGGGGCTTGTTGACAGGAGCCAATTGAAGGCTGAAGAAGGCACTTTTTTTTTTAGGTCAAGGCAGGTGTATTAACAGGCTGTGGGTGGCAGAAGACTGAAGCAGCATATATGGAGGGCAATTGTGGCAGCATTGGCATATTGGAAATCTTGAACTGGCTTTCAGGCAGAAGAGGTGCACTATTTGATGCAGATGGTGGTTGCCTAGTGACAGAGCTTGATTACCAAAGGGGCACAATTGATAGCAAGTGCTGGGTATGCCTATTGTCCATACTTCTCGAAATGAATTTTTAAAATTTCAAGGTTATGCTTATTAGGCACTTAAGGTTGATGTAGGTGCTATTTTTTCCTCAGGGTACAGTCAGAGTTAATATTAAGTCTGGGACAGTGGACCCAAGTGTGAGAGAGGCTGGTCATGTCCCAGGAGAGGTATAGGGCACTTAATCAGGTCCAGGGATTTATGTTTGATAAAGTGTCCATTAGTCTTATAGGATCTGCTTTGGCAAAGAATTTTTTAATGGGGGCTTCAGTGGGTAACTTTAGTAACTTTAGACATGTTAATTGGAATGAGAGGGAGGCTGCTTTTTGCCTCCCTCTTTGAGGTTTGTCAGGAGAGCAGTGTGGTATTGATTTAAAGCTTTATGGCCCTTTGTCACACTACAGTCCCAGTTTGGATGTACTTGGGGCAGGACTGTGTTTACCCAAGCATCAGGATTAACCAGAGTAGTGGGGACTTTTGACTTTAAGCAGGCTTGGGCCTTGTTTAAAATACAGCAGCATTTTTCGGTATTAAATAGAGTGAGGAGGAGTTGCTGCCAGTAGAAAAGGAGGCTGTGGTGCAGGAGACAGAATTGGTGGTGGTGGCGTCATGGCTGCCTGAGAGGCTTGGGGTTAATGAATGCAAGGAGGGGGCAAGTCAGATTCGTGGCCCTTTGGCAGAACAGGATAAAGATTTTCTGGTTTGGGCTGAATCTGAGAGCCTCTCAGACAGCCTTGTGGGTTTGTTCTGATGGTTAGGATCACTTTCTTATTGCGTAAGATACAGGTGTGGAGCCAAGGTGGGAGATTTTTTAATCCCTTATGGCAATTGAGTTCATGTGAATTGGTTTTTTGTTTTTTTTATTTTAGGATTTTTCCAGTTGAAGGGGTTTATGGGAGCAACTTGCAAGCAGAGGAAGGGGTCTTTCTTGTGTTGCTGATAGCATGAAGATTTTGCCCAGAGTGCTAATCAGTCTACTAGGCTGATATGTGGCTGGGTGCCTGTTTGTGCTTTTCATGACATTTGATAGCAATGGGGGTCTTGGCAAGGTAGCATGGTTGATATCCAGGCTCAGAGGTGACTTTTAATTCATACCTCTGGGAGGAGAGTTTTTAGAACTTTAGGATTGTGGTTATCTGTTTCAGGCTGATACAGGCATTGTCTTCTTTCTGGGGAACAGTCAGAGTTGAAAATGCAAGGTTAAATGGGAGGGAGGGAGGTTGACTGACTTGGTGCAAAGGAGGTGGCTGCTTCTAACTTGAAGGGGAGGTCTTTTCCCAGATGTGATGTGGTGACTGGCTTACACAGGAGATGTCCCTATAGGCTGTACGTTTGTATCTGGCAGAAGGGGCGAAAGACAAGAGTCCCAGCTGCCTTGGTGGTGGTAACTTTTTGACAGAGGGAAGTTTTGAAGGCAGAGAGTTTTATTTTATTGTTTACCAGGAAAGTCATAGGTTTGCCCCCAACTTTTACAGTGACTGTGTGCTCTCAGGGTCCCAGTTTGATAGAGCTCTGTCTGTCCTATTTATTCAGGCCTGACAGGGTGCAACTCGTTTGTCAAAGCCGACAATCCAAATTTTTCTCAGTTAAAATGTGGAACTCAGAAGGAATTGCTGAGAGTCATCTGAGGTGGGTGTTGGATAATGTCATTTGACCCAGATAGGTGTGCATGTGGGGTGGGGGCTGTGGCCAAATGCAGGCAATGAACTGGAACTGGTTTAATTGGCTGGAATTGGATGAGTTGAGAACAGGGGGTGCAACTGTGGCAGCTGTTGAGGGTGCCAACGTGGAATTCTTACAAAGAATGCGTTTTTTTTTTTTTTTTTAGATACAGAGAGTGGTTTGGTTTCATTTTTAACACCTTAAAAACCCTCTTTCTTGCAGGCAGAGACTGTGGGTTTTGACTAGTTAGCTCCCATTTCATCTTCCTATGGTTTATATTGTGTACCCTTGAATGATGACACAACAGACAAAGGGTGGGTGCCCCTTAGAGAGAGACCATTCAGATGACTGCCTCTCCATGCCCCTCACAGGGACTTAAGCGCACCTCAGCTAAAGAGGGTACAAGGCCTGTTATGCCATATGTTGATTGCCATGGAACACAAGTGAGGGCACGACTGGCCACTGGGACCAGTGTTCCAGACAGAGCACCCTGCTGCTTACGCTGTCCATTTCACTCACTCATACATTCATTCAGCAGGTACTCAGTGGTTAAATATTCCAAACCCCTTTCCTTGGGGGTGGCCTTAACTAGCAAGAGCTGATCAAGTTCTTCTTCTGCTTGAACTGAGCAGGACTGACTAACTAACTGGAATGCCCACCAGGGCTCTTATTGGAATCAGGCAGGCAGGCAGGTTGACAGACAGACAAACAGATTGCATTCTCCTCCCTTTGGGGGTCCAATGTGAGCTGTTCAAGTGGGGAGGCAAGTATCCTCCTCCAGACCTTCAAGGGGACTTGAGAAATCTCAAGAGTGCACCTTTCTGTCAGGACCTGGAGAAGCCCTTGCTCTATCTGCAAAGGCCATGACTGGTGACTAAAGAGATCAGCTTGGTCAGTCTTCCCGGGTAGTACACCAGATCCAGCAGGAAATAGAAACAATGACAGGACACCCAGGATTTGGAGGCAGATTTATTTATGTCAAGGAACATTGATCAGGATTATTCCGAAAATATCAGGCCCTGATCTCTAGTGGTCTAGGTGTTATATGAGATAAGCAAGCAGGAAGTACAGAGTCAGAATGGCTTGTCAATTGGGGATTGTTTTATACAATGTGCATCATAGTGACCAGTTATGCATCACAGTTAAGAGACAGGAGCAACTGGATTTGGAGCAGGAGCTATTACCTGGGCAACTAACAAACTGAGGTATACTTGTTGGGGGGGGGGCATTTTCTGCTACAATTAATGTTTATATTCTTGTTTTTGTTTGGTTCCATTTGTATGAATTAAAACATCTTGCCATCTGTTTCTAGAAATACTTAAATTTAGCCAACTGTAATTGAGTTATATTATATATTGGTGTATGAAATCCTCATCCTATTTCATAATAAAGGGAAAATTTCAAAACGGAAGTATTGTATTAAAACACGATATTCATGTTTGGAGATTATACATCTCTGTAGTTTCTTTAAAATGTCTTATCTAACATTTTTATAAAGGTGAATTTTTTTATACTAGTGCTTCCAATTAATGTGCATACAAATCACCTGGAGGTCTCGTTAAAGTGCAGTTCTGAGTCTGTGAGTCTTGAGAGAGGCCCAAGGTTAGCTGGGCGTGGTGGCACATGCCTGAAATCCCAGCACTCGGGAGGCTGAGGCAGGAGGATCATGGTGAGTTGAGGCCAGCCTGGGCTACAAAGTGAGCTCAAGGCCAGCCTGAACTGTACAGTGAGAACTTGTCTCAAAAAGACAAAAAAACAAAACAAAACAACTTTACAGAGAGGCCCAAGGTTATACATTTCTGACAAGTCCCTATGTGCTGTTGCTGCTTCTGAGACACAGACCACACCTGGTAGAGGAAGCACCTCCATGCATTTAGTTTCTCTGGTTCCAGCTGTGTGGCTGGTGGAACTCAAAGTTTACTTACAAGGCTTCAATAAAATCTGCAAATCTGGTGTGAATTAGTGATTAAACTCCCTTTTCCTAAAGGAAGAACAGCTAAGATTCATAGGATACCAATTCTCAGTTGGTTTTTGTCCCCAAGGCCTCATGTCCCTTCTGTGGTTATTTAACTTTGTAGCTTCTCCTTTGTGTTCCTTGTCATGGGGAATTAAAAGTTCTAGACATCAATTACAGATTGGTGCATTTTAAGAAATGTGCTCCAAGGTCAAAGTATTTCTTTATCATTGTGCTTTTACCAAAATCCTTGAAAAATATTCACGATTTGGAAGACTTAGATTTGAGGGCCCTTCACCATACTTTTGGCTGATTATAACAGAAATAAATATAATAATAAAAATACATATTTTTGCATTTAGTTGTATGAATATTATCCCTCCCATTAGGCTATTAATTTCTCTAGTATGAGGTCCACGAATGTTGCAGCTTTGTGTAACTGTAGTCACCAACAGGTGCTTTAGAGCTGGCACATCATTAGTTGTGGAAGAATGAAGCAAAGATATCAAACTGACATCGGTTCTAACATAAATATGTCTGTAAAAGTACAGTAGCCATTCTCAGGGAAGTCTAGTTTTTTTTTTTTTTCTCTCTAGGACTTGAGGTTCCCTAGACATATCTAGGCCTGACACTGACCCCCCTCCCTTTTTCCTCTGAATTTTAATTTTCATTTTAAAATGGACATATCTGTCCTTAACAGAGAATGGCTAGAGGAAGTTGTAGGTGTGAATATTTAGTGACTCTATTTGTCTGCTTTGGTGTAAATAGAGGAACACATGACATGTACAAAACATCCTGAGAAGAAGCAAGAATTCTTTACCCACTAGGAGAGACAACGTTCTGTGTATATTACACTATTTTTTTTTAAAAGCCACACAGAAAAACTATGTTTTCTATCCTCCCTTGTGAGTAGGTTTGGGATGATAGGGCTAAATCTGAGAATGGAACATAACATCAACTGCTGGGCTTCTCTTCCCATTCTTTGGTGGCCTTGAAAGCCACCTCGTCTAGAAGGTGTAGCCCCAAGGAAAAGCAGCTTGAGGCCCTGAGCTTGGAGGATGTAGTTACTCGAATGAGACTCATAACCTGAACTGGATTTCTGTGAATGAGAAAAAAAACTTGATCATGTTAAGCCCCTGGGATTTTTGTGGGTTTTTATTTTAATAGCCAGCCTTAACCATTCTGATGAATATATTCCCGATACTTGTGAAAGATTTTCTGGTCTGAGGAGAATGATGGATGATAGAGGAGATAAAATGATGGATGATAGAGGGAGAAATGTTGGTGGGACTTGGGAGAAGAGTCCTGGTCACGAGGGTACCATGTGCAGAGGAGAGAGTTCACTATCCATCAGTCCAGCCTCACCGCACAGGAGAACTCCACCTCACCGCTGGGCAGAACTGTGTCTGTTGTTGGCTTTATTGACATAGGGTGAGTACTTTTTTCCTACGGTAGTGAGTAGGTTCCTTATTGATTGAACATGATACTCAGCTGTATCCCAAAACTTTCACTGGTTACAGGTGAATTTAAAGAAGATGGAACCCTCTCTGCTGTACTCTCCCCTCCCCATGTAGATAAAGTTCTTGGTCTTTGGGGAATAAATAGCATGAAGGTAGATCCCCGAGTATCCAACAGAGGGGCAGTGGATTGGAAGGAAATGATTTCACTGGTGTTCTTGGAACAAGCTCTATAAAACTTGCTCAGAAGCAAGGACAGTGGAAAAAAAATAACCTAGTTACAAAAATAGCTGACATTTAATGGTGCTTACTGTGTGCCTGCTACTTTGCCAAAGGCTAGATACATTCCATCTCATTTAATCACCACATCTCTATGATGTTGTTATTTTTGTTGAAAGAGGTAATTGGGGCACAGAAATGGTAAATACATTTTCCTGATTGACTTCTCATTTCTTTAATGAAGACCAGAATGACTTCCCATTTCTTTAAAGGCAAATGCCACATACCTCCATGTGCCTTACAAAGTTCTATATGATCTGATTCTTATTACTGAACTCAGACACGCTTTCTTTCAATTTGTCCATCTTATAATATTTCCCCCACTCTAATACTCCTTCCCTGGCTTTTATTTTGTTGCTTAGCGTTAACTCATCCTTTACATCTTGGCCAAAAAGCAATTTACTTGGAATTCTTTTTAGAGAAATTCTCAACCTGAAATTCTATCAAGTGCCTTGCTTTACATATAGTACCTGGTAGTTTTCCCTCCTGGAACTACCAGAAATATTTATCCATATTGTCCTTGGAGTATTGTCTTTCTTTTCTACAGTGTAATCTCTGTGAAGCAATGACTTGGACTGGTTAGCTTATTATCTCTGCCTGGTGCCTATTAAGCTCACATTAAAGGTCAAGAGAATGAATAAAAAGAATGATTCTCAGATTCTGAATTGGTCCCTAGAATAAATATTGATGGAAGGTAGGATAAGAACAGAGGAGAAGTGAAGAATACTGCTATTTGAAAACAACTATGAGAACTACATCGCTCACTGGTGTTCTTAATAGTTTCATTGTGTTGAAGAGAGAATTTTGCTTTCATTTTTATTCTTTTCACAGTTCAACAATGAGAAGTACCCTTGATAATTTTTGAAAATAGTATTATGCTATAAGAAAAGTTAGCAGTTTTCAATTTCTTAGATGGCCCTGAACTTATTACAAAGGATCTTTGAATTTATAAAATGGCCTGTAGCTATTGCATATACATTAATTAAATGACATGACTTAAAATATGTGCACTATACACACTAGTTAAAAAGATATATTGTAAATAATATAAAACCCATCTATTTAAAAGCATTAATGAATTCATGGTAATTTTGTTTGTTTGTTCGTTCTTTTTTTGTCTTTTTGAGGCAGGATCTTGCTATGCAGTCCAGGGTGGCTGTAAGCTCCCTTTGTGCCCAGGCTGATCTTCACTGCACAACAATCCTCCTGCCTCAGCCTCCTGAGTGCTGGGATTACAGGTGTGTGCCACCACAACCAGCAAATTCATGTTAATTTAAAAATAGTTACAAATTTTCCTTTAGTATAGGTTTTAAATATTCTTAATATTAAATAAGTCCTTATGTTAAATGTTGAAAAATTCAAGATTTAAGAGGACTAAATCTTCTAGCTCTATGATGAGTTTTATAAATGTTAAGACAGCAATGATCTTTAGACATCAGCATTCCAGTTTTATATTGTAATTTTACATTCTTCGTGGAAATTGGTTTCTTAAAGCGACTTGCAAAGTTGCATTTGATTATTTATATCTCTTTGGTTGCTTGTTCATTCTATCTTTAACTTTCTTGGGTATAGAGTATTTACAGACCAAATACCAAAGGCAAGAATTGGTATGAATTAATTTTGACTCCTTGAAAAATGAGGAGAATATTTTCATGTTATGAAAAATGTGTATTATTCATAATTATCAATTAAATTATATTGTAGTGATTGATAAAAGTGAAAAGGCTTTTGTATTAGCAGCTTCATTTTATTTCTATTAGTGCATATTAATTAATGAATAATATATAATAATACAGAATAATGAAATTCCTGGTGGCATTTCATACATGTGTGGACGAATGTGTCAATAATAATAGTGGCATTTCATACATATGTTAATGAATAACAATAATAATGCAGAATAATGAAATTCCTGGTGGCATTTTATACATGTGTATAACATGCTTTGATCATATCCAGTTCCTTTTTTGCCTTCCCTTACCTCCTTTCTTCCTCTACCTTTGGTCTCTTTCCTCTTTCATAATCTCCAGGAAAAAATGTCTTGTCTAATAAAGGTGTGGTATTGTCTCTTTATCCATCTGACGCCTATTTCCAAAGTAATTTTCTTAGGCTTCCTACTTTGACATTTTAGTTTCTCCTCAAAAATCTCCAATAGTACTCATCTTCTCCAGATGAAAGCCCAAATATTTCACTGTAGATTACCGTATTTATTTCAATCTGATCTTAATTTACTTTTTTCTTTTTTCCTTTAATATGATGCAGCAAATATGCTGTAGTGTGAAGGCGAGGCATTTGGTCTAAAGCGAGAAAACTTGGATCAAACCCAGGTTGTGCCGCTTGCTACTCAGCACCGGGCTAAGTTCTAACAATCAATATCAAATTTAAACCCCATTCAGTCCTAAGGGAGGTATGATTATTGTTATTTTGATTCTGTTGGTAAAAAACTGAGGCTAAAGAGAGGGAAGTAATTCCAGTTTTCTGAAAATTTCTTTCTCGTAGTCCCCCAGGCAATTCTGGTTGGCAAAGTACACGATCTATTCAAACACCTAAGAGCCAAAATCCCAAGGAAAAGGAAACTTCCTCTCCATTTGGTGGCGCTGTTGTTTCCAAGAGGTCGAGCAAACCTCTTGATTTACCTCTCTTCTCACTCTGCTTTGGCTGGTTACAGATCTAGTCAGGGAGCTGTGACACAGAATGTAATAAAGCAGAACTGCACAGTTTTGGATGGAGAACTGGGTTTGAAAGGCCCAGGGAGTGAGAAAGTACTATAGAGGGAAGAGCTTGGGAAAACAATCCCCTAATAGTGTTTCTGAGCTCCAGAGCTCATCCTTAAGCCGCACAAATAGTTAGGATCCTTATTATCATACCAGAGGCAGCTAACGGAATCGGCTACTGTGCAGGTCCCAGACGGACCACTGGGTGGCGTACACACAAGGTACAAAAAGCGAGGCAAAGTACGAAAAGATGAAACTGATCTTGCAAGTACAGTCCATAGAGGGTGAACTGAACTTTGCTGCCAGGACTGAACGAGATCAATTGCCCGCAAAAGCAAAAATATCACTATTCTCCATTGAATCTGAATATTGCTAAGAACCCCATAACATAATATGCTAAGGGTCTGGGGTAAAAGCCAAAATTATTTGGCATATAAAGAAATACAAGTATTTTGACTCACATGGAAAAAAACAATCCCTAGATATTAACGTTGAAAGCTCACAGGTGTTGAAACTGTTTCACAAAGATTAAGGGGGCAGCTCTCATAAAAGTTCTTGAACAAATAAACACACTCTTGCAACAAGTTAAAATGAAAAGCCTCAAGAAAGAAGTTGATGATATAAAGAAAGGCCAAATGGAAATGATAGACGTAAAAATCCAGTAACTACAAAAGACTCAACAGCAGACTCAGCTCAGTCGCAGAGTGGAGAAGATGGAAAAAGCGTAGTGAATTTGAATAGAGATTGGTAGAATGCGATCTGAAAAACATAAGAGAAAAAAAGAATGAGCAGAGTTTCAGGGATTTGGGAAAAAGTAAAAATCAAACTTCCTTGTCATTAAGGTCTCATATCAAGTGAAGAAGTGCTAAAAATATTTGAATAAATAATGCCTGAAACTTACAGATTTGGTGAAGGACACAAACCTATAGAATCCAGAGCCTGAGCAAATTCCAAATAGAATAAGTAGAAAGGAATCCATACCCAGGTACCTTGTAATCAAGCTGCCATGGTCCTAGACCAGCCAGAGTAAAATTATGCACTACAGGTAGGAGAAGGATGATTTGATGACTGCGGCTTTCTCCTCAGAAACCATGAAGGCAAGAAGAAAGAGGCAAACAGCATTTTCAAAGCACTGAAATAAAAGAGCTGTTAACCTAGAACTTTGTGTCTAGATAAAATATTTCTCAGGATTAAAGGTGAAATGCCTTATCAAATGACAGACAATGAAGAAATTTATAGAGGAGCCTTTCTCTAAAAGAGTTGCTAGAGGAAGCTCTTGAATCAGAAATGAAATCGTACCAAAGGGAAAGGTTGAACAGCAGGATCAAAGGAAAAGCAACAGGAGTAGTAAGTCATCTAGGTAAATATAATTGTAGCCTATTTTTTTTTCTGGTACCAGGAATCGAACTCATGACCTTGTGCTTGCCAGGCAGGCACTGTGTCACTGAGCTAAATCCCCAGCCCAATTGTAGCCTATTCTTATTCTCCTGAATTTTTAATTTTTTTTTTTTGCGGTTGAAAACAAAAGCTAAAACATTGTCTGGTGAGATTCTCAATGAATGTAGATGTAATGTATAGGACAACTCCAGCATAAGCTAAGAGGGTGAGGGAATATACACAGTGGTAAGGTTTCTACATTATAATTATGTGGTAATGTGTAGATTATTTAAAAATTACAATAATTAAATGTGTATTGTTTAATGTCTAGAGAAATAGCTAAAATTATATATAAGATCAAATTAGATACATTAAAGTGAGATCTTAAAAATATTTAAGAAAAAAAATAAAGCCAAGAAAGGGCAAACACAGAAATCTAAACAAAGGAAACAAATAGAAAAATTGAAGAATGGAAGACCTAATTCAAACATCTCAATAGTTGCAATAAATGTGAATGATCAAAGTGTATCCATTAAAAGACAGAGGCACAAGAGATTAAACAGCATGACCCAACTACATGCCATTTACAAGAAACATACTTCAAATGTGATGATACAGAGAGGTTAAAAGGATGGGAAAAAGTTATAACATGAAAACCCTAATATAGAGAAAGCTGGAGTGGCTATATTTATGTCAAACAAAGATCTTTAAAATGAATAAAATTATTAGCAACACAGAGGAACGTTATGTACTATTAAAAGGATCAGCTCATCATAAATACATAGAAGTACTCAAAGTATGTGCAGTTGATACCAGGGCTTTAAGACAAATGAGATAAAACTGACAAAACTGAAAGGAGGAGTGAATTAATCCATGCATATTGTTGGAAATATCAACACTTCTCTTTCAGTTATAATACAATGAGTAGACAGAAAATGAGCAAGGGTACACAAGAACTGAAGAATGCTATTCACTGACTGGATCTGACATGGAACACTCCACTCAACAACAGAAGAATATAATTTTCAAGTATATGTGCAACCTTCACCATAAAAGACCATCTCATAGATCATAAAACAAGCTCTAACAAATTGAAGAGAATTGAAATGGTACAAAGTATATTCTGGTGTTATGATAGAATCAAACTAGAAATCAACAACAGAAATGTGGCAGAAAAATATCTAAATACTTAGAAATTAATCATCACATTTTAAAGTAATGTCAAAATGAAACAATCTCAAAGAAATTGGAAAATATTTGGAAGTAAATAGAAGTGAAAATACAAACTATGAGATTTAAGTGAAAGAAAGTGTTTCCAGGGATATTTTTAGCCACGGAACGAGTATATTAAAAAAGAAGAAAGGTCTCAAGTCAAGAATTTAAGCTTCTACTAAAATATACTAGAGAAAGAACAAATTAAACCCAAATGAACCAGAATAAAGGAAATTACAAAGAAAAGAACAGAAAATTGGGAAACTGAAAAAACAATGGAGAAAATCAAAGAAACAAACAAACAAAAAAAAAACAAAACAAATTCTTTGGAAAGATCAGTGTAGTTCATGAAACTCTAGCAATACAAAAAAAGAGAGAGAGAGAGAGAGAGAGACGGTATAAGTTATTATGGCTAGGCATGGTGGTGCACGCCTGTACTCCTAGTACCTGGGAGGCTGAGGCAGGAGGAGCATTTCAAGTTCGAGACCAGCCTGGGCTACAAAGTGAGCTCAAGGCCAGCCTGAACTGCATAGTGAGACCCTGTCTCAAAAAAGACCAAAAAAAAAAAGGTACAAGTTATTAATATCAGGAATGAAAACAGACATTACTACAAACATTAGGAGGAAAATATTCAACAAATTAGATGTCATGGAGCAGTCCTTGGAAGCCAGAAACTCTTAAAACTCACCCCAGATGAGTAGATAACCTCAATAAGTGTGTAACTATTAAAGAAATTGAATTTGTAATTTAAAATTTCCGAAAAAGATATCTTCAAAAGCCCCTTTAGTTTCACTGGCAATTCTGTGAACTGTTTAAAGAACAATTAGCACCAATTTTATATAATGCCTTCCAGAAACAAAGAGAAAGAGACGATATGTGTGTGTGTGTGTGTGTGTGTGTGTGTGTGTGTGTGATAGAGACAAGAGAGGGGGTGATAAATGGAGCACTCATTGGCTCATTTTTTTATGAGAACAATATTGACTACCTTGATAGTAAAATAACATTGCAAAAAGAAAATTGCAAAGCAATACCTCTCATGAACCTATCTGCAGAGATCCCTAACAAAAAGTAGCAAGTTGAGTTCAGAAATATACAAAAAGAATAACACACCACAGCTACACACTGTGTACGCTGGGATTAAAAATGTATTTTAATAATTGCAAGTCAACCCATATAATTCCTTACATTAATAACCTCAAGAATAAGACCCATAGGATCATAATAATTTGAGGAAGTAAAAGCATTTAACAAAACATAAAATTAGGAAAAGGAGGAAGGGAACTTTCTTAGTTTCATAAAAATATTCAAGAAATGCTACCAATAACATATTTACTAGTGAAAAATTTAATGCTTTGTGCCCGAGACTGGTAAAAAGGCCATGATGTCTGCCCTCTTCCTTCCTGCAACAACTTACTAGATGTCTGAGCCGAGGCATTGAAGTCAGAAAAAGAAATAGAGGCATGTAGATGTCCCTATTGATAAATATCTTTATGGAGAAAACCCCAGGGAATCCACAAAAGGTTTTAGAAATAAGTGAGTTTATTAAAGCTACACAACACATGATCAACACACAAAAATCAACTGAAATGATACTTTGCTAATATAAAACTGAAAACCAAAACTTCAAAAATCAATAGTACTTAAGATGTCAAAATAACAAACCCAGAATACTTTGGTAAAAGCCTAGCAAAACACAGGCAGCTGAACTTTTATACTGAAAATTACAACACTGGTGGAAGGAATCAAGGGAAATCTAAATAAATAGAAAGACATATATACTCATGGGTTAGAAAACTCCACATAGTGAAGACATCAAATATCCTTAAGTGAAACTGTACATATAATGTAGTACTGAGCAAAATCGTAAAAGGATGTTTTCAAGATACAAAAATTAATTTTAAAATTTATATGAAAAGCCAAGAAACAAAAGTAATTAAAACAACTGTGAAAATGAAGAAAAAGTTGGAGGCACCAATTTAAAAACTTACTCTAAATCTACAGTATTCAAGACAGTATGATGTTGGCAAAGAGATAGACACACAGATCAATAGAACAGACTAAAGGTCCAGAAATAGAGCCATATAAATACAGTCAAGTGATTTTGACAATGGCACACAATGGTTTAGTGGAAACAGGATAGGAATAGACTTTTTTTTTTTTAACTAATGGTGTCAGAATACTTGAACATCTGGGTAAAATAAGATGCACCTTGGTATATCTCCTAAAAAATTAAAAATGAATGGTAGATCTAAATGTAAAACATAAAGCTATCTTAGAAGAAGATGAGAAAAAATATCTGGGTAGCTGTGGTGCTATGGTGAGTTTATAGATATGACACTAAAGACATGGGCTATAACAGAAACAGGAGATAAATTGTATCTTACTAAAATTATTTTATGAAGGTCCTATCACAAAGTGAAAAGACAAGCTGCAAATTGAAAGAATATAAAAAGACAAAATTAGCAATAGAACAAACAATTCAATTACTATAAGGAATATAAACAGACAAGTGTCTATAATGATGGAAATAAGCATATGAAAAGGTGTTTAGCGCTACTAGCCATTAGGGCAATGTGAATTAAAGAACCATGTTGAATTAGTGCTAGAAATCTATTAGAATGGCTAAAATTACATGTTCAATATGAAGGGCTTGCTGGTCAGGATGCAGAGCAACTAGAATTTTCAAATATCATTACAGGGAATACGAAGTGATACAGCCGCTGTGGGAAATGATTCAGCAGTTTCTTAGGATGTTAAACATATGCTTATCATATGAACCAGAAATCCTGTGTTTGGGTATCTTCCTCAGAGAAATCAAAATATTTATCCACACAAAAATGTGCTCACATGTTTGTAGAAGCTCTGTGCATAATTGCCTCAAACTCAAAACAACCCAAATATTCTTCAGCAAGTGATAAACAGACTCTACTTCATTCACACTGTGGAATACAACTGGGTAATAAAAAGGGATTAATCTTTGAAAAGCACAATAACTTTGTGATGAGTGTCAAAGACATTATTCTGAGTGAAAAGATCCAGCCCCCAGAATTACATATTGTATGATTTTATTTAGGTATATGATTTTAAAAAGATTCATTTGGTTGTGGTGGTACATGCCTGTAATTCCAGCAGTCAGGAGGCTGAGGCAGGAGGATTACCATGAGTTCCAGGCCAGCCTGGGCTACATAGTGAGTTCAAGTCCAGCTTGAACTACATAGCAAAACTCTGTCTCCAAAAATTTTAAACATTTAAAAAAATTTTAATGAGAATAAAAAATAATTAAAAAATTAGAAACAATATAGGTCTTCACTAAACAAGATGATAGGAATTCAACCATGGTTGTTATATTGCATATTATTGTCTTCAGGTTAGTAGTTCATATTACCAGATACAAGCATGCAAAATTAGTCAAAAAATTATAAAGGAAAAATAATGTAAGCATTAACTATTTCTTTCAATAAAGCAATAGAAATCATCAGTGCAATTATCCCAGATATTCTTATATATACATATATATTTTTCCCTTCCTTCTTTCTTTCTTTTTTTCTTTCCTGCAAAGTTTAGTCATTTTAAAAAAATTGTCTTTTACTGTCTAAAGGGAAAATAATTTTTTTTAAAAAGACTATACTGTGATGACCAGTGGTTATAACAGTGGGAAGCAATATTTACAAAGTGATAACATGGAGTGTTTTGGGGTGATAAAATTATTCTGATCATGATTATAGTACACAAATCTGTATAAATGATAAAATTCACAGGACTACACACATTTCAAAAAAAAATTAGTACACTATGAGATAATTTGCAAGATGAAGTAAATTTCAGCCTTTCCTTCCATCTGTGGTGACTTTGAAAACCAGCTGTTTAATCACTTTTCTCATTATTGAGACAAAAATACTTGAAGCCCAAAGTTAAGGGAGAAAAGGTTTATCTAGCTCACAGTTTGTAGAGGTTTCAGTCCGTAGTTGGCTGACTCCAAGGAAGGGTGGTGTGGCAGAGGTGCATCACAGAGGAGAAACAGTTCATGCCAGGCAGAAGGCAGCAAAGCAACAGGGATGATCACAGATCTTTCTATCCCTTATATCTTATCCAGGCTACTTAGGGCAGGTAGCACTCACACTCTTAATCCTTGTGCCCTTGAGCCTAGCATTGCACTATGAATCAATTCCAGTATCACACACTCTAGATCCAGACACCTCTGAAAAAGCCCTGCCTATGACTGCATGAAGCTTTGGGGACATCTAGACACATGCCATTACACATGTGTTCTAGATGGCATTGCTATACTTGATAAGCATCATGAACCCTGTGTTACTGTTTGAAGGACAGCCATATAATGTACACTGATCTGTGATGTGAGCAAAAAATAAACCTTTAATATATTAAACTACTGAAGTTGGTGGTTATTTATTGTAGTGGTTAGCATTATCTTTTTTTTTTCCTGTTGTTTTGAGACAGGATCTCGCTCTGCAGTTCAGGCTGGCCTTGAGCTCACTTTGTAGCCCAGACTGGTCTTGAACTTGCAATGATCCTCCAGCCTCAACCTCCCAAGGGCTGGGATTACAGCCATGCACCACTACGCCCAGCTGGTTAGCATTATCTTGACTCCCCTTGAAGTTTAAACAAAGATTCTCCAGGCCAGGGGAGGGAGGTCTGATGATTAAAAGTTGATATGTCCTGGCATTAACAGTTTGTGTCTGAAGATACCATTGAAGAGGAGGGTGTCTATACATCCAGAGTTAGCAAGGTAGAGATATGAGCTGATTTGGAGATTTGTCTCTTCCAAGCAAAACAATACAAAAAATATATAACTATGTAGATTTTTGAAACTTCAAGGCATTCAGAAAAACAGAATCTCCACTGACCAAAATCAGAAATGTGGTGAGCCTGTATCCTCAAACTATTGAAATCAGGAATCAGAACTGTTATGCTGACCAAGTCAGTTACCATGGAGAACAAAGATGGACCACTCCCAGACATAATAGATCAGAGCTGGCTTTATTTGTGTAACATAAGGCTTGACCATGTCTCTTTGCCCATGGACAAAAGCTGAGAAAAACTTTGTGGCTAAACAAGGTAGGAAAGGGTAAAGTCAGCTCAGGTGTTTACAGCAGGAAGGTTTGGGGGAGCAGTGCCAAACACCCAGAAACATGGAGCAAAACTTAACAGCCAAGAGGAGCTTGCAGCTATGATTTCAGAGCACACATGAAAACAGACACCAGGAAAGAAGCCATGAACCAATATATTTTACAACAACTTTTATTCTTCAGTGAAAAGAAACAGAGAAATTTAAAAAGAACATTAAAATGGTATGTTATTAAGTATAAATATTTGAGACTATGTAAAAATAACTAATCAAAATAAACCAAAAATAGATGGGATAAGTTTTTTACTAGACTCAAAAAACAATTTAGCAAAGTGATGTGGAAAAATCAATCCCAAACATAAGACAGACAAAGAGGTAAAAGTATGAAACAAAAATTAAGAAAAAGAAAGTATATACCTGAAGGGGTTCCAACATATGACTACTAGAAAGCCCAGACATTAAAAAAAATGGAGTCAGTGGTAGAGAGGCAACAGATGAAGAGAAAATAGTTGATCATTTTCAGAACTGAGGAAAGGCATTAGTATGCACACTGAATGCTGAGCAAAAGAGATACAAGTTGAAGGGTGACAAGGAGACATTACCTTGTAGCTAGCTAAAAACGTGCATGAGAATTTATACCAATAAATCTTATGGCACTTGTTATGCATTATGTTTTTATCAGAGTAAGTTTAGTACTAGAGTTTTCATTATTTCATTTATGTAGACTCCAAAGTCCCTGGAAAAGGGCTTTCCTCATTGTAGATATTCGGTAGTAGCTTGTCAAATGTTCATAGTAGCTTTATTAACAGAGAACACTGACCCCAAATGGTCTTCAATGGGTGAACTTTTGAACAGTCTCTGCTACACCCATGCAATGCGCTAATACTCCAGAGGAAAAAGGAATGAACTGTTATTGATACATATGACAATATGAATGGACATCAAGGGCATTATGTTTAGGGTAAAAAAAAGTCAATTTCAAAGGGTTTCCTGCTATATGATTCCATTTATGCAGTCTACTTTTTATTCAAAATGTTATTTATGACCTACTTTTTAAAGGAATAAAATAAAACTCAGGTGAGGAAGCTGACCCCCTTAAGCATACTTCTCTATAATGTTGGTGATTAATCAGGGTCTAACTGGCCCACGCTGACATTTTTCAGGAGGGAGGGATGGATAGAGTGGGTGCCTGAACTTGGATCTTTCTAATCATTTCCCATGGGTTTAGCACTTCTAAGGAAGGGATTTTTGAAAGATCTTAGGTTGGGATCCGTTCTCTGGATCTGTTTTACATTCAGGTTATGTACTGTAAGAGCATATAAATGAATCTTACCTTCCTGTAATGCCAGGTTTGGGTTTTTTATTCAGATTTTACCTTTTATTAGTACATATTTGCAGTACATGCGGTTTACATTCCCTGCAGGGAGTTGGTACATACACACAACACATCTTAATTCTTTTTCATCCCCTTTCTCTCCTCTCCCTCCCCACACCCTCCATCTCTTGATCCCCTTCCCATTTGAAAAAATCTATCTCCCTCTCTCCTATTATCTTTTATTTTGCTTTTTATTTATAGTTTAGATTTCTCATATATGAGCAACCATGTGATTTAAGTGTGTGTTTGTTGTATTTCTCTTAGTATTATGGTCTCAAGGTACATCTATTTTTCTACAAATGACTCAAATTTATCTTTCTTTATGGCGGAGTAGTACTCCATTTTGTATTAATATCATAGTTTCTTTATTGATGGATAAATAAGTGTGACTTCTGCCTCATACATTCTTTTACTTTTTTTTTTTTGAGGCAGAGTCTCACTCTGTAATTGAGGTTGGCCTTGAACTCACTATGTAGCCCAGGCTGCCCTTGAACTCATGGTGATCCTCATGCCTCAGCCTCCTGAGTGCTTGTATGACAGGTGTGTGCCACCACGCCCATCTCTAACATATTTTCTGCTTGTCTCAATCCAGTTATGGCAATCCAGCTTTGAGGGTGGTTTGGTCTGAGGAGGATTTCAGTTGGAATGCCAACTACATATCTATGTCTTCATCAACCAGTGAAAAGAAGTATGGCTTCCGGTGTCGTCAACAGGGATGCTGTAAGGAGGAAGTAGGTTGCCTGCCAGATGCATTTCCTGAACAAGCCACGCTCACGTCCTTCTTAGGCCCATCCAATCTCATCGTCTGTCACTGACAGCAGCATCTCTGGCCTCCCAGAGAATACACACTCTAAATCATTTACTCTTCACTTTTTTACCTGACATAAAATAGGCAAAAAATTTTGGTGATGATGTGAATATAGATTTCCCACTGTTTCTGTCATCTTTCTTCCTGATGGTGCATATTGAGACAAAACAAGCAGAATCATGATTAAAAACTAAACTACAGATTTCTGTGAATTCCCGTTTCTCATGGCCTTCCATCAGTCTCCCTCCTGTGGATTCCAAGGCCACTGAGGGAATAGTCAACTAAACAAAAGCAAATACATACTCAACCTCCAAACACTGGTTTCAAGAGATTCTTCAGATGATCTCTATAGCAGTGTTATGAGGTTTCAGGATTTCTAGTTAGATGTGGCAAAAATAATTTAAAATTAGCTTTTATTAAAAAGAATTAAAAAATCATTGCTTCCTATCAAATTCAGGGATTATTGTCAAAATAATCAGTAGTCACTAAAATCAGCGTGCTGCTGATAAAGACTACACTTTACATCATCTACACAAAACTTCAGGGTTTTGTTGCTATCATCTTGAACACTTGTGGCTTTATCTTGTTAACTATGAAACATTTAAAAAGATTTCCCTTAATTAGGAAAAAATCAGTAGTTCCCTGACTATGATCAAAGAAATAGAATAGTAAGTGGAAAGTAAGTTGTACATCCTTTTAATGACTTGCAAATGAATATCACATTATTTTTATATGTGTGTAACATTAAATACCCATGATGCCATTCAGTGTTTCATGCGGGCAGCCCATGATGAAACAAGGTAATTTTATGTTTGTGTGCAAATTACAGTCAAATACATCATTAAACCCTAGTCCTGATCCCCATGGTTGCTAAAGGGAAGGGTTCAGAGTAGAAAAAAAAAGTTGGTTGAGAAGGGAGGTCTTTTGGGATTTTCACTCCTTTAATACATAGGTAGTGACCAAATATTTAAAATCATAATGTTAATATTACAAATATCATTAATAAAATTTAACAGTCAATCAGCGATAGCATTTTGTACTGTAGCATTGAAATAAGAAAGGAGCGTGGGGAAGTTGTAGAATTTCCCACTGTTAGTTTACAAATAACAATATTTAAGCACAAAATATTAAACCAACATAATTAAGGCACTTATACCTCAAGAGTCAGTTAGCAATAATATTGAAAGTATCTAAATTACTAATGGTAGCACAACATACTCCTGTGTAGTCTAACTGCACCAAAATAGAAATGTCTAAATTGAAGTCAATGCCATGTTTTCTAAAGGACCAATCAGGCTTCTGCAGTTGGTTTGAATAAGGTGCCTGAAGTGTGAATGTATAAATTGACTGTCATCCTCTGTGACCCTCTGGAGCTCTCCAGTGCTGGGTTCATGCTTCTCTTGTAAGTGGAGCTTCTTGAAGGCTTGTGTAAGAGCTGTTGCGTGGGAAAGTAAATTTCTTAATATTTCTCCTTCCTCAAGAAGAGGGCTAAAAATGGTGGAGGCATAAAAGCTCACTCTTTTTTTTTTTTTTGCAAACATTTTTGAAGGTGCACAAATGCAGAGGTTTAAGTCAAATATGTCAAGTCTTGTAGTACATGTGCAGCGGCTGATTTCTTAATATAGAAAAAAGTGATAGTCACGGTTGGTTCCTATGTACACCTCAAGAGAACTGAAACTTTTGCCAGGGGATTTGGACTTTCTATAAGGAAAAAAACTAATAAAAACAATAATTGGAAATGGTACATTGTGAATACATTAGATCTGTACAGACAAAACATTCAAGAAGTGCAATTATAGCCAGTATTGCTATATTAGTATGAATGTTAATAGCATGTTTGTTTTTGAAATGGGTTATGCATTCTGATAAATGTCTGCTTTAATCTAGTCATCTGTGTATCACTTGTCTAAGTACTCTCATTTAAGATGCCATATCCCTTCTTGTAGCAATAAAGGGGTAAAGCAACATTAATATTAAATAATTAGAAAAACAAAAGGGGAATGATTAAACATATTTACATAATTGAAATAACACTGTGTCGCAGTGGGAAATCGGGACAATGTTGTCTCCTTTCAAAGTAATTCATAATTCAGATTTTTAATTATGGCATATTCATTCATTTAAAGATGATTCTGGATGAGAGGGCCACTAATGAAATACAATCATTAGCATCTAAACAAAGTAATTTACAAAGTCTCCTTTAGGGGAAAAGATTTCTAGAACATCATCAATCACACAAGATATGCAAAAACAAGCAATTAAACCACACACAAGAACTACAACAGCCTTATATATCAGTAATGTACACATGAAAACATAACTGATTACAATGATTAGACTAGGGTAGTGTGGTTAATTTGTATTTTATGTAGCGATTCGATGGAAGAATGCACCCGGACAGACACATTACGCACAAGAGGAACTTTGTCTCATTAATATGCACTTAAAACGCATTACCAAAAAACTCCCCCAAACCAGCCTTGGATTTTGAGTTGTTCACGGGACATCCACTTGGGATCAAAATCCTGCATACTTTAATAAAACATCTTCCTTTCCCCTACACTGATTTTTGCTTGTTTGCTTTTTTAAATAGGCAAAATGTGAAATTAGGAAAGTATTTTGCAAGGGGCAGGTGCTGCATAGTATTCTCATTATTTGTTTAAATCCTGCTTTAGGCTTCCAGGGATGACATGGTTCTTGCCCTTACTGGTTCTTCCTCCAAAAACATGACTACAGATCATTAAGGAGGCAGCAGGACTAAATGGATAGTATAATTCTCTGGTTTTTAATGCCTATACACAATGTCTTGCTAAGTGGGCCCATGAACAGACTGGTTTCAAATACTACACCTACAGACCATATTACACTCTTGTTGAAAACCTGCGCTACTTACTTCTACGCGTTGATTTTTCTTTGTGAGGTAGAAAGAAGGCTTGGGTGTTAAAGGAGAAGGAATTAGAAGAGTAGTATTATGTTGAGGAGGGGGGAATCTACTGAGGAGGCTGGCACCCCTGGTGTAGGCTGAGCTGCCTCTGATAACCACCAGCTACAGAAGCCAAAATATGCTCTATTGGGCACTCGAAGGATAAAAATACTGGTTAATTTTCAACAGTGCTCCTTCATTTGACTTTACAATTTACAACAGTGAACATTAATGCAGGAATGGCTTGGTTGAGGAGGAGTTTAAAATTAGATCCCCTCTTCTCATTAGCCCCAACAGCCTGACCCAGGGTGACTGAGAAGCAATTTGTCGCCAGATTCTCATTTTGCTTCTGTTATGGCTCCTTGTAAATGAAGCGCGGCAATTTATTGTAGCACCTCTAGGAGTCAAGAACATAATGTGTAAAACACATACAAAAAAAATCTTTCTTCACATTCATTAACACCCAGCACATAGAGGCTGTTCACTTTCCCGTCTAATGAAGGAGGGGGATCTTAAATCTAAAGCTTTCCGCCATGCGAAGAACTCCTCTTCAAGCCATTAGTCAGAGGCTGAGTTGGATTGAAGGAAGGTCGTTGACAAAAAACAGAGAAAGGCAATACGGAGGAAAATAGAAAATGGATGAAAGGAGAGACTTCACAAGCCTCAAAGAATGGAAAGTACATTTTTGGCATCAATGACCAACCCTTCTTGTCTCTCAATGTGTTTTCTGTTGTCAGTGGAGAAAAGAATATCTGGCTTTTTATTTAGCTGGAAATTGCTCTAGTGTTTGGCCAATTCTCATTTCTTCACCTTTGGTCTGACCTTGCAGGAGGCATTAAGTTAGGCTCATTTGAAGAGCGTATTGTCTACGACCTTTAAAATGTATTTGCTTATTACTCCCCACCCCCAGCCTTTACAAAAATTATAGAGTGCTCATGGTTTTAATGCATTCTGATTGTATAACAGGCTGCTCTAACCCAGGGCTGGCTGTGTGCTTTTATCTTACTTCCGTGATTAATTCTGATTAGTGGTTTGGTTTTGTGGGGTCTCACAAATGGCACCTCGAGATGAACCTAATAACAAATTACTATAGGAAAAAAAATCACAAGAGAGGACAGGACTGCCTGTTTGGATTAAACGTTGAATGTTGCTGTACAGTGCACTTGGATGCTCTTACCCGTTTTATGATATAGTAATAGGCACTCAGTATTTATAGTGATAATAGTAGTCTTTTAAAATTC
This sequence comes from Chinchilla lanigera, assembly GCF_000276665.1. NCBI lineage: Eukaryota > Metazoa > Chordata > Mammalia > Rodentia > Chinchillidae > Chinchilla > Chinchilla lanigera. Next base: position 25,011,471 of record NW_004955409.1, on the reverse strand, counting down.
ATTTTAGGAAAAGTGAAACTTGAGTTTGTGGCACCAGGTGAAATGTCAGTAAAATCTGCAAGATTTTCCTTTGAGAGTTTGAGTGTTTAACAAGTGTAGGGTACTGGGGTCAGGCAGATAACATGAATTAATTAAGTTACTCCTCACAATGCCATTATCATAGGTGAAGTGGGAATGGGAGGCTAGAAACATACATATAAATACTACTACTATGGTCCCTCTTCCCTGCTATGCAGATGAAGAAACTGAGGCACACAGAGGTTAATTTTCATGCTCAAACTCACAGGGTTAGACAGGTGCTGAGCTAGAATCCTGACCCAGGCTGCTTTACAAAAGCTTTCATGCATTCCCTTGCCTGGACCACCTCTTACTGAGGATGAATTTTACTCTAAATGCCAGCAACACCTTCCTCTTCTTATTTTGATTAAACTCAACATTTATTTTTCTGGTACAATAGGTTAAAACATTTTTAAATGCAGAAGTTTACATCAATCAGTTACTTAAGCTTCTGTTTTACTGAATGAATCCAAATTATTGTAGGGAAATGAACATTGCTGTCTCTTTCCTGCTCAACCTAAATAATCATTTTCCATTTCCACGTTCCTTGGGGGACCAGAAACAAAATTCCTGAAGAATGCTTTGTGTAAAGTAAGTACTAAGTAAAATTGTGGGTTTACAGTCTGAACACTTATTCATTCTTTGGTGGGTTAAATGTGGGAGCAACTGAGCCATGGTTGAGCTGGAGTTTGGCGAATTTCTTGGGACTAAAGCAAGGCCAGTCCAGACGTATCCAGCCTTGATGTTCCTCTCTGTTAGTTATAGCACAGATAGTGCTGAGAATGTTTCGCTTTCAGTGTTCTCAGCAAAACACCAAGACCTTGCACTTTTAACTCCGCTGTACACTTCTACCTTTTTTATTTTGTATAAGTAAAGATGCAGACCATGCGGGGTTGTCACTACCCCTCCATCAGAGAGGTCAGGTCCTACCCAGTCCCAGTTTTCCTTTTAGTATGTGTCTAGTTTTTTCTTAATCTCCCATTCCTCCTTCTCAGCACCCTGCTGACTGCGAGGATTGAGAATTTAGAAACGTCTTTGAACAGACTGTATGCAGCCAGGTCCTGAGCTAGGTTTTGGGGATAAAGATGGAGAAATTTCTCTTCTCAAATCTTTTAAGCATAATAGGGGACTAGTTTACATTTCCACCAACAATATGGAAGGTCTTCCTTTTCACTGCAGTCACACCAGTGTTTGTTATTATTTAGTTTCTTGATTGTCATTCTTTCTGGAATAAGATGAAATCCTAGGGCTGTTTTAATTTGCATTTCTCTAATGGCCAGAGATATTGAACATTTTTTCATATGTTTATAGACATCTTATTACAGTGGTACCTGCATACTGATGTTTATAGCAGTATAATCCCTAGTGACTAAATCTTGGAAGCAGCCTATAAGTCCATCAACAGATGAATGGGTAACAAAAATGTGATGTACTATTTATACAAAATGGTGTACTACTAGGCTATAAATAATGATAAATTCTAGACATTTGTAGGAAAATTAATACATCTTGAAAACAATGTTAAGTGAAGTAATTCAGATCCAGGCTTAAATATCGTATGGCTTCTCACACTTCAGTAATATACTATAACAGAACAAAGTAAAGGACTGATAAAATGAAACAAGGAAATACATATTTTGCAAGTGGGGAGGAAACAGAGAACAGGGAGTAGAAAGGGAAGAGGACATAAAAAGATTTACAATGTTCATGTCCATGTGCCAATTACACACAAAAAGTATAATTATTATATATGAACTAAAATATAAGCAATAATAATGAAAAAATAATGAGAAAAGGGAATCCAGAGATGGAGGGAGGGGGTGGGGAGGGAAACTGGAATAAAAAGAATCAAGATATGTTTAGTACTTATACATATGCCCTAAGATGAATGGAAACATAATGTACTGCAAATGTGTAACAAAAACCACAATAATGGGGGAGACATATATATATATATATATAAATAGATGCAAAAAATGGAGTTTCTTCATCAATGGGTTTATAAGCTAAGAGGTCAAAACCTGTATCTGTGAATCTAGTTATCCAAGATCATGTAGTTGGTACATTCAGATAATGCCTGGATTTCTTTCTTTCCTCTTCCTTCTTCTCTTCCTCTTTCTCCTCCTTCCTCTTCTTCTACTTTTTTCCCCCAGCGATGCTTATGAAATCCAGGTCCCTGTGCATGTCAAGAAACTATCACTAAGTCACACCCCCAGTTCTTCCACACAACTTCTTTGGCATTGTATGGACCCCAGAATGAAGATTAAATCAGTCATGTTCAGATTTTTTTTTTTGTCTTTTTGAGACAGAGTTTCACCATGCAGTTCAGGCTGGCCTCAAACTCTCAGCAATCCTCCTGCCTCAGCCTCCCAAGTGCTGGGATTACAGGCATATGCCACTACACCCAGTGCCATGCTCAAATTTTGAAATAAATACATTCAATGCTTTTCTCCCCCATTTAGTTAAATCTTAATCCATAAAGACCAGTTGAATGGAACCAAGAACCCTGAAATAAACCCATACAGATATGGCAGTTGATTTTCAGCAAGGGTCCCAAGACCATTCACTGGGGAAAGAGCAGTCTCTAACAGATACCTCTAGAGAAACTGAATGTCCACATGCAAAAGAAACACATATTCTGCAGCAAAAACCAAGGGGAAAAGTACTATGAAGGTGTTTAAACTCTTAATATAAATATTATGCTATTTTTAGGGATTTTCTGGTATTTTGGGGATGTCTCCCAATTTGGTATGATTTCTTATTCTAAATAAACATTCATTTTCATATGAAATTTTGTATGGGTAATTATACATCTGTATCTATTTTCTGTAAGAGCCTCTACCTCACTAATTATCTATACTGCAGGGCCTATAAAACCTGCATTTGGCTCTCGGAACCAGGCAGGGTCTCTGCCGTCCTACACAGCACATCACATGATGAGTGGAATAAGGCAGGATTTTAGCTGCATTTGTGCCCTTGACTGAGTGACCTCACCAAGTGTATGATGCAAGTTCCACACAGCAGCCGTTTCCCCTGCCATAGGTGATATTGCAAGTGGAGTTTGTTCTCAGTAGAAAGTAAGACTTCTTCTTGACACTGATGTTCTAGTATAAGGTTCAAAAGTGCTTATGACTGTATTTTGGGCACTGAAGTGATTTAGCTCTGTATGTTTTCATTAATTTAAAAATACGTATTGAGTCCCTAGTTCAAGGCCGCATGAGAACAACAAAAAAGTGAGAACAGGTTCTATACTCCAGTCACAGTGTGGGAGGAGAGCTGAGATGTACCCATCACTCCGTACAGTGTAACAACAGAGAGACTGGATCACTGGGAGAGCAATCATATAATGTTTAAACTGGGACACTTTTGAAAGTGAAAAAAGCTGCTGCTTATAATTAGGCTGACCTTTGACTTGTGCTTGTTGCTGGGCCAGGTGGGGTGAGGTGCTGTGGGCTGTCTCTCTGCTCCTCCCTTGGCTGCTGAGAGAGCGAATGCCACTTAGATCTCCTCTCCCGCTGGGGTTGGGGAGTGCCACCTTCACTGGTCTCGGGCGGAAGGGGTTGTGCTATTCCATCACTGTATTCGACAAACAGCCTAAATGCCCATTGACTGATGACTGAATAATGACTGATTTATACAATAGAGTACTACTCTGCCAGAAAGAAGCATAAACTCGAGACATTTCTAGGTAAACATATGCACCTTGCGACTATACTCTTAAGTGAAATAAACTGGACAAATGTGTAAATATTGCATTGTCTCTCTAGTGTGAGAAACTGAAAGTGTAAGCAAAAAGCAAATAGATATTGTAAAATAGGGAGAAATTGTTCAGAAGGAAAGAGGAGCTGGGAGAGGAGAAGGGAAAAGAAAAAAAGTGAGAAAATAAGGATAAAATGGAAACAAAGCTTTGTAAATAAGGAGTGGAAGTGGGTTGGAAGGGAGGGGAGGGGAACGGAGAAAAAAAGAGGAATGAAGAAATATCATGTACAGGTACAAATTCCCTATGGTGAATGTGATCACTACATATATCCAAATGGTGCTAATAAAGTCAATAATAAAAAAGAGAATTTAATAAAATTGTACAGAAAAATCCATAAAAAATAATTAAGCTGAGACCATAGACTCAAAGTGGGATAGTTCTGGAGAAACCAGGGTTTACAGTTACTTCGGTTACAGAAAATTGTGGGAGGGAATACTCACAGTGGAAAAGGACATCCCTTTCTACTGTTTTGTATGAACCAAGGCCCGGGGGACCAGTGGTTTAAAGGCATGTGAAGAAAGCGAGAGATCACAAACTTCAGATGCCATTTATTTCAAGGTTGACTAAACCCTATATTGTTCACAGTGTATTATGATACTGAAACACTCAGATGCTAGTCAGACTCCTTATCTTTGAGTAGTCCCTATTCTAAACCCATATTCCAAACAGTTTTTTCAGCAGTGGTCAAAAGCATTTTCTTAGGAGATAATGTTTTCTATCAGTTGCTGTTTTAAAATTGTAGCATTACACCATCTTTCCTACCTTTATCACAGTGTCTGCAACCTGATTAGTTGCTTAAAAGATGATTATTTCCCTGTGTTCGACCCATGTGTCTGCAAGGACAGGGCTGAGAGCAACCAATCAAAGCTCAGGGTTTTGAAATGGCCAGCTATCATGAGGAATAATCCGTGGACTATTTTAGATACTAAAATTCTGACAGCTTACTCTTGTGACAAAGATGTTAACAAGGAAAGAAAATGGCACTAATTTAATCTATTCTTATAGTTCATTCTAAAATGAGACTAGCATGACACCAAGTTATAATAATAAATACTATAGTAATTTCACAATTCTTCCTACATGCTGTTCACAGCCCTTTCACATGCAAATCCGCCAGCCATTGCTTCATGACAGCGATTTTAAGTGCATTAAAGAATTCTGAATTTTCTTATTCTTATATCCTAATTACATCGCAGGAACAGACACTGAATAGTGTCTGACCAGTGCATAGCATTTCTCCATACAGTGAGTTCCCCTCTTCTCTTGACAAATCTGTGTTCAGTAGCATAGATTTCACCAGCAAGAGGATAGTTAGGAGTAGTGAAAGAGTAGCAAAATTTACCAGTGTTAAGTTACTGTGAAATATGCACTACCTCTTTATTTTGTAATGCAAATTTGCATTTACATGAAGTTATTTAAAAACACAGAGAACCTTCAAAAGATGTGGGTCTTTTTTCCTTTTTCTTTTTTGAGGACGAGCTTGAAAAGACCATATTAAAAGGATGAAGAAGAGTTATTTAAGATTAGAAGTCCTGGGAATCCTACTGTCCTTTAGTGCTCAGGGTGTGGCACAACACTGGTATTGTGTGAAACTACAAAGGACGTGGAAACAGTATGACTCTGACTGACTTTGAAACCCAGACCGAGTGGAATGTTTTCATATGTGTTAGCGAGTGGTGAAGGCTGGGGCTCAGAATGCACAGATCCAACATGTTGGAAGAATCGGAGATCTCTGGTGGCCTTGGAAGGTCTGGGGAAAGCTTCTTCCTCTGACTCAACCTAGTTTATGACCCATGAAAAGGAACCATGGAAAGGCAGCTAAACTAAGTATAATGGAAAATCCTTCACTTTGTTGAAGCTAGGAAGAAATGGCGATCCATTTTATATGCTCTTACTTTTAAATATATTGTCATGCTGGGTGATTCACTGGTGAGAAATTGTGAGGAACTGAATTAACATACCTACTGTTTTGGAAAATGACTTTGTACTGAGTCCCCCACCCCTGACCCTATGAATAGAAAATTGTGACTGAGGCAGGGTTCCAGGTGGTAGCGTTTTGCCCTGATTTCCTTAGCATCTTGCTTGCCAAGTGAGTGAAGACAGGGCCTGACACTGTCAGTAACTTCTCTGTGTGCATGTTAATTAATTAGGGACTGAGGTATATGACAGCCTCTGAATTTTGCTTAATAGCCTTAATTATGTGGGAAAACAATATACTGTGTAAATTAGTACACACCAGATGTAACATAATTATTAGGACAGGATGGAAAACATTTTGTTGAAGTGCTGCTTAAAATGAGTCATTTCAGTGCTAAATATATATATATATGTATGTGTGTATATATGTATATATATATATATATATATATATATATATGTATGCATTTGAGACCAAATGTACTGAATTATTCTTTCAGAAACCTGGCTCCAATTACTCTGAATACCAGGTAGGAGGAAAATAATAAATTCTGTGTCTTCTGAGATAAAAACTACAGTTTGTATTAGACTGCTGGGCAAATACAATCACTGTAATTTAGGAAGGCTGCTATTACTGTATGAGCAAACTTTTTGTATTGTTACTGTTTATTTTAATGCAAGGACATACTTTCTAGTAGACACATAATGAAAATGGCCTTGTATTAAAATTGTTTACCTGCTGTTTGCTGAACAGAGTTGCAAATATTAGAAATAAAAAAAGACCTCCTATATCACCCATCTCAGGAAGGGCAGAGAAAAGATTATTCTCTAAAGCAGATTTTCTAGGGAAGCCAAAAGTAGCTCACAGTCTTTACTTGTCTTACTGAGTATTGCAAATTGTAGGAGGCAGGATGAAATCATTTCTGTCAGTTCAGGAGGAAAAACAATCTCCCTACAGATGTTGAGAAAGAGGGGTACCAATTTATTGACTGAGTTCCCACATTTGAAGACTTTAAGGTCAAAAGAATTTTTTAAGTTCCTCAAATTGATTGTGCTGACTTTTCCAGTAGTGTAGAGTTTCTCTGTTAACTTATCCAATTATCTTGATAAATACATAAGCACTGGGAGGACACTCTCATTCACTTAGTCTGGAGATAAGATGAAATAGAACACTGGATTGGTTAGAATTTTACTGCCTCTTCTTTCCATCCTGAATTTTCTAGAAGTTGTAAGAAGAAGCAAGAAATGACAAAAAGACATGTAAAGTCAGAAAGAAGCAGATGAGATGTGATAGATCTAGATAGGTCACACCAGAAATGAACCCCTCACCCATCAAGGGTTGAAGTGACACTTCAGTGATTAAGTGGAATTAGCTCTTAACAGAAATGTGAAGCAATCGTAGCTATCCTTTCCCTTGGAGATATTTTCATTCTTTTCTTCAATCTTTGCCTTTCCTGTCCATGGCCACCAACTGGCTTTTTCATTCCCCAGGATCCAAGAACTCCTCTAGTTGGCTAGAATCTTCACTAAACTAAACTGGGAAGAAACGAATGATAAGTATTTTACATATTCAGCTTCTCTTTGGTACCCTATTCCACTCCATCTGTCAGATGGCAGACTTCCCCTGTGACTAGAGAAGGTGTTACTTGCTAAGTCTTAGAGACTTAAGTATTTCAGGGGTCTTCTACTAGTGACCGTGGTCATAGTTGCTAATATGCCCCCCCAGTGATCTCTACTTCTTGGTGTTCTTGCCTATGTGTAATCCCCTCTGCTCAAGTATGAGTTGGACCTAGTGACTGACTTCTAACAGAATATGGCAAAAATGATGAAATGCCCAGATTAGGGTGCAGAAAACGCTCTGACTTCTTTCTTATGCTCTGTCTTACTCTGTCACTGGCTCACTCTATCTACAGGAAGCTGGCCACCATATTGTGAGGTGCCTTATGGAAGGCAACAGAAGGAAGTCTTTAACCAATGGCCAGTGGAGAACTGAAGCCTACCAAGGACATGAATGCATGAGCTTGGAAGCTTGTCCTCCCCTGCTTAAATCTTCAGATGAGAATATAGAGCTAGAGAACAGGTTCCTGACAGACTGAGACAGACTTCCATCTAAGCTCTGTGTGGGTTCCTAACCCATAGAAACTGTGAGCTGAAAAATGTTCATTGCTTTAACCTTTTACATGTTGTGTAAAAACACAAAGAATAATGAAAGTATGAACTATATTATTTATAACATGAAAATAAATCTCAGTTAAAATGATAATCAGTAAGGTCAGTTGAGCTTAGAATGGTGAGTTCTGGCAATTGGAAATAAGGAGCACAGGGCTAAGGTTGTAATTTTTTCACCCACTTATGAATCTAAGTGGTCCGTTAGCTTTTGTCTTGGTCATAGATCACACCATGATAACCTGCTTTGTAAATTTTGCGTTCATTCCAAAGACAATCCCATATTTAGTTGACTGTAGGATCTCTTTTCATACAGAAATTTCCTAGGACTAGCACTCTAAATAACACACTTGGGGAAACAGTGATCATCTGTTTTCTGTTGTTGGACATTTAAGTTGCAGTTTTTACCTATTGCAAATAACGCTCATCTTTGAGAACATCTTGAATTGTTTCCTAGTGTACATCCCTAAAAGTGAAATGTCTGGGTAAAATAGCATGCTTACAATTTTTGATATAAATCCTCAAATTGCTCCTCAGGTATACACATTTTTATACTTAGTGTTTTAGTTAAACCCTGATTGGAAATCATCATTTAAAAATATCCACTTAACAGATAAAATTATGTTTTATAATACATTTCACTTTTTGATTAGTTAACATTTATACTTTGGTGTGTTGCTGCTCTTTGGTGGCTTGCTTATCTTTGTACTTTGTCTATATTTCTATTCACATATTTGATTTTCTTCAAGTTTTTATGCACTTTCATGTGGATATAGTGCTTTGAAGACAAATAGCAGGGTTAGAGCAATGACAAAGGTCAGAGACTGGCTCATGTTCTTTGAGATAGCATAATTGGCAACCCTGCTCAGACAAGGTGACATTGGTTTGCCTGAAACATCTTTTCTTTTCTTTTTTTTTCGTTGTTTGGTTAGGGTACTGTTGATTTGCCTCTTCCAGATTCATTCTTCATCCTTCCCACTGAGCTCTTCTCCAGAATGCTGGCCTGTATGCACTGTACAAATAACCTCCTCTGGTTTCCATTTTGCTTAGCAGTGGAGCAGAAGGAGGAAGAAGAGTGAGACTGTGGTATGTATTTCCCTGACTCATTCTTTTATAGTCACTTCTGGTGAATTGTGTTCCTTGACAGAGAATCAGTGGTTTTCTCCAGACATCTCTTTCTCTGTGACCCTTTCTTTCTTGGCTCTAGTAGCTTCTCTATACCTTCATCTCTCTAACTTTCCAGGTGGTAACAGGTCCGTCCCTTCAAGCTTACCTAATGCCAAGCACAATTTTATAATGGTCCTTCACAGATACATTATCTTTAAATTATCCTAGTTTGAGTTTTCCATCTATTTATTTTTAAGACTTTGTACCAGAAATTGTTGATGCTCCACCCAGATCTCTCTCTATGAGGCAAGTCTTCCCCTGTCTGTGAATGTTAGCTGCTCATGAATTATAACTGCACACTTCCCTAGAGAACTACCTTTTGCTTCTGGGACCCACTATGCCCAGAAATGGCCAGGAAGTTAGACTGCCCTACCATGGGAGCAGCCTGAAGCTAATACTGACTAATCTAAGGGGCAGTGATAAAAGAATCTAAGCTCCTAGCCAAGGTGACCACAAATAAGAACAAAAAGTAACAAATGAATCATTTTACTAGAGCCTAAGCAGTAACATGAAACTAGACCAACCAAATGATAAAGAGTAGAGAGACTGAAATCAGATCAGTGTGTATTTGGAGGCTTTCAACACAAGAAAATAATAATAATATCAGTAGAATATGATGAACACTCAATAAATAACACTGAAGAAATTGGCTACATACAGTTTATGCTAAAATTAGGTCTCTACCTCATCACTCACAAAAATACATTTCAGATAGGTTGAAAACTTATAAGGCATAAGCAAAAGTTTTAAACTTTGAACTAAAAATGGGAAAATATATGCTATTATAAGATAATTCTTTTTCAATCATTTATTGTATACATATATTTATCATGTACAATATGATGTTTTGAAATATCTATGAGTTGTGTAATTGCTCAATTGAGCTAATTATTATACACATCACCTCACATGCTTATCATTTTTTGTGGTGAAAACACCTTTAAAAATCTACTTTTAGTAATTTCCAAAAAAGAATGCGTTATTATCACCATGTTGTGCGATATATTTCTCAAACTTATTCCTCTTACCAAACTGAAATAAAAAATAATCTTAAACACCAAAGACATGAAGCAAAAAAAAATACTGGTACACTTTGATTCATTAAAATATAAATCTGTATGATAAAAGGTGATAAAACTAAAAATACAAGTCATACTGAGAAAAGATATTTGCAAGTCATTACCAATAAAATATTAGTATCTATAATATATAAAAATATTTTTCAGATTCAGTAATATCAGAAGAAATATTGTTAAAATATGTAGTAGTAAATTAACAGAAGAAAAATAGATGTCCAACAAGTACATGTAAAGATGTTTAACTTCTTTGGTGTATAAAAATATAATGTTTTATATCAATAAACTTATTAAGTTGTTGTAAAAACAAATAAGAATTGTAAGGCATTGCTGAAAGGAGAAAAAATGGGTGTAACTGATGGAAAACACTGTGAAGCAGACCTGACTGACCAGGACTTAAATTAATCAGTTGGCTTTTCATATTCCCTTGTGAATCTGTCTAAGGCCTAGGCTCCTTATATGGAAATGGCAGACTCATAGGAAGTGAACCTCTGTGAGTCACTGATCCCTGCTAAAACCTGTAGTGGTGGATGAAGCCAGAAAGCCTCAAAGGATAAGGTAAGATCACAGCCAAGAACACCTGGATCAGATCTCAACTGGATAAAGACTATAGCCTCAGGCACATCATTCTTGAGTGGATTAAGTTATTACCTTATTTAGAGAAGTCCTTGAGTGGTTCTGCCCTTCTTGAGAACTCCCTTCCCTTCTTCTGATAACCAAATAAATACAGGCCACCCAGAGAAGGTCTTGGTCTTAGCCCTGAGAGAATTAAGATAATGTGAGAGGGCTTTGATCTTCCTGGAGCCCAGAAATCATTCCATTTGTCTCTTTTTATTTAGCCTTCACTGTACACTCAATCAGTAGGTTGTTGGACCTGATCAACCCACAGTAGCTAAGGGATATCATTAACCCCATATGTAATCACGTTGGAAATCTATTTGGAACTATTAAGTAAAGCTACCAGTGCATTTTTCTCTATAACCCTACAATACTTCTGGAGCCTTGCTTATCATGGAGAAATACTTTCTCATTAAGACATGCATGAAGATGCTTATTCTTGAATTGTTTGCTAATTGTTACAAGCCTAAGAGAACATGGGAATGTAAAAATATGTGATAATTTGTTGGGCCAGTGGACTGCATAAGCATGAAAATGAATAAACTATATTTGAATGTACTGATATGATAAATCTCAAAAATATAATGCTATGATTTTAAAAATTTCAATATAGATGTAGTACCAAACATTTAAGAAGTTTATACAAAGGAAGAATTAACATTTTACAGGTGGACATGAGTATAATAATACTTATTTCCAAAAAGGTTACTTCTGAGTAAATAATGAGGTAACTTGAGTCACTAAATTGCTCCAGCTAGGAATGAAGAATGAGGAATGTATGGAAGATGGAGCTGTAATTAAATTTATAATGTTTTATTTCTTTGAAAATAGATATAATCTAAAGAGAATATAAAAATATAATAGAGAATTAATCTTAGCAATAAGTATATTGATATCATGTACATTCCTTGTACTTTTCTATTGGGAATAAATATAACAAAACTTTAAAAAGAGCACATGTTAAAGCCATGCTATATAAAAATTAACATTGATAATAAAAATAGGAAAGCTTCTCAGGAATGACTAAATTATTTGTGTTAACATGGCTGTAAAGCAACTAAAATTTCATTGATGAAGAAGATACTTTATGTAAGGAATTAATAAATATGACCTGGGCTTTTAGAAAAGAGCCTAAGCCCTTTGCCCCAAGGTAGGAAAATGATCTTCTGCTAATCAGACTCAAGCAAATCCCCCAGATCAGGCTGAGGCTAGACTTTATCTGAAACCACATCTTTACTTAGTTTCTTCTTCTACCTCACCTTACTCCTTTCATTTCCTTATAAATTACTCAGGAGAAATCTCTCAGGGGATCATTTGTACAAGAATTCATATTTCAGGCTGTGTTTCTGGAGAAACTGATTTAAATCTGGGTGTGGTAATGCAAGCCCAATCTTAACTGGGGCAATTTAGTGACTCAGAAAGACCCTGTCTCAAAATAAAATAAAAGGGCTGGGGTTTTAGCTCAGTGGTAGAACACTTGCCTAGCATATG
>NW_004955409.1:24991966-24999119 GCF_000276665.1 Chinchilla lanigera | reverse complement strand
AGTTCAAAAGAGAGAGAGAAATTGTGTGTGTGTGTGTGTGTGTGTGTGTGTGTGTGTGTGTGTGTGTGTGAGAGAGAGAGAGAGAGAGAGAGAGAGAGAGAGAGAGAGAGAACCTTTTTACTTGATATGCAATTCTAGACCACAACGAGTACTAAAGTTGTTTCATTATTTCTAGTTCCATCATGCTTTTAAGAAGTCAGCCAGCTCTCTAATTGACAGTATTTTCTTGATAGTTTGCCTTATTTCTCCAGGTGCTTTGAAAATATCTTTAGTACTCTACGGGCTCATTACAACGTCTAAGCTTGTATTTCTTTGTATTTACCTTTCTTAGACTTTGTTGAGCTTTTTGAATCTGAAGATTTTTGATTATCATCATTTGGAAAAAATTTCAGACCCTTAATTCTAAATCTTGTCTTTCTATTACCTCATTTCAGAGCTCCAATTAATCTATCTCTCTGTCCTCCTTGTTACTTAATCCTTCTTTTGTATGGTATTTTTTTTTTTTTGCTTTCTAAGGTATAATTAGTGTAATTTCTTTGGCCTTTTTCACCAGTAATTTTCAATTGTTTCAACTCTGTTTAAGAATATTAATTATTATATTTGAATTTTTAGAAGTACTATATGCTTTAAAACATTTACCTCATCATTTTGATATTGTCCTCTTTATTAATCATAATACCGATACTCTCATTTCTTAAGGGTCTCAATTATACATCCATTATATTATTTATTATAAAATAATTCTAGTATCCAGAGAATTTGAGGATTTTTTCCTGTCAGTGATTCTGCTGAGTCTCCCTCATAGTATGTTGTTTACTCTTGTATTTTAACATATTTTTTTCTTGTGATTACATTTAGTTTTGCATCCTTTCTGGGCATTTAGTTGATTCTTTAATAGATAATTTGCATTTGCTTACATTAGAACATAGTACCACTTCTAAACTAGGATCAATTTTTTTTTTTGAGTCAAGGTCTTTTATTTATTTATTTATTTTTTTGGTACCGTGGATCAAACTCAGGATCTTGAGCTTCCCAGGCAGGCACTTGTGTCACTGAGCTATATCCCCGTCCCTTTGAGTCAAGGTTTTGCTATGTAGCCCAGGCTGACCTTGTGGTGATCCTCTTGCCTCAGCAGGTCACTTTAAATAAACTTCTCAGTTTCAATTTTTGGAACTAGAGAGACAGAGGGAATTCTGGCTTCAGATCTGCTTGAAGTATAGACTATGGTTATGACATCTCCAAAGAATATTTTTCTTCAATTCTGATTAAAGACTGAGATATGCAAGTCCCCCTCGCCCTGATTTCCTTAAGGAGGGACTATATGTTTTTCTATATCAATCTTTCCTGGTAGACAGTGCTATGATTGTAAGGGTTCTATATACCAGAATTAGAAGGAAGCCCAAATCTGATTCTTGCATTCATTGTGTTCCAGTTTTTCTTAAAAACAAAATCAAAAACAAAATAACTGGCAGCAGCACAGCTCCATAGAGCTTTCTATGGTGATGGAAATCTGTGCTGTCCAATATAATATTCACCAACCACGATGGTTATTAACTACTTGAGATGTGATTTAGACAACCGAAGTATTGAATTTTAATTTACTTAATTCTTTAAAATTTAAAAATGGCCACATGTGGGATAGGGTTGTGTTGGTCAGCATGGATCTAGGCTGACAGAGGTCAGCAGTTGCTCCCAAGATAGCCACTGTTTCCAGTACTTTCCTTTGAGATTAGTGTTTTGTTTTTGCCTTAGTCTTCTTTTTGTTTCTGTGATTTTCAGAATCCATATTGAAATATTTTAAGATATACTTCCTGGGACTTTAATCTGTTGGCTGTGGGCAACCCATGGAAACAGCTTTATTTGTGTATATAGTTTGTCATTTTGATGAAAATAGAAGTTGGAGGTAATATAGGAGCAAATATTTGAATAGAATAAGGAAGCAATCCATGCAAAAATGAGTATCAGGGAAAGAACAAATGTAAAGGACCTGGAAAAGAATATTTTAGAATATTCAAAGAGAAGCAATTACAGCAAGTGTAACTAAATAGTGTAAATTAGCAAGGGGTGGGGAGAACAGTAGGAGATGTAAGAGAGTTAGGGCAGACCTAGGTCCTGCAAGGTTCTAATAGCTCACGGTAACTATTTTAGATTTTACTCCAATTTTGTTGGAAAACTATGATATTAGAGGAGTGAGCGTAGGAGTAGTCAGATATGATTTATATTTTTAATGATTACTGGAATTGTCCTATGAAATATAGTTTAAGAAAATCAGTTAGATTGTAGAGTTGTCCAGGTGGGCAATTATGAAGACTGTGTGGGCTATTATCTCTGTTGCTAATGCAAACAAACAAGATCCCTAAATACCATAGCATGCTATTATTAGTATGCCTTTCATTGCCAAGATTGTTCATGGCACAATGCTCTCATCTCTACACCTGCTTCGAGGCAGGCCACTTGGAACATGAATTCATGTAATGGGGCTTTTTAATACCATAATTTTACTGCTGCAAATTCTGATTCCATTAATTATTTTCAACTTGGTTTATTTTGGTAAGTTCCAAAGTTAGTCTTCTTGTTTAAGGTAATTTCTCATGTAGTTCCCCAAATTACTTGGAATATATTATTGAATTAAATAGAGTATCTAGGTGGAAAGGCTAGTTATGTCAGGGCATCGTTTATTGAACATAAGTGCCATTACTCATCATTTAGCTTATTATACTACAAAGGATGTATCTGCTTTTGACATCTTGCCCTTTAAAGTGACCCAATTTGGGCTGCATGAAGAAGTACAGCCCATTTCTTTAATGATAGAACCATAGAGGCTAATGGCAACATCAGCCATTCTATACAACTAAGAACAACTTGAGTAGTACTTTTAAATATTTTAGAGGAAAATTTGAAAACATAGCAAAAAGGAAAAAATGGAAGTTTAGTTTATAATGAAAGGGCTTTTACTTCTTGTTACTATCATTATGTGTGGGCAAAACAGGACACCTACATCATAATATTAATAGAACTTATATTTAAGTGCGTGTATGTGAGTTCATGCGTAATTTTCCCTAGAGTCTCTGAGTTTTAGAAAATGCATGTTATGAGAAATCAGAAGTTTGAGTTCAAGTTCTGGTTTAGTACTTTGTTTAGGGGTCTTATTCAAGAACGTTCATCTCTTGAAAACTGTGCTCTAAACAGCCCACAGTTTTGCAGCTTTTCTTCCCTTAAAAAAAGAAAGTGGTCAGTTCCTATAGGACAGTGGTGGCGAACCTATGGCACGAGTGCTGCAGCAGGCACACAGAACCCTCTCTGTTGGCACATGAGCCAAGTAGTTCCAGCAGCCAAGCATCAGATATTCAGATTTAATTTCAGTGCTGGCACTTTGTGATAAATAAATGGGTTTTGGGTTGTACTTTGGGCACTCAGTCTCTACAATGTTCGCCATCACTGCGATAGGAGAAGTATCTCAATTATATATGTAACTGTGCATGGCAGTGATAATGCTTCTCCTTGCAAATGTGATCCCAGAGATATTAACCTCAAGAGTCTCTGTATGTAGCTCATGGTGTGTAATACAGCTTTTTTTTTCTTTAGTGCTAGAGATTGAAGCCATTAGCACATGTGGTAGGCAAGTTCTCTGCTACTGAATTATACACCCAGACCTGTCATAGTCTTTAATATTTTTTGGTGGTAAAGGTAGTGCTGATAATAAAATTTAAAAATGCGTGAAGTTGATTTTTATTGTATGCAAGCATCTTTTATTAGGAATTCTTGTAAGTAAATCTAAAGGGAAACTTCCACTGTGAACATAACTACTTATGGCACCCACTGTCTTTTGTCGGTTTTCATGAGTGGTATCATCCTTGCAGACCAAGCCATCCTAAAGATAAACAGGGTGAGGAGTGACCATTAGATATGTAACTTCAGTGTCATTCAAATGTGCTATTTACACTGTAGAGATAAGGTAATAAGAAGAAGATGTGATTATAGGAAGGCATGGGTAAAGCAGATGGTAACAATAAGTTTTAGTGTTCAGGTGGAGGTTGTTGAATGAATGAACAGAGTTAGAATGGATCTCTGAGGGAGAGAGAGAGAGAAGAATTTATTCTGTTTGCTCGATAATCACGCTTATAATACAACTGTTTGTCAAGGTGTCATTCATTTATTCAGCAAATATTTGTCAAGTGTTGCTATGCTAAATGCCAGGGAGTCAAACACAAATAGGACATTATAAAATACTGAAGAGATTTCCATAGGTTTCTTTTTTAAATTTAATTCATTTTATTTTGGGGAGTACTGGGAATCAAACTCAGGACCTCATACTTGCCAGGCAGATGCTGTGCCACTAAGCTAAATCCCCAGCCTCTATAGTTTTATAAGAGAGATATAAATCAGAATTAGTTGGGAGTCTAGAGAGAGAAGAAACTTCTTTGTTATTCTTTATTTTTTCAATTAATTTTTTTTAATTTTTTAACTTTAAAGAGAAAAAGCATAAACCTAACAGTGAAACAAGGTTTCCAAACAGGTTCATAGGACAGTTATAATAGTTGATACATTGCATGTTATTGTCATTGTAGTAGTTACTCAGAATACAAAATATAGGCATGAAATATTGTCCAAACAATATTAGCACGTCTTTCTTTTCAATAAAATAAGAGAAACTAACTGTATAACTGTCTTAACTATCTTGTGTATACATGTATTTTTCCCCTTTCTTCCTTTTTCTTTTCTCCCTTCAGTTTATCTTTTCTTTTGAACAGTTTCTTCCCAATTCACAATATCTTTTGTACATTTCAAATCTTACTTTCTCCTTAGTGAGACTCTAGTGAGATGATAAGATGTTTACTTGTATGGGTCTGATTTATTTCATTTATGAGTATGGTCTCAAGTCACATCCATTCACCATCCAGTTTATTCATCTTTATCTCTGAGTAATATGCCATTGTATAAGAAAAAACAAAAAACCACATCTTGTTTTATCCATTCCTTGGTTGATGGGCATCTGGATTGTTTTCAAGATTTAGCTATCACAAATTGTTCTGCTAGATTCGGGCAAGCTGTGACCCACTGACAGAATGGTTCCCATCCAAATGCAGAGGAGAGAGCCAGGTGCTTCCCATCTACTTCCTGGGGGCAGAACAGCTGACCCAGGACCTCACCGCCATTCCAGTCTGAGTCTCTGCCCTCCATGAACCTGGTGCAGAACAGAGTTCCTCTCTCAGAAGGCCCATGAACTGCTCTCACTGGGGTTCACATGGGGGCCCTCTCTGCATGTGCCCAGCATGGAGTGAGGTACTGGACTGGGGCGCCAGGAGCTGTGGCACTGTGGCTCATGTTTGGGCTTTACCTGCACCCCGACCACCTAGGGTCGCACACATGGGCAGTCTATGAGTACTGTTGCTGTGGCCTGCATCTAACTCCTGTGCTGACTGGAGACTCAGAATCAGGTGGTCCACAAACTGTTGACCCTGCAGGTTATGTCTGGGTTTGCCTGTACTCTTAACTGCCTGGGGACACTGGTCAAGTAGTCTGGGATTGAGCCACTAGTGCAACCTGATCCAGGGTCATACACATGCCCTGAATTACAAGGGGTCACTGGATCAGATGGACTGCCATAAGGTGGCATCACCGTTTGTGTCTGAGACTCGGGAGAACTAGTTACACTTCACCATCTGCCAGAAAAACCCCAGAATAAGCAGTGCATCTCAGCAGACTGAGGGGCAAGCCTGACCACCAGGAAAACTAGGGACACTAGCAGCCTTTGCTGAGCTGCCAGGGAAGAGGGAAACTGAGCTTTCTACATCTGGTATCAAATATGACAAGATGAAGGACTAAAGCACAATCTCAGAATTCCACCTCACTCAGAACAAGTCCAGGAGACATCAACATAGGAGAACTTGGTAAACACACACCTGAAGTTGTTGAAATGTTTGCAATGGAAGTGAAGAAACAACTTCTTCAGGCCATAGAAGAGATCAGATCAGAAATAAAATGGAATGACAATAGTAATGAAAGAACTGCTCAGCACATTTGAAAAAGAAACATAAGAAAATAGAAGAACATAGGCAATGGACGGAAAGGTTAAATGAAAAATATAGAAATGACTTAGAATGCATGAACCTGATTCAAAGAGACTTCCAGGAAATCAAAACTTCCACTGAAAGCTGCCAAAACCACTTGAATGAAGCTGAAGATAGAATTTAAGATTTTGAAGACACCATGGCAGCTAGAGACCATGAAAGAAAGGATCTCTTAAAATCAACAAAGATCCAGGAAAAATCAATTCAACAGCTGCAAAACAAGGCAAAGAGGAAAAATGTATGACTAATAGGAGGCAACAAAACAGCAGGAGGCAACACAAATGACATAAAAAGAATATTTGCAGAAATAATAGCAGAAAATTTCTCAAATATGGAAACAGAACCCGATATACAGATAAATGAGGCCTATAGAACTCCAACTAACCATAATCAAAATAAAACTCCACCCAGACATATAAAAATCAAGATCCCAGATCTCCCACAAAAGAATAGATATTAAAAGTTGCTAGAGAAAAGAAACAGATTACCTATAAAGGAAAGCCTACCAGAATCACAACAGACTTCTCAACACAAACCATTCAATTTAGAAGAGCTTGGAGTGAAGTATTACAGGTCCTGAGACAAAACAGCATCCAACCAAGACTGATGTACCCTTCCAAACTATCCTTAAAATTTAATTGAGAAATAAAATATTTCCATGACAAAGAACAGCTGAAGAATTTCATGATTGCCAAACCATCATTGCAATGAGTACTAAAAGATATTCTAGGCAGAGAAAAAAATGACAACAATTTCCAGAACAAAAATAGAAAGGAATCGTCAAGAAGAGCAAGCAATTAAACAGGTAGGAAATGTAGGAAACCAACAGCAAGTAAATAACATGACAATAATAAGTCAACACATATCGGTTATAACCATAAATGCAAATGGCCTCAATTCACTAGTCAAAAGAAACAGACTAGCAGAGTGGATTAAGAAGCAAAAGCCAACAATATGCTGTATACAGGAAACACGTTTTACTCAAAAAGAAATCCATAGACTGAAAGTCAAAGGATGGAAAACAATCCTCCATGCAACAGAAACCCAGAAAAAAGCAAGTGTGGCTATTATGTTTGCAGACA
>NW_004955409.1:24958977-24990605 GCF_000276665.1 Chinchilla lanigera | reverse complement strand
GGTGTGGGAAAGAGAAGGGAAAGAAGGGGAAATTATGTACATATTTAAATACAGAATACCTAACATAGTTGTACTACTGTCATCCATTGCTCTACAGAAACATTTAATGATTACTTGTTTAATCAATCTTGTATGTCTCTATTTGTTTTCCTGAGAAACCACTTTGAAGATATTAATAGGTAATACAACACCATTGTTAATTTCCTACACCTTTGTCTGTAACTCTTTTTTGTTTGTATTGTTCTTATGCTATTGTGTAAATTGATGTCTGTTTGTTAATATGTTTTCCTTCTTTTATTCTTAAAATAAATTTTTAAAAAAGAGAGAGAATGAGAAATCCTTGCAGCCATCATGCTAATGGCTGTAGATCTGAGGCTGACAAATCCCACCTGTGGTTCTTGGACAAGGTTAATTTCCTGCTGAATTACTTCAGAGACTATAGAAACCTTATAGGAAACTATGAAATGCTTTCTTAATGAGAAGTTTGAAACACATTGTGCAGAAATGTATTAAGGGGATATTTGGAATGTAGAATAAAGAGGGGATTAATGGCAGAAGAACCATTAGGAAAACTGAGATTTAGAGATCTAATAGTTGAAAAATCAGAAACAAAGTTGTCAATAGAAATAAGACAACTAAATTCTGGTTAAAGGATTGTATAGGACAATATAATTGTACTACAATGTCTTTCCAAATGTCTTTTATAGGGAAAGAGTTCATATTTTCAAAGCCACTAGAATTATTTTCAAAAAGTACTGATTTTTTAATAAAATTATATATATTACTTAATTTATCTTTCTCATTTTTTACTAAAATGGCCAGTGTCATTGCTGGTTGAAACAGGGAGGGAGGGAAAGAAGACAGGAGAGGGGAGAGGGCAGGAGGAGGAGGAGGGGAGAAGGAAAGTGAAGGGAAGGACTAAGAGAGAGGAGGGCAGAATTTGAGTTAAAGAATACAGACTAATTCATCAGGTTTCTCACATTGTTTGGAGTTGTGATAGACTGCAAAGCTTTGGCGTTGTGGTAGACTGCAAAGCTGTGTACACAGATTCTTCCCAGTAGATCTATTTGCAATGTGACTTTGCATATCTTCCCACAAGAAGTGAAATCTGCTCTATCTTGAAGCTAGGGACCATCCACATGACTTAATTTGGCCATCTGGACACTGGCAAATGTGACTCAAGCAGCAGCTTGAATAGTCTTGAGCTTTGGGGATGGCTGTTGCACTATGCTTGAACCTCTTAGATCACCACGTGCTGCACGATGAAAGGTCATGTTGAAGAGACCTAAAATGCCCCAGCCAACAGGCAGCTGGGTCTGATCAACAGTGAGTGAGACTGTCATCACATGTCCAGCCACCAGATCACTTGCTGGCTGATTAAAGGCAAATGAGAAACATTACATACTGAAGAAAGTGTTAGTTATTCAGAAATGTACACTAATTCTAAATCTCTAATCAGTAGTTCAGACTCTAAATATATATAAACACAAATCAACAGAACTGAAAGGAAAAATAGGAAAGTCCACAATCATAGAAAACTATTTTTAACATAATGATAGCAAAAAATGACAAAATAGGGAGAAAAATCTTAACAAAATTACAAACTTAACAACAACTATAGAATATAGGATATAATTTCTCAAACGATACAGAATGTTTAGCACAATTAAACTCAAACTAAGTATGTTCTCTATCATAGTAGAATTAAGTTAGAAAGGAGAAATCCTACAGGCAAAAGCAAAAATCACGGAGAACATTAGAAAATATTTTAACTGTAGGACACTGAAAATACCATATTTTAGCCTTATACAATACAGCTCAAATGACATTTCAAGGAAATTATATCTTTCCTTGCATATATTAGAAGAGATATGCTATAGTCTGAATATGGTTTGTTTGGCCAATCTTATGCAGAAGGTTAATCCCCTAAGTCATATGTTAATGGTTCTAAGAGTGTAGAAACTTAATAACTACAAATTTTGGAAGGGAGCTCTTTAGGAAGAGATTAGGTCTTGATAAAGTTATTAGGGTGCAGCCTCCATGATGCAACTCTAGTAGTTTTATAAGAATGGGGCAGTGATCACCCAGAGATACAAACCTTCCCTGTCTTATGTCTTGTGGTGAATTTTACCACCTTAGGACTCTGCCCATGGGAAGGCCCTCACTGGAACTGGACTGATACCAGTGGTTGATCCTTCAAAATGGTGAGCTAAATGAACCTCTTTTCTTTATAATGTAGACTGCCTCAGATATTTCATTATTATAATAAAAAGCTGACTAATGTAAGATATCAAGTTGAAGGCTCATAGGACATGCTTACCTTACAAATTGGAAAATAAACAGCAAATTAAACCTAAGAAAAAAGAGGAAGGAAATGATAAAAGTTAGAACAGAAGCTGATAGAACAATTTAGAGAAAATCAATAAACCAAGGTTGGTTCTTTGAAAACACTGATAAAATTGATAAAATTCTAGTAAGAATGATCATGAACAACAGGGAGAAGACAGAAATTACCAATATGAAGAATGAAAAAGAGATTATCTACAAATAATGACATTAAAAAGATAACACCAATGTAGCCATTACGGAATAACTGATACTGGGTTGGTGGTCCTGTCATAAACAAATAGGAAGCTGGGTACAATTTATGAAGCAGCTTTAGATACTAAACTACAAGTAGCACAGGACTGTGATCCCTGAACAGAGAAAAATAAACAATGTAAGCCCTACATCATCCTTGCTTTCTGACTAGAGAAGCTTCCCAGACTGCGGTGTAGAGGAATAACCTAAACAGGACACAGAGCTATCACATAGGGTGAGATTAGAAGTGGAGGAAGCTGGAATATGTGGGATGTATATCATGTACACAGGGAGTCATACATACACAGAGATGTGATATCTGAGTCTGTTTCTGAATGCTGAAGTTGCATAAATAAGTGAAACACTACAGGGCTTGGAAAGTACCTACCCAAGGATGTCCTAAGCTAAGCAATTCCCATGCTCACACACCCAAGGTTGGGAGCTGTTCAAGTTCTGACCAGCTCATATGGTTTCACTGGAGAATTTGCCAAACATTTAAGGGACAAAAAAATGATAAAAGCTGGCTTAGTTACTTTTTCTCGTTGCTGAGACAAAATTCCTGGTACCCAAAATTAAAGGAAGAAGAGTTTATTTTGGCTCACAGTTTGCAGAGGTTTTAGTCCATAGTCAGTTGCCTCCAAGGCAGGCTGGCATAGCAGACAGGGGTTATAGAGAAGAAGCAATTCATGTGGGCAGAATATAGCAAAACAAGTGAGAGACTAGAGAAGCCTTTTTCTGTCTCTTATACTGTATCTAGGCTATAGGGATTAGGGGTGTGCCCAACCAATTAGTGGATTTATTTATTGATCACACATCCTTAATCCTGGCGTTTTAAATACTAACACTGCACCATGAGTCAATCTCACACTCTAGATTCAGCCATTTCTAAAAAAGCCACACCTATGACTGCATGAAGCTTTGGGGGACATCTAGACAGAAACCATAACAGCAGCTCTGTGTGTTCTCTTCTAGAAAACAGAAGATGAGGGAAAACTTCCCAACCCATTTTAGAAGGCCAGGATTACTATCCTAATAGTAAAACCAGGCAAAAGCATAAGGAAAGGAACTATTAACAAAAATCTCCCATGAACAGAAAAGCAAAAAGTCTCAACAGCTCTTAATATGTATCCAATTCTAAGGAATTACAAAAAGGTACTAAAACTAATGATTATTTTAACAAGGTACAGAATAAAATATCTATGGACAAACACTGCGTATATGTGTTGTGTGTATGTGTTTAATATGTGCTTCATGTGTGTGTTTGATCTGATATACACACATCCTCCAAAGTAGAAAAGGGAATTTAAAAACATCCTTAACAAGAGAATCAAGTTACTGGAAAAAAATCTAACAAATTATTTGGAAGACCTGTACACAGTAAAGATATTGCTGAGAGAAATCAAAGACCTAAATAAACAGGCATACCCATTTTCCTGGCATTAAAAAAATAAGTATTTAAAAGATATTATTTTAAAGTTGATTTATCCTTTCTATGAGAATTCAATGAAAATCTCAGAAATCTTTCCTGTACAAATGGACAACTTATTCTACAATACACAAATGCAAAAGATCTGTACAATTTTGATAATTAAAAAAATTGGAACATTTATCTGGTTTTAAGACTTCCTATAGAGTTACAGTATTCAAGACAACATGGAATTGGTATAAAGACATAGCTTAATGGGACAAAACAGAAAGGTTAGAAATAAACCCCCACATATGTGGTCTATTCATGTGTGACAAAAATGGCAAGATAATTATTTTAGAGAAAAAATAGTTTTTTTTTAAGAAATAGTGCTGGGCCAGGTGAATATCCATGGAGAAAAAAAAAGTGGATCTTGACTATTACTTCATATACAAAATTAACTCAAAATATTGAAATATCCATACTAATTATAGATAGCCATACTTACTCTTTTTAAGTACTCAGTGATACTACTGAGCACTTAAAAAAGAATAAGCAGATGGGCATGATGGTATATGCCTGTAATTGCAGCACTCTGGGAGGCTAAGGCAGGAGGATCACAAGTTTGAGACTAGCTTGGCCCATTTAGCAATGTAGCAAGACTGTCTTAAAATAAAAAATAAAAAGGGTTGAGGATGTAGCTCAGTGCGAAGACCCTGGGTTCAATTCCTAGTATTGCAAACAAACCACAACAAAACAAGTTTCTGACATTGATAAACTCCAAAAAATATGATGAAAAACAAAGCTAGACACACTTAGTATATAGTACATGACTAAATTTCCATAATTCTAACACAGACAGAAATAATGCATTGAGACAGAAAGCAGACAAGTGGCTATTGGTGACCTGGAGGTGAGGGTGTAGCTTGGAAATGAATAAACAATTTGGGGTGATAACAGTGTTCTGTACCTTTTTTTATTGGTGGTTATATGAGTCTATCTGTGTGTCAAAACTCATTACAGTGTATTATTAAATGGTGTGCATTTTGCTATCTGGGAATTACACTGAATAAATCTTTTAAGATGAATGTAATAGGAAGATATTATTGTCAATTTTGTGACAATTAAGAAAATTAGAATTGGATGCATCAATGCTTACAAATCACACAAAAATGGACACAAAAATATTTTTTTAAGACACAGTCTTGCTATGTAGTTCCGGCTGACCTTGAACTCACTGTGTAGCCCAGGCTGACTTCAAACTCATGGTGATCCTTCTGCCTCAACCTCCCAAATGCTGGGGTTACAAGAAAAAGAAAATCTGAATGTTTTACTTTTAAGGAAATTGAATTCATAGTTAAAAGCTTTCCTATAAAAATCTTATGGGTCCAGAAGTGAATTATTCTAAATATTTAAACAAAACATAAGCTATATCTGAGTCAAATCTCCCAGAGAATAGAATGGGAGAGAATACTACTTGTTTTAATATTTTCCATAGATTTGTCTCCAAAAGCATTACAGAAAAGGAAATGATAAATAAAACAAACAAATGAAATAGGAAAAGTTCAGAAAGAGATACATATATGTGCAACACTCATGACTTGTTTCATGATAAATATACTATAATACTACATAAATTTGGTATGCATATGTATGACATAGGTACACTTGTATATCTATCTGTATATGTAGACTTATGGTCCCTGGTTTAGAACATATGCAAAAATAAGATATATGAAGAATTTTTTATTTTTATATTTTGCAATATTGGGGATTGAGCTACCAGAGACCTTTTTTATTTTGAGGCAAAGGCTTGGTAAGTTGCCAGGCTGGCCTCAAACTTGCTATCCTTCTGTCTCAGCCTAAGTATTTGGGATTACAGGCAGGTACCACCATGCTTGCATCTACGTGGATTTTAAAAATAGAAAATTAAATTTTAGAGCATTTTTAAGTTTACAGAAAAACTGGGAAGATAATATAGAGTTCCCATGCTGTCCCTCTTCTTCGTTCACAGTGGCCCTGGCTTTAACATCTTACATAAGTGCAGTACAATTGCTACTACTGATAAACCAATATTGATATTCTACTATCAAAGTCCATGCTTTAAATGAGGATTCTCTTTGTACAACTGTACAATTCCATGGATTTTGATAAATATATAATGTCATGGACATACTATAATAATATGCAGAATAATTCCACTGTCTTACAAAGGTGAAGGATTTATACGATCTGAAGAGAAACCAGAGTATTACACTGCCTTACAAATCCCTGTTCTTCATCTACTCATCCCTCCCATCTCCCTTCACGAGTCCATGGCAATGTCTAATCTTTATATTATTTCATCTTTTTCCAAATGTCAGCAGTAGAATGATTGAGTATACAATTTTTCCAAGCTGGAAGTTTTTTACTTAACTATCTGCATTAGAGAAAATTTTTTTCATCCATGTCTTTTCATGGCTTGATGGCTCATTTCCTTTTAGGCCTAAATAATATTCCACTGTAGAGATGTACTACAGTTTGATTTATTCATTTATCTACTGAGGGATCTTGGTTGCTCCAGTTTTTTTATTTTAAAGAGAGTAGTAAGTGAGAAATAAACAAGCAAACAAAAAAATAGAACAGTAGCAGCATACCAGTATCACAAACATAAACAAATCAGAGCAAGAACATTCAAAGTGATGTAGGGTCTCAAGAAAAAATAATACGAATCAACAGTGGTTGTTACATTACATATCATTATCCTCAACTACGTTGCTCAGATTACCAGATGTAAGAATGAAAGATTGCTCAAACCATTAAAGAGAATAAGAAAATAATTCTTTGATAAAACTTTAGAGATAATACAGTGTTTCACTAGACAAGATGGTAGCAGTTCACATTGTAATTCCATTTCATATTGATACCTTCCAATCAGTTGCTCAGAACACCAGACACAAGCATGCACAATTGATCAGAACATAAAAATTGTAATCATTAACTGTTCATTTCAATACACCATCAGACATCAGCAAAACAGTTATCACATCTATATATATATATATTTTTTGCCTTCTTTCTTTTTTCTTCTTTCCCTCATCCCAGTCATTCCTTGGTTTGACAAATTTCTTTCCCTTTCCTATCATCTATTGTACGTTTTGAGTTTTACCTAGTATTTCAGGTTCCTACACCAAGGAGACAATATGATGTTTACCTATCTGGGTCCGATTTATTTCACTTATGAGTATGGTCTCTAGTTGCATCCATTTCCCTACAAATGCCTCAAGTTTATCGTTTTTAATAGTCATTTATAAGCTCATTTACCCAAATTTTGTTTTTATTGTATAATAAATTATATACTTATTTTATACAATACATAGTTATGTATTAAATCAGATAGGAGTAAAGAAGATAAATAAAAGTTTTTTATTGTATTAGGGAGTGAACCAAGGGCCTCACACAATCTCAGCAATCACTCTACCACTGAGTTTCACCCCAGCCCAAGAAAAAAAAAAAAATTTAAACCTTCACTTGTACCCTCTTTTAGGACTTGTTTTTTCTTTATGTTGCAAGTTTCTGATCTATGTCATTGTCCTTTTTTCCCTGAAGAACTTTTGACATTTCTTTGAGGCAGGTCTACTGCTGAAAAATTCCCTTGTCTAAGAAAGTCTTCATTACTAATACCTTCAGTTTTGAGGGATAATTTCACTTGATATAGAAATCTAGATTGGTGATCTTTTTTTCAGCATGTTAAGTATTTCACTCTAGTTATTCTCGCATGGTTTCTAAAGAGACTTTCAATGTAATGGACCTGCTAAAATAGAATACAATAGACTGGTCATTTGAAACAGTTTACATTTACTTCACATAGCTCTGATGTCTATATGAGGTCATGCCGTCATGTTTGCATTCTTGATGAAAGTCCTTTTCCTGGCTTATAGTTAGTCACCTTCTTCTTATATCCTCAAAAGGTATGGCGGGAGATTATCTCTCCCACACCTCTTCTTATGCAGGCACTTTTCCCATTCAGGAGGACTCCATCCTTATGACTTTATCACTTCCTAAAGGAAATGTCATCATTTAAGGTTAGGATTTCAACATATGAATTTGGGGGTGGGATACAAACATTTAGCCCAAAATAACATCCAAAATAACTACTGAGCTATGAAAACATTAGTCACCAGGGAGTGATAAGAAGTAAGAATCATAATAAGATATTCTGCACACCTATAAGAATGGTAAGTTTAGAAAAAAAAATCAATACCTACAGTGTTGACACTGGTGTTGAGAATGGGAACTCTCACATGCTGGTAATAGGAGTTTATTCACAGGATAACTTTGGAACATTTTTTGGTACTAGGTACTTAGAGTTAACATACGCATCATTTGACCCACTCCTGGGATAATATCCAACATAAACACATCCTCATGTGCACTAAAAGATTTTATATATATATATATATATATATATATATATATATATATATATATACACACACACACACAAATGTTCAATGCACTATTATTTGTAATAATAGAAACATTTGGATTCCAGTGAATGTAGAATGGATTTTTAAATTTTGTTATATTTGTACTTGGAATGCTACAAAATAAAGATGAACAAACCACTGCTACAATATTAAGTGAAGAAGACAGAAACTGATAGAAATGTACTGCATGATTCTGTTTATATAAAACTGAAATATATGCATAAGTAATATTAAAATAGTTACTTTTGGGGAGGTCTTATGGTTTATATCTAGATGTCTCCCCTAAAGCCTCATGGTCTCATAAGTGGGGCTTTGGGGGTGATTGGATCATGCAGGGTTGATACTTATCAGTGGATTAGTAATGACCATGTGAGAGGTGAGGAGAGCCTGAACTGAGTGTATGGTTAAACAGGAAGAGGTGGGCCAGGGATATAGCTCAGTGGTGCAAGCACCTGCCTGGCAAGTGCCTGCCTGGTAAGCACAAGGTTCTGAGTTCGATTCCCAGTACCAAAAAAAAGGATAAACAGGAAGAGGGTACAATAAGCTGAAGTCAAGAGCATAAGAGGAACAGCAGATCTTTGTGACTGTATGTGTTTGTATGAATGAGGGTTTCGTTTTTGAAAAGTTAGAACTAGGTTTGGATTAGATTCCTTTATAGGAATCCAAGCTGAGATGTCAGGTAAAGAGTTCAAATTGTCAGGTGAATTGTCTAATTTCAAAATTTTTCAGCGTTATAATCTGATAGTCTACCCAATCTAGCTGAATAAACTAGGCCATTAAATGAAAGAGTTTGATCAGTAACATCTATATTTCTTGGCCCCAGGCACCACAAGTTTATTTTAAAATATCACATAAATGAGAAACACATGCTTTGATAAATGTCACACTCTGTTGGCATATTTTCCTCCTAAAGTTGAATTTTCACAGAACAAACTACCCTTCAGTAAAAAGGTACATCTTGCAACATGATGACTGAATTATAGAAGATGAGGATTAAATGAATAAGAGCTATAAATGCATCATTATTAAAGATTCTGAATTCCAAAACAAAAGTATTATATTGTTGAAACTCCAAAGTAACTAGATAACTTACAAATATTTTTTATCCTTATCTGTGATTCAAGGGAAAAAAATTAGAGAAAACGGAAACATTAACAACGTTATGAGCTTATACAGTGAAAATTTTTCTTGTTTGAGAAAGCCTAATCAGATGATGATCGGGTACTTTAGGTGTGTAAGTAGCTGGTTGCTATTCTAACTCCCCAGGAATTCACAAGTGGTTCTTTAGTGCAAACACTATTTGTTTTATGTTGTTATTCTTTAAATTATAATCATTTGCAGCTTGAGACATCAGAATAGACTTTCATCTTTAGATGACACAGAAATAAAGAATGGAGCATTACTCAGCTATGAAAAAAGATAAACTCAAGGTTTTTATAGGTAAATGGATGCAAATAGAGACCATACTCATAAGTGAAATAAATCAGACCCACATATGTAGACATCATGTTGTCTCCCTAGTGTAAGAACATGAAAGAGCAAATGGAACCCAAAACATAGAATAGATATTGGGAAACAGAAAGAAATTGCTCAAAAGAGGAAACAAGTGGGATTAGGGAAAGGAGAAAAAGAAAGAAGGAAAAAGAAAGAAGGAAGGGAAATATATATATATACACACACATATACAGAAGGATGGCTGGGATAACTGTACTGCTGTTGTCTAATGGTTTATTGAAAGGGACAGTTAATGCTTCATTTATTTATTTATTTGGCCAATTCTGCATGCTTATGTCTGGTAACCTGAACGACTAAGTTGAAGACAACATTATGCAACATAACAACCATTGCTGAATTCCTATCATCTTGTTCGGTGAAACTCTGTATCATTTATAACTTTTTTATTTTATTTTTTATTCTCTTTAATGGTTTGATTAATCTTTCATTCTTACATCTGGTAATCTGACCAACTTGGATGAAGATAAAAATATGTAATATAACAATCCCTATTAATACTTCTCATTTTGTTCTGAAACTCTGTATCATTCTTACTGTTTTTGTTTTGTTTTGTTTTTGTCTATGTTGGTGGCATTTTGCTATTGTTCTTTTTTTCAATTCTCTTTTAAATTAAAAGAGTGTATTAATAATTGAAGAAGTCTAAATTTCAACCCAAGTGCACAATTGAGGCTGCCAAATTTTCTTGCTAGATTTGCTTGATTGAAAATTCTTTCTTCTGCAAGTTCGAGGACAGCCTGGGCTATAAAGTGAGCTCAAGGTCAGCCTGAACTGCATAGTGAGTCCCTGTCTCAAAAAGAAGAAAAAAAAAAGAAGAAGAAAATTTTTCATCCAGTGTTCGCTATCACTGGCCACTGGAGAAATGCAAATTAAAACAGCACTGTGATTGCATTTACTCCAGAAAGAATGACTCTCATCAAGAATCAAATGATAGCAAATGATGGTGGGGTGGGGGCAGGGAGGAACCCTTTGATATTGATGATGGGAATGGAAACTAGTATAATTACTCAAAAAACAAAAAGTGTAAATTTCACTTGTCCCAGCCTTTCCCCTTTAGATCTCTTCCCCAGACAGTTAAAGACATATTACAGTAATACATGCATACCCATGTTTATAGCCACACAACTTAAGATAGTTAAATATTGGAAGTGGTCTATGTGCTGATGAACAGATGAATGGATAAGGAAAATGTGATATTTACACACAAGGGAGTACTATTCTGCCACAAAGAAGATTAAACTTGAGTCATTTGTAGGAAAATGGGTGGCATTATTTTTTAGAGTTTGGTTGTTGAGATTGATCATATGACCAAATTGTTGGTAGATATAAATACTAGAAGCATAAAGGGAGAGAAATTAAAAAGGAACGATACACGTGTCCTTGCTTGGAGCAGATGGGAAACAGGGCTGAAGGAGATGAGAGAGAGAGATCCTTCCCTGGTGTAGCATCCTGTATGACTTTTATTTTTGGAAGCTTGTTAATTATGGACATATCTTAAACATTATTGAGAGAAAAAAAGCACTCAAATAAAAATCATACTGAAAAAAAAAGATGCTACAGAATATGTCACTTGCTCCAAGTCTTCTTTCCTACATTCTTTTACTTTTTCCCCACCATTTTCTTTCTGGAATCTAGCATCAAAAATGAAAAGTGAAAAAACCAAATTTGACATTCACGCAAAAAAGAAGGGAAGAATAAAGAAAAGGAATTAAAATGAGGAGAAAGGAAGAAAAAAAGGAGAAAGAAAAAGAGGAAGTAGGGGAGAAAGATGAAAAAAGGAAGGAAAACCTGGATGTAGAATACAAAGGAGATTAACTTCCACAGGTGGGGGCCCATGGGCTAATGACTTGTTTGGGACCATCATTTTAAGAAAAAATTTGTATGTATATGGAAGGACTTTTGACTAAAATTGTAAAGCTTACTTTCTACTGTTATTGTTTAATAGTATAAGACAGTTCAGTAATGTATTCAAGGTCAAGATATGTTTCTTTATAAAATATAAAGATATGAATCCTCCTCTGTCAATCTCATTAAAAGGAAATGATATCTTCATTATTTGCCAGTGGATTTCCAGTCAATTATCATCTAATGCAAAAATATCCCAGGAGCTAAGATTAAGTATTATTTAAATTATGGAACCAAGACCTGTATCAGGCATGACCTCAATAATGCAAATGTATTTGTGAATAGCTGGCAAGACAAATTCATTTATAACAACAGATAGTGTCAGAAGAAGATTAAAATATATATGCATCACATAGATGAAATAATTGTAATCAGGACAGCAGAATTACCACAATTGAAGAATTTCACTGACTAGCTGGATTTCACTTATAACCCAATCAAATTTTCTTCCTCATTCAGTCTCACCAGTGTTCATTTCTTGGATGTTCTGATTAATTGAAACTGTGGTTAATTGAACTCTGCCACATTCAGGAAACTATAGACAGGAACAATTTGCTTTAGACAATTTTTATCTCTAGTCTCAAGACTTAAAGCTGTATAGCTGGGATGGAATGGGTGAGATGAATTATATTTTCACTAAATGTCTGTCATGGAAGTAGAATTTTTACTTGAGGTGATATAAAGGAAGACACTGTAAAAATAACAAAACACCTGTTGGAAGAGAAGAATATAAATAGTGAATTTCAGCGTTCAATGGCAAAAAAGATTTTAAGCAATTTCGAAGTTGTAAATCTGAAGTAAGTTGGCGCTGATGTATTATTTTCTTACAAAGAGAATTTGCTTGCTCAATTGCACTTTGAAAACTAGTCATTCTTTTCATCAAGCTCTATTAGAAAATTTTCCAGGAAAAGATTTTACATGGATTATACTTAGAAGTATTTTTATAAAATAACTATCCATAGGCTTTTGTAGAATTAGTCATTCTCTGTTTTTGGACCTAGATAGATAATTTTAAAACACTAGATATCACAATCCATATTGTACCTCGTGTTCCCACTTGTTTAATTGTTCAGTATGGCAGGAGGCATGAGAAATATTTTCACAATATGAATATACTGCAATCAGGATATTTTCATAGTATTGCTATGTAATGTTGAAAAAATTAATGTTATATAACACTGTATTTCCCTTGGCAGTATCACATCTACTTTTGAGCAAAATGTGGCAATCAATCAACCATCTTACTCTATTATCAGAGTAATACATAGGTAGAATCATGTACCTTTGTAACAACCTTTAAAGTTTATTAATTAAAGCTAATGGAGGGGGCTGGGGATTTAGCTCAGCGGCAAAGCGCCTGTCTGGCAAGCGCAAGGTCGTGAGTTCGGTTCCCGGTACCGGAGAAAAACCAAAAAAAAAAAAAAAAAAGCTAATGGAGAGATGAATTCACAGAATTCTGACTCCACAAAATTCCAAATCCATGCCATTGTTATAATTTTAATGGTGATGTAACTAAAATAAACGTTCGTCAGTGTCATTAATTCATGTAATGTGCTCACAAATGTTATCTCTTAATCTTGTGATCATGAGGCAGTAGCATGTATTTCTGATGGGATTCACTCACCATTAGACACTGAAAATCTGAACCATTGAGACAGGGATTATGAGGACTATATTCAGTCTGCCTGTAATTATTAGGAAGATAATCAGAAAGATTGGAGATGAGATACTAAAAGTGACCACCTTCCTTGTTTGTACATGAAATAATCCTCCTACAAAAGTATGGAAATATCTTCTGTTTGACCTGGAAGTAATCTTAACCTATTCAGGTTAATACATTTATTTTACAGATAAAGAGCCACAGTGGTTTGTTGACTACTCCAAGATCTCAGAGCTAGTGAAGGAGTGTCCTCCAGGGTCCCAAGTCACACAGCATGTTAAGACTATGATGAAAGAACATAAGATGAAGTGGTGAAAGAGCAAGAATGTGTGACATTTAGGCTCCAGACGGAGCTGTTTTTATGTGCATGTCTCCACCACCCCATGCATAGCTGTCTGTTCTTCAGGATTAGAACCTGGCTACACCCAAGCCCTGTATCCTTTCTGTCTTCATGGCTTCTAGTAATTTAAAGACTCTCTTTCTTCCCCCTTCCCTTCCTCCCTCTTTTTGCCCCACTTCTCTCCATTTCTCCTTTCTCTTTCTTTTCTTTGTCTCCTTCTGTGTGCTTCCTTTTATTTCCTTTATTTAAAGCTTGACTATTGCCCAAATTTATTTGCTCCTAACATAATGACAACAACCATAGAGTTTAAAAAAAATCCTTTGCTTTTAATCTCTAGGGAAAAAGCATTTCAAATTTAAGGATGGGTCAAAATGAAAGGTAGTATTACACATGTTTAATGTTTTAGGTATTTTATTGATCATTTCTCTTTAATTCAATTAACCATAATTTCACCTGAGAAAGTTAAAATGAGGCCATTAGATTGCCTAAATGTATTTACTTTTTAATTTTTATAAGAACAGATGGTGTCTTTGAGTGTCTGTGTCAGAGTAATAATAAAGCTAGTGATCTGGGAACAGTAGGATGGGAAATTCTCTTTCAAATACACCTGAGGCACTGTAAAAACTACCAATTCTAAATCTATTGCAGAATCAGAACTGTCATCTAAGAATGTTTATGCTTCCATTACCAATCAGCCAAGATGAGTAGTAAGTTCACAAGGTCCTAGTGTTCTTGCTTTATCTATCCATTTGTCATTCATCTGTCCATCTATCTGCCCAATGTCTATGTGTATGCTTTGGTGCCAGACGTATACTAATGTATTCTAGAGCGACAGATTGCTTGCAAATTCCCTTTGACTTCAGACAATTCCTAAGTCTTTGATGCTTTTTCAATAAAATATGCTATGGAGAATGTAATGACTAAATATGATCTTGCCAAAGCAGAGCAAAATATGTATGCATTATTAATGTGCAACTGTGTCTGAAATTTTAGTTCCATATATTTTAATTCAGTGAACCTCAATATATTAATATGTTTTCTTTATTAAAAATTCAAGTATTTCAGACAAATCAAAACTGCTCTTCCCAAGCCTGAGTGTTTGGTAAATACCCTTTCAGAATGAAATATATATGTAGTTTTTATGTCAACAAACTCATAATATATGTCTTGTGCTGCATCTAGCATTTTGCACTGAATACATCTGGGAGCTATGTCCTTCATCACTACAGTTATCCTAAAAGTCTCTCTATGGTTACTAGGTAATGTACCTTTACTTTTGGTTTGATAATGATGTGTCAGGAGGAGAATGCATGAAAATATACATTGTACATCATAGTGACTATTGTGAGGCAACTATGGAGGGATCGCCAGTTTTTGGTTGTTTTCTTCCTGAATCTCTGCTCCTTCCTATTGGAGGGTTAAGGGTTAATACAAACAAAAGTCTAAGCATTGCTGAAGGGTACTGTTAAAAGTGCATTTTTTCTGATAGAATTGTTATAAGTATTAGGGAAAAAACCATCTGAACCTTACAGTAACTAACAAGTCAGGTCAGGACAGGCAATTCTGACCCTCTGGTCATAAGTTCTAAAATGGATGATAAGGAAGATAAAATACGCTTTCTGTGGGATAAAATGACTTTCACGGCTGATTAGCTCCATGTATGACAAAGTTAACACTTTGCATAGTATAACATGTACCTCCAAAAAGGAGACCAGCTGAAACCCCACTATACTGAGTGCAAAATTATTTTAATACTTTTTCTCTTTTTTGCAGGATGATTAATCCTATTAGTATTCCATCAATTTAGTTTATGTTGAAATATCAAATATTGCTTAATAAATAACTGGGAATGGAGGAAACTAGAAGCCCATTTCTTCTTTGTTTTGTTTATTCTTTTGCTTCTTGGCGCAATAGTAAAAAAGGTGTTGATACATGACTTCCATGAGATGCCATGAGGAAATATGACCTTTTATTCTTTTTTACTTTTATTAGCATACCTTTGCAGTACACAATGATTACCTTCACTGTAGGGAATTGGTACATGTACATAACACATTTCAGCTCTTTTTCTCCCCTGCTCTCCACCCCTTTTTATTTTTCCAGCATCAAATTCATTTATTTATTTTATAAGACCTTATAAAGTTAATTATCATATATACAGATTAAAAACCTGACTAATAGGCCAAAGAACATATAAAACATGTGAGACAATTGTACTAAGTCATGGTACATTTGTAGTTACATTGTCTGTGCTGGATTACAATTATTTTTCTCTCTCTTTTTTTTCCTATTATCTGTATTTTATTTCATTTTATATATGTAAATGCCTCTACATACACATGCCCCCCCCACAGACACACACACACACAAGCATCTTTCCATGTAGGAAAAATCATGTGATATTTAAGCTTCTGTGTCTGAGTTATTTCAGTTAATATTATGGCCTCAACACGGATCCATTTCTCTACAAGTGACTCAGATTTATCCTTCTTTGTGGCTGAGAGGTACCCCATTGTGTATAAATGCCACATTTTCTTTATTCGTTCATCTGTTGATGTACATATATGCTGTTTCCAATATTTAGGAATTATGAATTTTTTTAAAGGGAATAAATTAAAAAAATAACAAAATAACAACAACAGACAAAAACAAAATAAAGCAAAAACAATAAAAATTATACAGGGTTTCAAAACAGAATGATAGGAATTAACAGTGGTTGTTATATTACATATTGTTATCTTCAGTGAAGTTGCTCAGATTACAGATGCAAGAATGCAAGATTGATCAAACCAGTAAAGAGAATAAAAAATAATTTAACAAATTGATAGAGTTTTAGTAGTTTCACTAGATAGGGTGGTAGGAATTCACCAATGGTTGTTATATTGCATAATGTTGTCTTCAAATTAATTGATCAGATTACCAGATAGAAGCATGAAAATTGGTCAAAAAATTTAAGTATTAACTGTTCCTTTGAATAACCATTAGACATCAGAAATACAGTTTCCCAGGTTATCTATATCTGTCTATCTATCTATCCATCCATCTATCATCTATCTATCTATCTACCTACCTATCTATATTTCCTTCTTTCTTTTTCTCCTTTCCCTCATTCAAGTTGTTCCTTCCTTTGAGTAGTTTCTTTCCCTTTCATAATATCTATTGTACATTTTGGGTTTTAATTATTCTTTCAGGTTTAGGTATTATGAATTGCACTGCTAGAAACATGGATATTCACATAACACTGTGATGTGATGTCTTTAACTCTTTTGGAAAGATACCTAGAAGGGGAATAGCTGGGTCAAATGGAATGTATGCTTTTAGTTTTTGAGAAATCTCCATACTGATGATTTTCATAATATCAGTTTACAGTCTCACCAATGATGAAGAAGGGTTCCTTTCTCCCCATAGCCTCATCAGTACTGGTTATTGGTGGATTTCTTGACAGTAGCCCTTCTTTCTTGAGTGAGATGGAATCTGTGTTATTTTAATTTGTATTTCCCGAATGGATACTGATGTTGAACATTTTAAAAAATGTATTTATTGGCTGTTTGTGCTTCTTTATCTGCGAAATGTTTATTCATTTCCAATGCCCATTTTTAAGTGGGTCCCTAAATTTGGGGGGGGACCTGATATTTTTAAAATTTTTTTTATCTGTTTGGAATATTATGTCTAAGGAGTAGCTGAGAAAAAATCTTTTCCCATTCTGTAGGTTGTTTCTTCATTCTCTTGGTGGTTTTTTTTTCACTGTGCAGGAGCTTCTTAATTTAATGTGATCTCATTTGTTGATTCTTGGTGTTATTATTATATAACCTGGGTTTTGCTTAGACAGTCTTTGCCTACAGCTATGACTTTAAGAATTTTACTTATTTTGTCTTCCAGCAGATTGTTTCTATTCTAATGTTTAGATCTTTGATTCATTTTGATTTTAGTTTAGTGCATGGTAAGAAATATGGGTCTAAGTTAACGTTCGGCATTTGGACAGCCGGTTTTCCTAGCACCATTTATTAAAGAGGCTATCTTTCCTCTAGTGGAGGGAGATGGCTGCTTTATCAAAGATAACATACCTGTGTATGCCTGGAGTTGTTTCTGTATATTCAGTGACTGGGTGAGGGACAGCCACAGGAAATATGACATTTTAAATTGCTGATTCTAACTAGGCTTCCAGAAGGACAGAGGAAAGAATAAAATTTTATTAACAAAGAACATGGAATGCTATTTAACTCCACATAAAATGCTTGGAGCAGGTTGACTTTGAAAATTGTATTTAATGCTGGGTAGAATGTGGTCTTATTATGCAACTTCACCACCAAGCACTAGCTTCTTGATGTTATCTGAAGTTGCTTTCTTCCTCAGAGTCCTAAGTCCCCTCCCAAAGCCACAGGGAGTGTAAACAAATCCCTTTCTTGCAGGGCTGTATGAAAAGTCAAGTCATCATCTAACACAATAAAATAAGCTGGGTAAAGGAAAGAACCAATCAAACCTCTTTGATTCTGAGACTTAGGGAAAGCACTTAGGCAACCTCATACTCTGCCCATCAGAGGTGAAAAAGGCTCCAATTAAATGGGACGAGTATTCATTTTAAGCACTCTACAATGTTAAGATTTTAAAAATACAGTGCTTAACATTCTGTAGAGCTACAACAGAGAATACACTAACCTTAGTATTTACATGCCAAGCTCTGCCAAACCATTTCATAAAGTACCGTAGGAAATTTTCACAGTTTCTCACAGAAAGACACCTCCTCCTTCCCCTGCTGATGGCCTGCATGTTCTCAGGAAGGTGAACAGAGTATTCTTGAAATTCCAGTGAGGCTGGTAGCTTGAAGGTAAAGCTCCTGCCATAATATTGTTGTACTGATGCTCAAAGCTGTTGCTGCTGAATGCCTCACTTTCAGTCTTCAGATTTTCTCTATACAACTAGCTGAATTGTCTGCCTTTTCTATCAGGCCAGTTTCACACATATTTTCCATGTTCTGGAAAATGGAATGAACTACACCCTGCCAGCTCTGTTTCTACCATCTTTACCTATACAAAAAGATGTTCTTTCTTTAACAAATCATAATATTTTTGTATTCCTTCCATTAAAACTAGTATTAGATGTTTAGTCTATCAATTCTGATATTTTGTTGTATATTTTTTCTTTTTGCATGGCTACAGAAATACTTTGCTCTTACTCTAATCATGTTAGACCTAGAATCCTTAAAAAAAACTATAAATAGTATAACAGCACTGGAGAGAAATAATATAAACAAAAATTCAAGAGATTAGCAAAGAAAGACCAAAAGAAAAGAAGGAAAAAAAGAGAGATAGAAAGCAGACAAAGAAGAACAAAAGAAAGAAAAATGTTTTATGAATAGGGTGGTAATAAAAATGTAATTATTGTAATTATATTAGAATTATATAACCAGGGCTTCAAACTATTTAGTTGACCCTCTCACTTTACATATTAATAAAAATTGCACCCAGGAATTTTTCAAAATCTGTCTCAAATCACATCACTGTATTAGTAGCAACCTGTCATTTGATTCAAAGTTTCTGGTTTTATATATTAAATTTCAGATATAACATTTAAACACTCAGCTAAGGGGCAAGCATAGTGCATTTTGAAACATTCATTTTGAATTTTTAAATCTATGAGCAATATGTTCTAAATATATAATTGTAATGTAAGATTAGAATAGCTCTCAAAGCTCTATCTATGTCAATTGCACAAATGATATGATTTAAAAACACTTATGAATATGTATTACCATTATTAATGTTGTCCCCGATGTCTGATGAGTATTGTGTGTGCATGTGTGTGTATAGTGAATGTATGTGTGTAAGTACACAAATTTCTCTGAGCGATAGAGCAAATGAATTCAGATACAATCAGAATCTTCCAAACTCTTTGTCTATTTTTGGTGTTAACTTTGACCAGAATAACTTTTTGAAGTTTAAAAGTATTTGCTCTTTTTTTCTAGTTGGTGATTATATATTCAATGGCAATTTAAACAGAACATTTGAATGTAAGGCAAGTTTATATATATATATATATATATATATATATATATATATATATATATATATTCCACCTACAGATGCTGTTGGGTGTTGGATTTAGGGGAATAATGAAGAGAATCTCTTTACCTCTCCCGGTTTTTGTACAAAACAGGAAATAAAATAGAAGAGCCCGGTGGGAGAGGAAAAATGGCTCCAACTATTGCAGCTGAGGGAGCTCTGTGCCAACAGAAGGAAATTCAAAGAGTTGGGGAAAAGCCGCACCACTTTTTCTACATTGACCTCCTACTATGCTCCAGGGATATGCAAGGGACTTAATATACAACAATAAATGAAACATAGCACTTGCTTTTTAAGAGCTCATGCTCATAGGGATAAATTACATTTTAAACATTTATGATATTACATACGAAGTGCTATAATAGAAATGTGCAAAAAATGTGGAGTCATGAGCTCTAGAACATTGAACTGTGCCTGGAAAAACAATGTATATGCAGAGATCCTAAGAGTCAGTGTCTTCTAAGATGTCCAGCCCTATGTTTGTGTCTTCAAGAGACTAGACATTTTCTTTTTTTTTTGGTTTTTCTCTGGTACCGGGAACCGAACTCACGACCTTGCGCTTGCCAGGCAGGCGCTTTTGCCGCTGAGCTAAATCCCCAGCCCCCGAGACTAGACATTTTCTGATGCTGAGGAGAAGAAAATATCTCCGCTTTTTTGAAAAATGTGTATCCATATTCTGGCTTGCAAACAGAAGGTGCTTAAAACATATTGAATGACTGATAGTTTAAATTCAAACTAATTTCTCAGCAGCAATAAGGAAAGAGTAGCTTCAATTCAGGATTCTGAACAAGAAATTATTTAATTTAATAATTGTTTCAACTGATTCCTTTTAGGTGGATTTTCATTTGGTCATTGGAGTGTAAACATTAGTTTCCACATTCTTTAAATACGTGCTCCTAATGTACTGCACACTACATTTTTTCACATGCTCTTTGCATTTCACTTATAAGTTTGTTAAAGTTCAAAATTAGTATCTTTAGTATTTTGTTCACCATTGTGGCACCTAGCATGTTATATGTACCAGTGTACTTTGATAGTAATTTAGATTTTAATCAACTGGAAAAAGCCTATTTGGATCAGCAACCTTTACCATGTTTGAAATGAGAAAAACTTGCTCTGGGATGCTGGACTGAAGATTTTTTGACACCAATTGTCTTTTCTTAAGATGCCCAGTGTCCACTGTGGTTTGGGGAAATAAAGAAAGAGGAAAATTGCCTATTTAATAAGCTGTCAATCAGTTTTCTCTGAGGGCCCTTTGTTTGTGAGTGTCCCAGATCCCCAGTGGATATCAGTGTGTCAGCATTTCTAATGTACAGCATACTGAGCTGGGCTATGAAAGGATCCTGGGCAATGAGGTTAGTCTATAAAAGTGTATTCAACTTTGTGTATAGTATTAAAATACCATGTATTTCTAAAGAATAGTTTTCTGCTACTGTAATTTTCATTGTACTTGTATTTTCAGCTACATAAATAAATAGGCTGTGATAGGCTAGCCTAACTACAACTTACAGTATTGTTTCCATGGAGATATAGATTTTTGAGTTCCAAACAATAGCCTAACAAATGAACTTTTAGAGCACAACATTTTTGTGGGTTAAGAATTTCCTATGTTTGCATTTTTATTATTTATTTTATCTTCTTTCTTATTATCTCTCTCCAATGCAGAGGTCTAAGGTGATCAAGTGTGATTATAAACATCCTACCTTGCTGGCCTTCTTTTCAGGTAGCAGGTTTTGAAATCACATTATATGATAAGATATGGAGATGATAATAGCTACACATTTCCTACTTTTCAACAATGATAGAAAAGTAATTGAGGCAATATTTGTGAATAGTAGGAAGAGATGTGCTGTATAGAAATCTGAATGCCATTATTCTCCCATAGGTTGCACAAGGAAGAAAAATGTAAACACTATTATTGTTCATCTCACTCCTTTTATCCCAGATTGAGTAACCTTTCGGAGCCCTTTATTCTGAACAATCTAATTGGACATTTCTCAAATACCTATGGATGGTGGCTTGTATAAGCTCAGTGCTTTCACCCATGAAATATGTACAATATCACTAATCAGCCCCAATATAATTTTTATTTGTAAGTTAAATAGGATGTAAAAATTAGTTTCAACCCCTGGGGAAAATAACCATCCACAGCAAGCAAAACGTATTCCTGGACAAGAAGCTGGTGAAAATAGAGAGTTCACCATTTAGAAAAAACGTTTTGTCATGTGATGAGACTGGCTAGGTGGAGGGAGGGGATACACAAATTTCTCCTTCAATAACCTCCTGACATACGTCATCATCCCCAGGGAATATTAGGAATGTGAGGTATTTAACATGATTCATCTGTCTTGTTCTTTCCAACTACATGTGATAGTAAGGCTCTCGCAAAGGCTAGCAAGGAGAAAAATAAAAGCCGAAAGTTCTAATCAAAACTCTAATCAGAAAGATGACAACTGGTGAAGATTATTAAATTTTCTTTGCTCCCTTGATGAATTTAATAAAGAACTAATCAAAGATCATTAGAAGGCTTTTGTGCCTGGCTTGCATTGTAACTGGATTGCAATCTGAATTTGTGTTTTAGTGGGTTTCTGGGTCGGGTTGGACATGTAAATATATTAAAAACTATAGATGCTTAGACATTTTTTAGTATCTTTAGTTACTGTACGAACACATGAAAATGTATAAGCTATTTATTGTGCTCATCTCCTCTGCCAACTAAAAATATAGAGGATTTTGATTTTGATCTTTAGTAATTAGAATTTTAAAATTTTGTATCAGTGCCTAACTCAAAATTTTTCTAATGATCTTTGATTAGTTCTTTTCTTAAATTAACAGGAAAATAAAAATGGTATCATTTAATTTCCAGAGCATAAAAATATGTAAATAACTCTGTAACTACCAGAGCCACTAGAAATTTATAGAAAATTATGGTAATATCTGAAGAGGTTTATCACTCCCCCTCCCCAATTTTGAACACTTACTTAAACATTCTTTGTTTTCAAATGATCTCCCTGGAGCCTTCCAGCTACATTTTAAGTACTGCATTATACCATCTCATAAACTATGAATTTATGACATCTGTATTCCATCCATATTTAGTGCCCACTTTTTGAAGCCTCAGTGTCTGATTGGTCTTATGTAGTCTCCTTCCCACCCTACAAAACCACATTATCCCAGTAATTTGGTATCCCTACCAATTACTACACTTTCCCATATCAAAGATCTTCCTAGCCCCCTGAATTTATGATATTTGATTTTTGATTTGTTTTAGCAGAAGACTTTTATGCTCATTATGAAATAATTGGCTCTTACTAATACCAAAAAGATTAAGTTTTGCTCTGAGGTTTTTAAAAAGTATAGTTACATCCTTGGTGAAGCACTGCTTAGACTTCTACCCATCTTTCGCTAGAAGAGAAAAATTACTGTGAAATTTCCAAGATGAATAAAAGAAGTAAGAGAAATATTTGGAGCTTTAAAAGTGAAATAAAAAATTAAACTCTTACAATAGGGCTTTTTGTTGGATTCTGCAGGTAAAGGGTAATTAGCTTTGTGCTACTTAAGGCAAAATTAGATATTTAAAGGGATAACCCAACTCTGACTCTGTATTTAATGAAAATCTGCTTTGTTAAAGGTTCTACATTTCTTTTTATGAGTTAGGATATCTCATGACTATTTTAAGGCTTATAGATGAGTTTTAAAGTGTTCTGATATGAATAATAGGCAACTATCAGACTCTTACTCAGTATGGGTAGAAACAACCGACAGTGTAACTCTGAATTTCCACCCTTTTCTATTGGTTAAAGGAAAAGTAAATGGGAACTCTGCAACTGTACTCTGAACTTTCATGTTCAGAGTGAAATAAAGTTATATGTTAAATTTCCACACAACTTGGGAAAAAGATTTAATTGAGAAAACTTTCAAGATAACTTTTAGCACCATCCTGTTCCAAAAGAAAAAAATTTAAGATGGTTAATTCTTAAGTGCATGTAACTTGAAATTGAATCTGTGGGAACTTTAATTCCCTGATATTCTCTATTTTTAACATAGTCCCACAGATACTGGTCTAACTCTTCACATTTTAGCAGCCTATTTTCTCTTACTTACCTTTTCTGGTGCTCTTAGAGCTTGTAGATTCAAATTTCTCTTTGAC
This sequence comes from Chinchilla lanigera, assembly GCF_000276665.1. Taxonomy (NCBI): domain Eukaryota; kingdom Metazoa; phylum Chordata; class Mammalia; order Rodentia; family Chinchillidae; genus Chinchilla; species Chinchilla lanigera. The sequence goes on along the minus strand of NW_004955409.1, from coordinate 24,966,525 downwards.
ATGAAAGACATCTGTTAGGTAGTGCCTGTAGTTTGGGAAAAAATTCTCTAAATTATCATTCTTCAGAAAATCTATTTCACTTGTTAGTGAACGCTATTTTTGTTGAATATGAAATTCTGGGTTGAGAGTTATTTTTTCTTTTCACTACTTTAAAAAAGTCATTTTATTGTGTTTTGGGCTCCATTGTTTTTGATGAGAAGTCAGTGATAATTTTTAGTCTTATCCTCTTGTGTATAGTATAATTTTTTGTTTGTCTACCTGCAGGATTTTCTCTTTATCTTTGGGTTTTCAGCAATTTTGCTGTGATGTATGTTGTTATGATTTTCCTTATATTTATCCTCAGTGGGTTCATTATAATTCTTATATTTGTAAATCAGTGTTTCTTCAGATGTGGAGAGTTTTGAGCTTTTAGTTTTTCAAATCAGTTTTACAACAAATTATCTTCTTCTTAGCCTCAGTTACCTGTATGATAGGCTGACTGATATTGTCTAACATGTCCCAGGGTCTCTGTTAATTTTTTCTTCAGTCTCTTTTCTAAGTTTTGGTCAGGTCATTCCTATTGTTTATACCTACATTCAACGACTGTCCTGTTGACTCTAGTATGTTATCAAGCTCAGCAATTTTTTTCAGTTACTATAATTTTCACTTCTGGAATTTTCATGTATTTATAATTTCTACTTCTCTGCTATTTCCTATTTAATCACTCATTAACATATGTTTCTTTGAGTCTTGAAGGTTTTTTTTTTTTTTCTTCCCAATACCGGGAATCGGACTCACGACCTTGCGCTTGCCAGGCAGGCGCTGTGCCGCTGAGCTAAACCCCCAGCCCCATATTTGAGTCTTTTAATACAATTTTCTTTTAATTTTTATGCTTAGTAACCTTTTTATTAAATATTTGACATTGTGGATATCACATTGTAGAGACTCTATATTCTATAATCTTTTCCTGAAAAGGACTGATCTTATTTAAGAAAGTAGTTTATATATTCTTTTATGAATTATTAAATTGTTTATTGACTGATCACTTTAATTGTATTCTCTTGGTGTTTTGCATTGCTAATGTAGATCTGTGTGTCTTGATTATTTTTTTGTTTGTTTGTTTCACAGACAAAATATCCGATGCCTAAAATTAAGGAAGGAAAGGTTTATTTAGCTTACAGTTTGTGGAGGTTTTGTTCTAAAGCAAGCTGGCTCCAAGGCAGGGTAAAAGGGCACAGGGGCTGCACTTCAAGGCAGCACAGAGCAAAAAGGAGCAAGAGCAAAAGGGGGTGGTGGGGGAAGCAAGCCTCTTTCCCCTGCCTTATATTGTACACAGGCTATTCATCCCGGAGGGCAGTCTTTTACACCCACACCATCTCCAGGCCCTCCTCTTGCACAGGCTCAGGAGGAATACAAAGAAAGGACCCTGACTCCCTTCTTAGTCACATAGTTAACCTTTTAAACTTTTTAAATCGACACAATGAACAACATCCTAGAATGGTAAGGGCATGTTCTTTTCACCTAAGGGTGTATAACTCCTGAGTCACTTAGTTAAGGTTTTAAACTCTTCAAGTTGACACAATGTATCAACCATAACACTATGGAAAGCTCAGAGGTCTAAAGTAGGGGTTTCTTTGAGGGCATGTTGCTTATTCCAAAATTTTGGATTTTGTTGGTGGCTCAGCTGGATATCAGCAGTTTTAATGAAGGGCTACTAATTCTGTCCACTTTGGCAGGGCTAGAACTCTAACATTCTTCACCATTGCTCTTCCTCAAGGACTGCCCAAGCCTGTGTCTTGTTTCTATTTTCAACTACGTAGCATCTGAGATTCTTACAGCACAGAATGCCTCATCCTATACATAAAGGGTTTAGCTCTTAGACATAGATTTTCAGGAGATCCTTACATGAGTTTCTGGGGACCCACTCTGCATAGTTCCCTTCTGTTTCTGTGGCTTTCTCCACAGGATGCACTTGGTTCAGCTACTCTGCACTCTGATATATTCTTCCACAGCTCAGTAAGACTACCATGGTCCCTGCTCAAACTCCATATCTGTGTATCATGGTCAAGAATTTGTCTCCAGACAGAGAGCTTGGGCAATCATATATCTCACCTCACATATTCCCCTTCTCAAAGATGCTATATTGCTTATTTTCCAATACCTGAAATAAGATACCTCATAGCTTCTCTGATTTTAGAAGATTTTTTATGTGGGGGTGGTAGTTCAACATTAGTTACTCTATCATGGTTGGAAGTGGAAGTTCAAGAATTACATTTTTAAAAATTCTTATTTTAAAGAGAATAATAAAAAAAGAACAAAACAAAATACCAGCAACATAGACAAAAACAAAACAAAGCAAAAACAATAAAAATGATAACAGTGTTTCCGAGCAAAATGATAGGGATTCACAGTGGCTGTTATATTACATATTGTTATCTTCAATGAAGATATTAATTTTAATGCTACCACATTAGGAAGAAACACAGACACCAGGGCACTTTTTGTGAAATATTATTAAATAATTCCCATCCAAATTTCAAAAACTCAAGCAAAGTTTAAAATGTCTTTTTAATTTCAAAGTCATGTAAGCCATGCTTAGCAAAGTGCCTCACATGAACATATTTTAATTTGTTATTAAATTGCTGGTTAGAACAGAAAGCAAGAGGAAGTACCCACTCAGAAGAATTGTAAGTTATGCCCGATCAGTTAACTCCATATTCTTGGGACTAAAATCAAATTTGATAATGTATTTATTTGGGATAACTGAAGTAACTGTGTTAAAAACTAAAGAAACCTAGTAGTAGTTTGATATTTCTCATTTATCTTGACAACCTTTAGAAGATACTTTCTGAGATTCAACATAATTTTTCCAGTTTTCTGGAAGGGGATTCCAAGTTTGGCAACTTGGATGATAACTTTGGAGGACTTCTCTCAATTTCAGAAAGAGCTTTATTCCTGTGGTAGTTAAACTTAAGTGTGTCAACTTGATTGGCTTGGGAGCTGCTGAGGGGATTAGTAAAGAACTGCTGTACATGTCTGAGTCATGAGGTGACCTGGTTACAATATCTGGTCCTTTGCTTCTTTCTCTCTGACATTGTTCCCCTACTCTGCTTGCAAGTTGCCAACAACTAAAAATCTTTATTCTACCATGATGCTTCTCCCTAGGAGCCAGCCAACCATGGATCAAATCCCCTGAAACTGTGAGCCAAATTTAGGCTCTCACCTTTTAAACTGTGGATGTCGAATATTGTGTGCCAGTAATAGGACAGCTGACCTACAATTCCCCCCTATAATTGCACTGAGTTCATCTAGAAAGAAAAGAACTACTGTTAAAAAACTCTGTAACATATAGCTGTTTTCTAGTATCAAGGAGATGGGAGGAGCCTTTCACACAAACACACAAACACACACACACAAACATATGCACTATATAAAATTTAGTGTGAGTGATTATATTTTCCTTTCTCTAGAGAGCAATAATAAGATCTTAATGGGCCCAAATGGTATAATAAATTTGGAGAAAACATCAGAGATATAATGATTGTGAGCTAAGAAGGCTAAAGTGAAATGCCACTTTTTAAAGAAAAAAAAATTTATATATATATATATATATACACACACACATAAAAAGAGCACCTAAAATGTGGTCTACTGTTACCTCTTAGTACAAAGTCTTAAATATGACATCTATTCTGTTTGGCCTTTGAGCTGATTATTCCAGTTAACTTTTCAGAAAAATCTTCTCTTACAGGCAGAGGACAAGTAGAATGAAATGAAATATGCTGTGTCTCATAGTCTTCCTTTTTTCTTTATTCTTTCAGTTATGAACTATGTTTTGCTTTGAAGAAAAATATAACTCCCTTTGTTTTTTCCATTATCAATTCATTCTACCTCTCAGTATTTCCATCATCAATTCATTCTGCCTTTCATTTCTTCAAAATTGAAAATGTACTGGGTACTGGGAAATCAGAAGAGGGAGTTTGTGTTGGAACCTTGGTTTCCCTATTTTTCTGCTGGATAAGCCATTTTTTCATGCTTGAAGGTGAATGCACATTATGGGTTTTCTTGAGAAATTTCTGAAATCAGGCCTACACAGTTCTAGACTAATCCAAACATGGGATATGGGGTAGCCATGTCTACAAATATCCTGGGAGAAAACAGAGGAACAAATGATAATATTAAAATGAAGTAACTCATTGAGTCTTTAGGTATTATGTAGATTTTGGATGTTGTATAGTCACTTCCTGCTGAGCTTTTTCTTATCACTTTTATATGTCATTATATGTAAGAGTTTCTGCTTTCCTTGTCACAGATAACTGAGACAAACTTCCAGCCACAGTTATTCCTTGCTTTCTGTGCCCATTTCTTTGGCGTAGGCCAGTGCCAGTAAGTGCTAAAGCCTACTGTTGTTTAAGCAGTGAGAAAATACAGTGTCTCTTAAAGAAGTATCCATATAATCCCAAAGTCCTTAGCTCCTCTATCTTTCTGAGGCCATTCTTTTCTTTAATAACCATTTCATACGTTGCAGGAAGTCCCATGTATTTTTCAATTACATAGCAGTTTCTGCAGTTGAGACTTAGTCCTTCCTAGTTTTTTGCTCCACATTCTTGCTCTTGATTTTTCTTAATTTCTTTTCTCCCTTTGCTCACTACTTCTTCAGACTTCCCCATTCTATTATATTGTGTTCTGCTTCAAAATGTAGTCTCACTACCCTTTTCCTCAGAGCAATACTGTCATGTTTATCAGTGTTTTATTATATTTTTGTTTTATATGCATAATACAGAGGAATTATAACACCAGCTACGCTATTGCTAAGTTATCTGAAATTTCCACCTCCAGTGTTTCTAGGACCTACTCTCTGCCCTCAGACTCTAAGAAAGCTTTTTGTTTTCCATTTGTGTCTTTCATGATCTGACCCTACTCAGCCCTGTAGAAGTGAGAACCCACTCTAAAATTCCTGTAACTCTCTGATGCAGAGAAATTTGCCTCTCCTTTAGGCTCACCTTCTCCCATTTAGACTCTCCTGGGGTCTAACCTCACTCATTTTAAAGAGAACCTTCTTGGCTGCTTTCCCAAACAAAAGAGCAATTTTCTTTTCAAGAGGAATTCTGTTGTTCTCCTAGAGCAACCAATTAAAATAGCTACGAGCTTAATTTTTTTAAGTTATAGCCATAATTTCTCTAGAAATGTCTCCATAATGTTTTAAATAAAGTGATTAGACAGATGACTTAAAAAAGTGATAGACAAGGACAAAGGGCCCATTTTTAGAGAGATAATTCTTGATGATGCAGGAAAATTCAGGAGTTTGTAATTTCTATCCCTGTCGTTGAATGACTTTGGAAATGTATGGAAGAGGGTATGTTGAACAGGCAGCAATAGTTGTCTAAGCTGTGTCTTCTCAAAATCTGGGAAATAAAGCTATTTAAAAGATAAGTAAATGAGGAGGAGAAGGGTTCCTAAAGAAGAGATGAAGGTTCAATTGAAGGTATGGGCCATGAGAAAAAATTTCCTGACAAATTATCATATTCCAGTAATGCAAATGAAATCTAAGGCTACTTCCAGAGGCAATCAGAGTGTTAATGTCAACTTTGGACTCTACTTAGGAGAGTAATGGCTTGGGGAAGGCAGGAGAATGTGTTTTATAAACTCAGGTTTGGCTGCCTATAATCTACATCTTTGATGTTATTGTATAACATTCCAAATTCGATTTATTACACTCATTTAAAAGGCTTTATGTTAAGAGTGCTTAAGTTTATGCTAAAATTTTTTTGTTAAGAGCTCTTGGGTATGTTGCTGAAGGGAAATCTATCATATGAAAACATTTCAGAAAATAAATTTCTTAGATACATTCATAAAAACTTGCAAAGAAGATATAATTCTTTACCTGGAAGACCTAGAAAACTCCAGCAGAAGACTTTTCGATCTGATAAACCAACTCAGCAGAGTGGCAGGATGCAAAATCAACACACAGAAATCAATAATGTTCATGTAAACCATGAACCCATTGAGAAAGAAATCAAGACAACAATTCCATTCACAATAGCTCAAAAATATCTAGCACTCAATCTAACTGAGGAGGTGACAAACTTCCACAGTGAAAATTACAGAATGCTGAAGAAAGAAATTGAAGAAGATATTAGAAAATAGAAAGCTCTCCCTAGTCACTGGATTGGAAGAGCCGCTATTGTGAAAATGGCCACATTACCAAAAGTGATGTACAGATTCAACGCCATCTCTACTGAAATGCCAAAAACAGTCTTCACAGAACTAGAAAAAACTAATCCTAAAAATTCATACAGAATCAGAAAACCAGACTAGCCAAAGTAATCCTGAGCAAAAAGGGCACAAAAGGAGGCAATCCAATACTGGATTTCAAGTTATAAAATAAAACCATAGTAGGAAAACAATATGGTACTGGCATACAAATAGGCATGTAGAGCAATGGAATAAAACAGAAGGCATTGAAACAATCCTATGTACCTACAGCCATCTGATTTTTGAAAAGAAGCCAAAAACATACTCCGGAGAAGAGATAGCCTCATTAACAAATGCTGTTGGAAGACTGAATATCCATATGCAGAAGATTGAAATTAGATCCTAATCTCTTATTCTGTACTAAAATGAAATCAAAATAGATCAAAGACCTAGATAGAAGACCCAAAACTTTGAAACTTCTAAAAAATAGAGGGGAAACACTTGAAGTCCTACACATAGGCAAAGCAAAAGACTTTGCAAAGAGGATTCTAATCCCACAGGAACTAATACCAAGAGTACCATTTCCCAAGATGAATGTAATTATTATGTATTCCAAACATATACCTATGATAAGAAAATTGGTATTTTCTTAAACGGTACAATTTAATTTTAGACAGAATAGATCTGAAGGGGCTTTCAGGAAGTTGGCAGAGTGGTGAGCAGCAGAGCAAGAGCCTCTCTGAGATTTGGTGTCCAGACACTGAAAAAGAGCAACATGAGGAAGGATCTGAAGTGAGAATTGAAGCCCATGGGGAAATCAAAAAGAGAAAGTTTAAAGAAGGAGGAGGTGGCAGGCAGTGCCTTCTCCCTGAGCCTGGTCTCACTGGGTCGGAGGAGCATAGTTCAAACCTGCAGACACACGGTGACTGCTGACCACCCCAGAGGCCTCCATGGAGAGACACACCAGAGGAAAGGAGCAGTGGATGTGGAGGACTGCACTGGCTGGTGGTGAGTACTGTGGGATTGGACGTCTTATAGGAGAGGGCAGTTGGGCAGGAGCCATCTTGGAGAGGAGCCCACTTAGCCTGGAATTCAGAACAACTGCTGGCTCCATCTAGTGGCTTCCAGCTGAGGAAGCCCAAAGAAGGTGCACCAGCTGCTGCAGGCTGAATGAGTGTGGCTCCAACCTCACAACCAGAAACCAGACTGAACTGTAGGGGAAATAAAGGCATAGGTCACTGGGATTACCAATTAACCTACCCTAAAGCTACTGCTGGCCTGTTGGGATTAACAACACAGACCCGGACTCTGCCCACATTGTCCACCAGTGACAGTAGAGATACATTTTGGAGTGGAACATTTTTTCTCTGTCTT
>NW_004955409.1:24951903-24958877 GCF_000276665.1 Chinchilla lanigera | reverse complement strand
TTTTTTGTGGTTGTTGCTCTGTTCTGTTCTTTTTATTTCTTCCTTTTCTCTTTCCTTCCTGCACCAGGTCTTCAGCACCAGTTTCCTAAAGTTTGTGTGATCTTTCTTTCTCCCCCAGCTTTTCTGCTAATCTCTTCTTCTATTTCTCTATTTCCCCCCCTAACCCTTTTAAATTTTGTCATATTGAGGGCTTATTTACTGCACACAGTTTTCTAGTATGTTTTAAATTTTGTTATATAACCACAAATCTTGTTCATACGTTTAAAGATGGCAGAGTAATAATTACTTCAGTTTGTCATTTTCTAGCCTGTGTTTGATGCTATTGTTATTGCTGATTGTACCACATTAGCCAAAGTGATGTAACTGTTCTAACCTGTGTTCTTCCTGGTATACCAAGACTTAGATTGCCTCATAAAAAATACGATAAGCCAGAGCCAAAATGCTATGGTTTTGGGCAAGTAGGTAGCAACTTCTCATCCTCAAAAATTGAAGAGGAAGGATCTTGCAAAAAACTCAAAACCCCAAAGCCATCTACACCTGGAAGACTCCTCTGAGAAGATAGAATACATAGAACTCTTGAAGACACTGGGTTGGAAAAAATTTTTGCCAGCTGTTCCTCAGACAAAGTAGTGCTATCTAGAATATATAAAGAAATAAAAAAGCCCAGAGCCCCCCAATTTAAAGACTCAGTATAAAAATGGGCATCTGAAATGAATAGACATATCTCACATGAAGAAATAGAAATGGCAAATAAATGTATGAAAAAATGTTCAACATCATTGGTCATTTGGGAAATGCAAATGAAAACAACTCTAAGATTCTATATCACCCCAGAAAGAATGGCTGTTATCAGGAAATCAACCAATGACAAATGCTGGTGGGGTTTTGGAGAAAAAGGAACCCACTGTTGGTGGTAGTGTAGACTGGAGCAAACACTGTGGAAACCAGTGTAAAAATTCTTCAAAAACTAGGACTAGAGATCCCATTTGACTGAACTATTTCTCCTCTTGGTATTTTCCTGAAAGAATTAAAAGCATTATACCACAGTGATATAAGCACACCCACGTTTATAGCAGCACAGCTTGTAATTGCCAAATCTTGAAAACTGTCCAAATGCCCATCTACTGGTGAATGGATGAAGATGTGGTTTTTAAATACAATGCAATACTATTCATCCATAAAGAATGTTAAGCTTGAGACATTTGTAAGTAAATAGATATATCTTGACATCATAATCTTAAGTGAAATAAATTGGACATGTGTAAATACCACATCGTTTCTCTGGTGTGAGAAACTGAAAGTGTAAATAAGGACCAAAATTAAAATAGGTATTGTGAAATGGGAAGAAAATTTTCAAATGGAAAGGGGAGCAAGGGAGGAGAGAGGGGTAAAGGAAGGAAAGGAAAAGTAAAAAAAATAGAAAAGAAAGAAAAATATAAACAAAACTTTTGTAGGTAAGAAAGGGAAGAGGGGTTGGAGGGAGGTTAGGGGAATGTGAAAAAAAAAAAGAATCAAGTTTTATCACGTACAGATACAAATTCCTATGATGAATGTGATCATTATGTATACCTAAAATCTACCAAGAAAAATAATTTTCTTTGAAAACTAAAAGATCTGAAAACATCAGAAAATAGGATCACATCAAAAAACCACCCTGGAGAGCTGTATAGAGATTTTTCAACCAAAAAGAAAAAAAAATTGATCAACTTGTGGAGGATCATCTGGATGACTCTGCTTGAAAGAAGAGCAATTATCTCAATTTTAGCTAAACCTGGCCCTATTTCCATGTACTGATATGTACAGAGCTGGCTAGGACTTTTCCCTATCTCTTTTTTTTTTTTTTGGTTTTTCTCCGGTACCGGGAACTGAACTCACGACCTTGCGCATGCCAGGCAGGCGCTTTTGCCACTGAGCTAAATCCCCAGCCCCTCCCTATCTCTTCAATTGGCTTTAAGCAATGCAAATTGGTCCAGCTGAGGTGCTGATGTGTAGTCTTTGAGGCAAAGATGACAGAGCAATTTTTCCCCTCCCCACTAACTCCCCCAAAAACATGTGTGAGCCGAGGTGGGATGGAAAGCCGTGCTCCGCACTGTCAGTTGTGATCGAGCCTTGAGATAAGAGGCTATGATTTCCCAGGGCATAAAAGATTACATACCAGAGCTAAAGCACTGACCCCAAAACATTATATACTACCTCAGTTGTGCTATGCAGATTACTCTTTCTGAATATTCTTTTCTTTACATATTGCAGAGCTGATTTCAGACCTCCTACCAAGTCCAGCTCACAGCACTCACACACTTTCTGCCATCCTCACAGTCACTTATCCTCAAGCTACTCCCTTCTTCACGAATTTATAAAACTCAGTTTTGGCTCTGGGTCAGGGCCTTTGTTCTGGTTAGCCATCAGTGTAGCTGGACTCAGGACTGCCTTCATGTTCCACCATTTTGGATATATTATCGTGTCTTTATTTATGCCATGGGTTGCACTGAAAGTGGTAGATTGGAATTAACTCGATAGAATTCCAATAACTTTCCCATAGGATTACAAATATAAACTTCCCAGACCATGAGGAGGACCTGGAAGGACTCTTTATAATTAGCTCTACAACTCCTGGGTATATTTTTGAAAGAATTAAAGACAGTGTAATATAGTTACACAAGCATACCCCTGTTTATAGCCACATAATTCACAATAGATAAGATATGGAAATAGCCTACATGTCCTTCAGTAGATGAACTCATAGAGAAATGGGGTGTTTATAATGAATGGAATATAAAGAAGAATGACTATGTCATCTATAACTGAATGGATGGAACTGGAGACTATTGTGTTAAATGAATTAAGCCTGAGTCGGAAAGTTAAATATCTCATTTTCTTTCATATAAGATACCTAAAATATAAATACATAAACAAGCAAACAAATGACAAGATGATAAGACGCAGAAGGTAGACTTCTGGAGATGCACAGAAGGATCAGTAGGAGAGGGGAGGAAAAAGAGTGGGGAGAATGGGATTAAAATAATCATGGTATGTCGTGTGCATGTACCAGTTTCCCAAAATGAATATCACTTTTGTATTAGTAGCATGCACTAATGAAAAAAAACTTCCAAAGATGCTTACACATATTGTACAATTGATACAAACATATAAAGAACATATCACTACTTTCAGATGTAATCACCAGACAGATTCCAAAATGGTGTTAGTATTTATTTATGTGTTTTGCATACAATGCCTCATTTTAAAATAGATATGAAATAGTGCTTAACAATAAAAGGTTTGTAATAACCTTTTTGGAATCAAAATAGTAAAACTTTTGGTCTACTGAGTATGAACTATTCAATAATAGTAAATTACATGTATAGTTCTTTTTCTACTCCGGATTTCTTATATCACATTTGTACACATTGTCAGTTAGTTGAATTATATTTCTACATGTATTTCTACAATGTGATAAGTAAAAATTCATTCAATGCTCTTAAAATAAATTTTAAAAAACTCTATTCTTAGCATATACCTTGTCTAATTTCCTGGAACATATCCCAGTGTGAAATGGTATATGAACTCTGTCTTTCCCCAGGATATTACTTGTACTGTAGTTAAGAATAGGCAAAGATACACACACCAAGTATGTACAGAAATTATTTTTGGATGGTGGGCCTGCTAGTGAATTTTGCATTTTTTTATTATCCTATTTTGTCCAAGTTTTCTATATTGACTATTGACTAATTTCAAGTGCATAAAATAGATCTATTAAACTATACAAAAAATGGTACTGAGTATTTTTATATCTTTTGTTTGGGAAGGTCTTTCTAAGTGTGATAGTAAAGTCAGAAGCTATGTTAGACTATAGCTATAATATAAAATTCAGTATGGTAGATGATCCTTAAAGTTAAAATAATTTCTGTTCAAATAGTTAACATGTATGACAAAAGTTACTACAATTAGTATATAGATACTGTATGTCAACAAATAAGATGAATGATTGAAAGAAATCAGACCCCAGTATTCAAAGACCCAATCCACAAATAGGCATCTGAGATGAATACACACTTCTCAGATGAAGACATACAAATAGCAAATAAATATATGAAAAAATGTTCAACATCATTGGTCATTCAAGAGATGCAAATTAAAACAACACTGAGATTCCATCTCACCCCAGGAAGAATGGCTACCATCAAGAAATCAACCAATACCAAATTCTGGAGAGGCTTTAGGAAAAATGAACACTTCTCCACTGTTGGCTTGAGTGTAGACTGGTGAAACCACTGTGGAAATCAGTGTGGAGATTCCTTAAAAAACTAGGATTGGAGGTCCCATTCAACTCAGCTATTCCCCTTCTGGGTATCTACCCAGAAGAATTAATAACATCATACCATAGAGGTATATGTGCACCCATGTTTATAGTAGCACAATTTGTGATAGTTAAATCTTGGAAACAACCCAAATGCACATCAACCAAGGAATGAATAGAAAAGATGTATTTTTATATAATGGACTACAACTCTGCGATAAAGAAGGATAAACTGGAAACTTTTATAGTTAAATGGATGCAACTCGAGACCATACTCATAAGTGAAATAAATCAGATTCGCATGTGTGAACATCATATTGTCTCTGTAGTGTGAGAAGCTGGAAGAGTAAATAAGATCAAAAATGTACATTGTGAAATGGGAAGAAAGTGTTCAAAATGAAAGAGAAACTGGGAAAGGAGAAAAGAAGGAAGGGAAAAGGAAAAATATATATATATACATATACACACACACACACATACACACACATATATACAACATAGTTAAGATAGTTAATTTATCTTAGTTCATTGAAAAGGAAGGTTCATGCTTATATTGTTTGATCTATTTTTCATGCCTGTGTCTTGTAATCTGAGCAACCACTTTGAAGATAACAATATGCAGTGTATCAACCATTGTTATTCTCCTATTATCTTGTTATATTTTGTATCATTGTTTTTATTGTTGTTTCTTTTTTAAAAATTAAGATGAATGACCAAAAGTGCCAAAAAAAAAAGAAAGAAAAAGAAAGAAAGAAAGAAAGAAAGAAAGAAAAGAAAAGAAAAGAAAAGAAAAGAAAAGTACCAAAGAACAGGAATAGACATTTAGCCAAAGAAGTGCAAATTATCTCATATGGGGGCTGGGGATTTAGCTCAGCAGCACAGCGCCTGCCTGGTGAGAGCGACGTCATGAGTTTGATTCCCGGTACCAGAAAAAAAAACAAAAACAAACAAACAAAAAAAAGATCTCATATGAATAGATACATACCCTCCCTGGTAAATAAATAAATAAATGTAAAATAAAATTTCAACATAGTACTTTTTCATCTTGAATATTGACAAATACTTAAATCCATGAAAATACTTCTTGTTGACAAAGTATGAGAAAAGACACATCTCAGAAAACTGAGATGTTGAAATTTGTTGTTATAGCAAATCTGATAATGTACAGATATACTATGGAAATTGATTGTAATGGGGTTTTTGGTTTCAATTTTACTGAATTAAGGGATATCTAGTAAAGCAGTGATTCTGGGTATTATCTGTGAGGGTGTTTCTGGAAGAGAATGACTTTTAAATCAGTATACTAGGTAAGGAAGATCTGCTCTCACCCAGTGTGGGCAGGCACCATCTTGAGGACCTATGTAGAACAAAAGGGCAGAGAAAAGGCAAAATGCACTTTCTCTCTCTCTTTGGAAGTGAAGACAACCATCTCCTTACCCTGACTTTAGAACTCCAGGTTAACTGGGTTCTAGACTCCAAGATTTACACCCATCATCCCCTTGGGTTCTTACTTTAGCCTCACACTATTGGCCTCCCAGGTTCTGAGACATTTGGACTTGGATGGAGCCATGCTACTGGTCTCTTGGTTCTCCAGTTTACAGAGGTCCTATCGTGGGACCTCTTAGCCTTCATAATTGCATGAGCCAATTCCACTAATAAATCTCCCCTCGTATATGTATGAGACATGACAAAAATAAAGTGAATGTCTGTGTTTTTTTAAAATTAGTACAGTAAAAGATACATTCTTGTTCCCCTTGAAATGTCTCCCTTGAAATGTTTCCCTTGCTTCAGACACACATCACTTTGCAACAGGTCTGCAAGTCTTCTTTCATGAATGTCTCTAGTTGTGCTGTTGTGGCTGCCTTGATGTCCTGAATCAGTTCAAAACAATTGTCGTGGTCATTTTGACTTTGAAGAAGAGCAAGAAGTGACACAATGTCAGATTTGGTGAATAAAGTGGATGAGGGCACACTATAAGTTTTTATTTCATAGCAATTGCTATAAACATTTTGAATCAATTCAGGACATGGAGGCAGCGATGACAGCACAACTAAAAACATAAAAGAGGACTTCCAGAACTGCTCCAGAAAGTGGTAACAATGATGGGATAAGTGTTTTTGAAGTGAGGGGGAGTATTTTGAAGGGGGTTAATGGAAAGATGTCTTTTAGTATAATAAATTTAAAATATTTTTTAAAATATTTGCTACATTTTGTGATCACATCATGCATATCTATACCTATGGTATTAGTTCTATCTCTCTGGAGAAATCTGACCTAAACAGTAATACACATATAATTTACTTCTGTTGAAAAAGAGCCATTGCAGCATTATTTGTAACAGCAAGGAATTTAAGATAATCTAAATACTCACTAATAGACTAATACCTACAACACTATGTATATCAAACTCTAATTTTGAGAAAATTATATATTTGTAGCTTTAAAAACAGGAGGGAATAGTTGAAAATATATCTGCCAATTTGTTACCAATGATATCGCTGTAGAGTGACACTGTGGGAGATATGTTTTTTCTGCCAATATATTTTTCAGTTATTTGAATCTTTGGGAGTTTATTACTTTCATGGTTACTAAAAATACTGTTCAATAAAAATTTGCACATTTTTTAGTTTGGTAATTTCTTTGCTTGAATATTTTCCAGAACAGAAAGGAAAAAGAG
>NW_004955409.1:24948542-24950538 GCF_000276665.1 Chinchilla lanigera | reverse complement strand
ATGAGTTTTCCTTTTATTTTATTGGTGATTTCTTAACATGTGCAAAAACTTTACAATAAGATGAGATCCCAGTTGTTGATTCTTTGAAGTAATTCCCATGCAGTCTGGTTTTTGCTCATGAACTCTCTGCCTACCCCAATGTCGTCAAGATTTTTACCTACATTCTCTTCCAATAAATTCAGTGTTTCTGTTTTAATATTTAGATCTTTGATCCATTTTTACTTTAATTTAGTGCATGGTGAAAGATATGGATCTAGTTTTAGTCTTTGGCATGTGGAAAGCCAGTTTTTCCAGCACCATTTATTAAAGAGGCTATCTTCCTTCCATTGAGCATGTTTGGCCTTTTTGTTGGAGATAAGGTGACTGAGTGTGTTTGTAGTTGTATCTGTATCTTCTAATCCATTCCATTGATCTTCAAGTCTGTTTTGTGCCAGTACCATGCTGATTTTATCACAGTAGCTTTGTAATATAATTTTAAGTCAGGAATTGTGATGCCTCCTGCCTTTCCTTTGCTTCTCAAAATTGCTTTTGCTATTGTAGGCCTCTTCTGGTTCCAGATGAACTTTAGGAATGTTTTCTCTAGGTCTGCGAGGTCTACTAATGGTATTTTAATTGGGATTGCATTAAATCTGTACAACAATTTTGGGAGTATGGCTATTTTCACAATGTTATTTCTTCCTATCCATGAGCACAGAGTATCTTTCCACTTTCTGATATCCTTTCTGATCTCTTTTTTCAGAGTACTGTAATTTTCACTGTATAAATCTTTTACTTCTTTTGTTAGATTGATTCCTAAGTATTTCATCTTGTTAGATGTTATTGTGAGAGGTGTGGTTTCCCTAATTTCTCTCTCAGTCTGTTACTTGTGTAGAGGAATGCTATTGACTTTTAAGTGTTAACTTTTTATCCAGATATGTTACTAAATTTGGTTGTTAAATCCATGAGTCTTTTGGTGGAGTTTTCGGGGTCTTCTATGTAGAGTATCATGTCATCTGTGAATAATGACATTTTCACTTCTTCTTTTCTTATCCTTATTCCTTTTATTTCTCTCTCTTGTCTAATTTCTCTAGCCAATGTTTCCAGAACTTTATTGAATAGGAGTCCTTGTCTCCTATCCTTGTCTTGTTCCTGATTTTAAAGTGACATCCTTGTCTTGTTCCTGATTTTAAAGTGAAAGCTTTCAATTTTTTACCATTTAGTATTATGTTAGCTGTTGGTTTATCATAGATGGCTTTGATCAGCTTGAGGTAAAGTCCATCTATTCCTATTTTCTGCAGGGTTTTCAACATGAATGAGTGTTGGACCTTATCGAAGGCTTTTTCTGCATCAAAGGAGATGATCGTGTGATTTTTGTCCTTGGCTGTATTCACATGGTGTATTACATTGATTTATTTGCATATATTGAACCATCCATGCATTCTTGGTACGAATCCCACTTGGTCATGGTGTATAATCTTCTTGATGACTTGTTCTATTCTTTTTGCTAGTATTTTATTGAGAATTTTTGCATCTATATTCATTAGGGAGATTGGTCTGTAGTTCTCTTACTTGGTTGGGTCTTTCTCTGGTTTTGGTATCAGAATAATACTTGCCTCAGGAATGAATTGGGGAGAATTCCTTACCTTTCAATTTCATTAAAGAGTTTGAGAAGAATTGGTGTTAAATCTTCCCTAAATTGCTTGTAGAATTCAGCTGTGAATCTGTCAGTACCTGGGCTTTTCTTCATTGGCAAGTTTTAAGTTACATTCTCAATGTCACTGGCTGATATGGAGTTATTCAGGATTTTTATCTTCTTCATTCAGCTTTGGTAATTCATATGTATCTAGAAATCTGTCCATGTCCTCTGAGTTTTCCACCCTATGAGAGTAAAGATTTTCAAAGTAGGTATTGATGATCTTCTGAATTTCTTCAGGATCTGTAGTGATTTCATCCCTTTCATTCCTTGTTGTGTGTATTTCAGTTTTTTCTTTCCTTTTTTTGATAAGGTTGGCTAGGG
>NW_004955409.1:24804629-24945535 GCF_000276665.1 Chinchilla lanigera | reverse complement strand
TTACATAACCTTAGATAATATAACCCTCTGCATACCTAGGTAATATAATATATTACATATACACACACACATATATATATACTTATATAGATAGGTAAATAGATATAAATAGAAAGATATAGACATAGATATAGATATATCTTCTACAGTAAATAAAACAATACTAGATTAAATCAAAGACACAGGGAACTGATATAATCAAGAGATACAGCAAACATAAGATGTATGATGGTGTTGCCACTGTAACACTGCATGTTTTCCTGTGAACTTCTTGTTTGCTACAAGCTTTATGTTTTTATAGGTAGAATTACACTCTAAAATACTGATGAGTAGTATAGTCCATACATAAATTGTAACATAGTTATTAATTATTACTATTAAGCATTATGAACTATCTATAATTGTGTGTGCCCTACTTTTATGCAATGGAAAGTATAGCAAATTTGTTTACATCAGCACACACCAAACATGTGAATATGCATTGTGTTACGATGTCAACAGGAGATAGGAATTTTCAGCTCCATTATAATCCATGGGACCACTGTTGCACATACAGCCCACCACTGATCAAAACATCATTATGTGGTGCATGACTTTATAGCTAAATGGTAAGAGAGCTTCTCTTGACTGGTGAAATGATACATGATTTTTGTCATTTTTGTTTGGTGCTTTTCTGCATTTTTCAAACAATCTATTTGATGCATGTAATACTTTTGTAATTATGCTGAAAGCTAAAGTGTAAATGTTGCAAATTTAAGCAGAAAATGAGAAAATTTTCAAACAAGACTATCTCTCCTCTTTGCGCTAAGCTTTTCTAAACCAGGACTCCATCCTTCAAAGATATGAAAACATTAACTTGCCCCCGTTTCCTGCTTAATGTGGCTGTTAAGGAGTACGAAGGTAGTAAACAGTATTATAATTATTATAATTGCTAGTGCTTTGCTGAAAATTGTCAGCTAATTGTGCCTCGTCTGAAAGACAGAAACCAAGTAAGACAATCCACAAACAGAACCTAAAAAGCAAACTCTCATCCTTTGGGTTCATCAGAGTATAGCCAGTAGTATAAAGAGTAGTCAAATCAGTTTTTCTAAGTGATTACCTGTGAGAATCACCTCAAAACTGTGATTCTACTTGAGAATTTAGAGTTAAGTGCATGCAAGCCCAAAGCTGTGATGTGCACTGTTTGCTGTTTACTCAGGAGTAGACACCATTTATATGTGTGCAAAAAGCAAGCACCAAGATCACTATGCCAGCACAGAAAATTCAATTGTTTGAGAAACACCTTTCTATGTCATTACTCACACAAGTGAAGAAGAGGACTCCTCAGCAGAAGACAAAAGTAAACATGGAAAGTTCAAGGCAACAGGGAAGAGGAGACCCAAAGTGAATGTTCAGAAAGTTACCCTGAGAAGTCTTTCCCTTAGGGGTTGTCTGAGCTTCCCTGATCTGTACAGATACCTTGAGGTGCTCAAGGGGATCAGAATAATTTCTTTCTCCAGAGCAGTAGGGGTGAGAGGGGCTTAAAGATAAAGAAGGAAAGGCCGGGGATGTAGCTCAGTGGCACAGTGCCTGCCTGGCAAGAGTTGAATCCAACCTGAGGTGGATGCCCAGTACCAAAAAAAAAAAAAAAAGAAAAAGAAAAAGCTTCATCGAAGTTGTGTCCCCGGTTAGGAAATTCTCATTCTGTTAGGTTCATGATTTTTTCCCCTATAATATTTAACTTTGAAAATTTGCAAACATACAGAAAGTAAAAGAATTTTATAATAAGCCCCTATATGCCCACTATGTATGTATTACTATTAACATTTTACTGTATTTTATTACATGTGTGTGAGTGTGTGCATGGGACAGTTAACCTTGTTCTATAACTTCAAATCAGTGGGATCACATATTATGGACTCTTGCATAAGGCTGCTTTCTCCCTGTATGTTTTGGACGTTTATCCATGTTGTTGCATATATCAAGAATTCATTCTATTTTGTTGCCAAGTAATATTGCCATTGTACAAAAATATATGACAATTTATTGATCCATTCTGCTATTGAAAAATATATAAGCTGCTTTCAGTTATGAGCTATCATACATAAAACTGCCATAAATGTTCTTATAAAAAGTATTTATATGACCATGCTTTCATTTCTCTTGGGTAATTGCTTAAGAGTGGAATTGCTGACCTGGTGAATGAAATATAAACCTGAATTGCCTAATAGCAAATGGCATGAAAAATATTGGAAATACATGAAATGCATTGGGTTCTAAGATTGTGGGAGAAAAGTACAAAGTTGCTATTAACCTAAAGTGACAATAATACCATGGTACATAGAGACAGGTGCCAAAGGAACAATGAAAGTAGTAACAGAAATATGGATGTATCCAAATCTTTTATCAAGAACCCAAAGGCATTTACAAGTGATGGCTCATTAAGTCCTGCAGCATCTCAGTAAGTTAGGAAGCTGAGGAAATAACATCGTAGTTTTTGCAACTGGAGAAATTCAGGGCTAAAATCTTTAATATAAAGGTAGATACAAAGGATAGAACCAAAGACAAGGATTCCACTAAAGATCATGCCAGTGTCCATAACTTCCTTTGGTGTATTTTCATTTCTAACACGTGCTTGATTAATACAGTCATTCCCAGAACACATCTTAGATTGCAAAACATGCACCACATTGAACACACAGATGAGGTTCTTAGGCTCAGCTGAGCACAGATGAACACTAGCACTGGTCTATAGAGGAATACTGACAGGCAGAATCCATCTCTTGAGTTATCTAGTTCATGTTTCTCTTTTTCTTTAAATAACCTCTGACTAAAGAGTGAAGAGTACTATTTAAGGAGAGTGAAGAGAAGCGCTATCGTTGAGTTCTGAAGGTTTTACAGACGAACATCTCAATTAAACAGGAAGACCGAACTCCTCCTCATGTTTGCCTTGAGTGATTTCTTTCTCTTCCATCTGTACTGAGCATGTGGATGTCTCACTAACAACTTGTCTGGCCTGCTGAGTAAACTGTCCTTCTACAGGCTGAATGTTAGCACAGCAGCTTTGACTGAGGCTTTCAATCTGCTTCTCAGAGCCTCCTTAGCTCCCAGGCACCTGCAGCTCTGGACTGATTAGAAGTAGACATTCCATGGAGAAGATCTCTGAAAAGTGAAACCCCTTTAGATTTTGTTGAAGCAAGAAGTCACTTCTCAGTTCTGTCATAATTGAGGGCAACTGAGGAAATGTTTGCCATGCATCTGTAAACTACATTTGACTGGTGGGGAAGTGTGGATGTATTAAGATGAATGTGTTCTCTTCCACTTGAAAACCTTGATGGCTCCTCTTCTTCTAATAGGAATCTCTAGCTCTTTTTCTTCAATCACCTCCATAATTTTTGCTACAGTGACTATTTTTTCTTGTATAAAATTTGTATCTTTGTTCCTTTGATTTAGCCAGTTTTTAGAAATAGCCACATTTAGAAATATCATATTGGCTCTATCTAGATCACACTGTTTCCTCTCCCAACTAAGAATGGGAACATAGGATCTTCACCTTCATCAGAAAGCCTTTGAGGCCCTTCTGCTTTTTCACCCCTCATCCTTTAATCATCTTGTTTACTCAGTATTGAATCCCTATTTCTCCTGACTCCCTTAAAGAAAGAGATCAGAGATTTTTGCCTGCCTTGTCAGGGTCTGGTTTTCAACATCATATATTAGCATTGATTTTGGTTCAGAGATCAATGTATATATAGTCAATTAACCTCTAAAATAAATGCAGAATGCTTTTTAAGGTACAGACTTGCTGCTGCTTCTCCTCCATCTCACTTTAATTTCAACTCACTGCCTATTGGTCATTAACACTTTCAGAAGAAACACCAAGTCAGCACCTTCATGCTCAATTATCTTTGACTTTCAATCTAAAATGAGCCATTTACTGAACAAATAGGGTGGGAAACATTAAAGGCAAAAGCTATTAAAGAATTATAGACTTAAGAAGCCACACAGTACCTGCGCATTTTGCTCTGCAGTTGAGGGACCTATAAAATTGTGCACACATTAGGAGAAAAGTTTCCTCCCAGCATGCATTGATTTAACAGCACAACACCCAGTAATGTAAAGTACGGACCTTGATTCTTAGGGTACATTTTGTTGCTATCCTCTCCTTCTTAATAAGACAGGGTTTTAAAATACGCTACTGTGCAAACACAATAGCTGCTTGGCACTTATGCTTTTATCTGTACAGAAATTATTCTGTCAGGGAAGAGATTAAAATAAATGCATAACAACTTTTCAGAACTGTTAATCCAAGTAAACTTCTTGAGGAAATCTAGCCTCAGGAAAAGTCATCCAAAGCTTGACATAAACAATAAACACTAATAAAATTTACTTCCTCTTACAATGGACAATGATGAAAATGAGAGTGATGTGAATTTTTTCCTTAGGAAGCCAAGTTCCTGGGAAAAGCCAGTGTATGCATTCTTGCTTTATACGGTACCAAGTAAAACTGAATTGACGTGCATTTTAAAGCCAACAAAGATCAAGTCTTGCTGCAGTTTTGAAGTCAAGTGGATAACATAATGGGGGGTAAAATGAATGCAGGCTGGTGCTGTTGGAAAAAGGGTTCTGTGAGTCCTGTAAGACTGGTATTGGGTACGGCCTCTGCCTTGTGGCCTTGAATAATTCGCTCTTTCATGGAGTGGTTGGGGAGGAAGCACAAGGTGATAGTTGGTGCCAGGAATCATACTGGAAGTTTTACTTGCCTTATCTTATATTGACCTTGACTTTGTTTTTGAAAGAAAGAGAGCCTGAAAGAACTTGTGAATTTTTCATTTTCTTAGCAGAAAGCTATTTGCTTTTTGCAAGACTGAAATAGTCAGCATTTGACTTTTAAAATGTGCTTTTCCACTTAATTTGTTGCTCCTGTCCTACTTGCTCACTTCATCTGGTGTCTCCAGGCTTTGACCAGTGAAATCGCTAGCCAGACTTACCAGTAAGTTGAAGTTCTAGGCAGCCTGGGATTCCTTACACCTGCGATGTATTTTCTCTCTCTCCTTTTGCTCTTGCCCCACACTTTCCTTACAACTCTGGCTACATCCCAGTCTTTCCTTTCCTGATATCACTTTGTCTTGGTTTCTTTTAGGATCCTTTCTGATAGATATGGCTTCACACAAGAAGGAACTCTCAGGGCTGGGAATTTAGTTCAGTGGCACGGCACCTGCCTGGCAAGCACAAGGTCATGAGTTCGATTCCTGGTACTGGAAAAAAACAAAAACAAACAAAAAACAACAACAAAAAACACAAGAAGGAACTCTTTACAATGCTTGTCCTCATGTCCAGTTGGAAGAACACACTCCTTATTTAAAAATCACAAGATCAGAAGGGTAGAGGAACCTATCAAGGGAGTATTTAGGTACATCCCAAAGACTCACATGGGATGATAAAGCAGTTCTAGAAGTGAATGTGACCTTAAAGAAACAGTAGTTAATAATCATTTTATAGTTGAAGAAACAGGTCCTGATTTTCCCAAGATCATAAAGTAACAGAGTTTTCTTTTTTTTTTTTTTTGTTTTTCTTTTGGTACCAGGAATCAAGCTCATGACCTTGTGTTGGCAGGTTGAGCTATCTCCTCAGCCCTGAGCATAAAGTAATTGAGTAGGAGTTGAGAAGGCTGCCCAGTTCTTTTGATCTAAACTGAAACTCTTCATACCATGGCAGATAAATTGTTGAAGTGTCAAACTCTTCCCTGAAAAATCCTAGTATTGTCTACTTTTACAAATTTTAAGAATTGAACCCTGCATTAACATTTCATCCTGGACTCAGTTTCTTCTTTGGCTGGTCATTGGCCTTGAGTGTCAATGGGAGGAACAGAGGACTAAGAAGAATATATTGACCAGAAATCTATGGAGTGCTATAACTTGCTTCATGCTGTTGCTGTCTTATAAAGTGGCTTTGCCTGAGTCCACTCACCTGGATGTGGAATCTAAGTGAAGTTATTTTCCCTTGGGATGCTAGGTCATGTGTATCTGCCATAATGTCACTCACGCCTTTATATTTTAGACCATATAAAGTTTATATTTTAAACTTTAACAGGCATAAGAAGCATTTGCAAGGTTTGTTGGTATGCAGATGACTAGGCCCCAGTCTCAGAGGTTTCAGTTCAATAGGTTGGTTGTGCCACTTGAGAATTTGTTTTTCTAACAAGTTTTCAGATGCTACTGCTGCTGCCATTAGTCTAGAACCACATTATGAGATCTATTTTTCTACCTAAACAGCCTCCCTGCAAGCCCTCTGCTCAGAAACAATAGCAGACTAGGGAAGGCATGAGAAATTGGGAAGAAAAGTGGGAAAGAGTGGAGGAAAGAGGAGAGGAGAGGAGAGGAGGGGAAGGAAAGGAGGGGAGGAGAGGGGAGTTGAAAGGAGTGGAAGGGGAGGGGAGAGAGAAGAGACAGTGTTTCTCAGGTTCACAGATCATAACAATCAGGTACAGTGTGCCTCTAGAACAGCCTAAAGTGTTTGTCATTATGAACTTCTTTTTCTTCAGGTAGCCTTAGTGGCTTTCACAGAACAAAATGAACCTGCCTTAGATAGAAAGTATACTTACTGTCATTTCATTTAATTAATTAATTAATTAATTAATTTTTGTCTTTTTGAGACAGGGTCTCACTGTGCAGTTCAGGCTGGCCTTGAGCTCACTTTGTAGCCCAGGCTGGCCTCGAACTTGCAGCAATCCTTCTGTCTCAGCCTCCCAAGGGCTGGGATTACAAGCATGCACCACCATGCTTGGCTCCATTTTAAAGGACTACAGTGTGAGCTCTATGAGCTGCATATAGTTGGAGTTATTGGAACCTACCTAGAGCTGGAGATGAGAGTTCTGCAGGAAATGTTTTAAAATCTTTTAAATTTCTACTCTTTTTCCTCATAACAGTGATTGGTGAGGTAAAAAGCAAAGGAATGGATATAGATATTTAAAGTCATTTTCTTACTGGAAACAGATGGCAGGGTTAACTGGGGCTTATTTATCCACCAGCCATGCCTATGATACATACAATCTAAATAAAAATGTTATCTTTCGGGGCAAACACAACTTCAAGGCAAGTCCTTCTGGTTGCCCAAGGTCTATTCAGTACTTCCTACATCCTTCCTTTATGCAAATCCTGCAGTTGTTACTCTTGTAACTTGTGTTACCTCCTCTTGAATGTCAAGATGTCCTTCCATGATATTTAGAAGTGAAGCAGAGGATACCTTCCTATTGACCTATTGGTTTTTGTCGATAATTTGGTTGACAAACATGGTGGTGGAAATGCTGGAGTTTCCAGAAGAAGCATTCCAGGGTCTGCCATTCATTTGAGGGAGTGTAAGAGAAGCTTTGGCACTGGTGGCAATGGGCCTGCTTCTTGGATCCAGCTATGGCAATGTGTTCTGCAAGAGTCTTCTGAATCACACACACAGAGTAGTTCTGTGGTGATGTTCTGTGAAACATTCTTCAGACCCACACTAGAGTCTGCTCTTTCAAACCTACATTCTTTGGTAAACTTTTATTCTGCATTTCAAATGCCAAAGATAGGTAGACAAACTTCTGTCTCATGACTCTGGGTAAGAACTGGCTAGAAATCTCCAGTGAACTTCTAGTGGAAGGTTAAATATCTTGTAGCACATCACTTTCACAGAACAACTTACAAACAATAAAATAACATCTTGGAAAAAAATGTAATGACATGGACACATGTCATGAATAAAAGGGAGGAGCAAGATGTGGAGGAAAAACTAACAAAAACATGATATCAAAGATAAGAAGAAATTGCCTAAAAATGTGGTAATAGTTACCTCTGGATAGTAGTCTTATGAATGATTTTTTATCTTTCTTCTATTGTCCAAAAGTTGTACAACAGACTTTCTTGCTTATGTAACCAGAGGAAATGAAAATAATAAATGCTAGAGCTCTTTTAGACAAAGTATTTGATAGCTCCTAATGGTCAAATCCAATTGCTGGGTAGGCTTATTCAAAAGCCATTAACTGAAACTTATTGTATACGAGTGTTATAGCAGCCTTCATTTCCTTTCTCTACTGATTTGTTCATTATATTTTACATTATGTGCTTCTACTACCATGCTACAATATATTACATTGTTACATTAAAATAGGTATTTTGCTTGGTGTTCAAAAAAGAATTTCTCATCAATATATTCAAAAGTGCTCTCCTCTGCTATAGTTTATAAAGAATATAAAAATAAAGGAAGTAGGTAACAGATAATAGAAGGTACTTGTGTTAAGGTTGGTAAAAATGAAATCAGTGGACAGCCCCCGTTAGTCCATGGTTACATCCTCGGTGTACAGGCATATGAGAGGGAGATAATTATGTTCATTATACTACTTCTATACCTAAACTCAGCTTTAAAGTATTGTGATTATTATTTGTTAAACCAAATATTAAAGTTCTGATTGTTTGTCATCAGAGAATCTTAAAATTTTGTCTAGTACATCAGTGTGCTCCATTTAAATAATTTCCAACAGATGAAAATTCATTCTGTTGAACATTCAACCTCAAGACTGTTCTAGTTTTTTTAGGAAAATTTGTTTCTATTCCAGCTATGAAATTATTGCTTTATGTCAATTACTTCTTATTCCTCTGTTTTAGCTTATTTCTTTCTGGCCTATCCTTATATTGATAGATAACAATGGCCAAAATGCACTTTTAAAATAATGAAGTGTATTACTGAATTATCCTTTGAGCTTCTGTTCCTCAGGCAGGAAATGTCAGTTTCTATCGTCAGTCTTTGCACATTTTTCTCACCCTTTTACAGTCAGGGGAGCACATCTCTCTTCTATCCAGTTCCAAATGGAGAAATAAATGAAGGTAAAATGGGGAAGGTCTCTGTCATCTGTCCGTATTCCATGATGATGTGACAGAATAACTCTGTACTCTATGGATTAACAAAGGAGGAACAGATGATGGTAGCTCCTTCTGTGTCTTATTCCCTGGAGATGAAATGAGAAGGAATATGATATAGGAGAAAATAAAGAGATATTTTTGACAGGATAGAAGAGAGGAAGACAAGCTACATAAGTTATGTCATTAGCTGGCCAAGTAAGTTAGACATAGCTAAACTATGATGACTTTATAGTAAGAAATTTGTGCTCTGTGAACATGGCTATTCTCATAATTCTCTGTTCTCCACATTGGAGATTTAATTTCTAGGATCAGAAGATGATGGCGTGTTTTCAGACTATTTTGATTGGAGGGGTGTTTCCAGTAGTCATCTTTATTTTCTGCAAATGCTTCAATATCAGTTTTTTGTAGGCCTCTCCTAAACAGGGGAGCTCTTTACAAACAGGTGCCAGCCAGGATCATTGAATACAGAGGGAGAAGAAATCTTGCAGTTTGAAACAATCGAAGGAAATTTCATGGAGGAAAGAGCATCTGAGTTGGGCTCCAACTGAGTGGGTATGACTTGACTATTGAACAATGGAGAAGGTGGTGATTTGTATAAGCAAATCAATTATATTCTTCAAGCTGGAAGTGGCCAGTTAATAACCAGTTTCTAGTTCAAGTCCTCCCAGTTATGGGTGTGTAGACAACACCAGAGTTGGTGTCTGAAGCATCTCAATTTTCCATTTGATTAAACTATCATTTTTCAAATGTAACTTTTAGAAAATCTCATTTTGTCAATATAAAGAGACACTTTTTAGATGTGGAAGCAAAATTCCAGCATTGCATTGGTTTATCTAATAAGATATTATCTTTCTCCTATACTCTTCACACAAAATCAGATTGTGCTGACTATGCACAAATGAAAATCCCACTAAACACCTTTGAGTCATAATAAATGAGCCAACTAAGATGATATAGAGAAGAAGCATATGCCCTAGAGAAAAATAATGAGACAAGGGGAATAAATACAGCTGAAGCTGCCATATGTCAAGGAATGACTGTGTGACACACCATGTGTTGATGAGGATAAGCACTGACTGCCAATTTTTACAAAGAAAAGCATGAAATTGATTTCAGGAAAAGATTGGTCTATGAGTTTGGAAGGGGTAAAAAATTATAGGCTTCATGCAGAGCACAAAGTGGTCTGGATTAGAAATACCACCTGACAAAATTATTTGGTACCTAAATACTGAGATTAGCTTTTCTTATTTCTGACAAGAATTCATGCAGAGAGATCTTATGGAAATTTTCTATTAATTCCAGGATGCATTTGTCAAAAGGGTTCACACACTGAGGTAGGAAGGAGATGGGGCCTCTCTGATGTGTTTTCTGAAATTCATGAACCTTAAGTCACCTATTCTGTGGTTTTGTTTTTCATTGCAAGGGATCATTAGTCTTTTGGCCAACACTGGTGATTTTCAGTGACAGTTAAAAATACAACTGAAAAAAAGTAAATAGGAAAAGTACTTAATGTTTGTGGTAAATCAATGAAACCACCACAATTTCATGGCTTTGAAGGAACAAACACGATGTTCCTCTAAACTCAGACAAATGAGTTTATCTAAGGAAAATCACAAGCAAACAGCCAAAGCCTGATATTATTTATTTCTTGTAGACTGATCAAACTTGTTTAACTTGTTCTCTAGAGACAAGTTAAACTTGCCCTTAATGAAAACTTAGTTAGGGCACTTGGCCCCCACTCCTGAGCTTTGAGGTTAATGGTAGATGTCACTCTACTCATTCTTGATGTCACTGTCAGAGTCAGAATTTGGGGACAGGTAGACTATTGTTTTTTTCTAATAAAAAATGTCTCATAAATTCTTTTTTTATAATGAATGAGGGAAATCCAGCAAAGAATACAGTCAAATTTGGAAAGAACAGATATAATTTCATATCCCCATGGTGGGTTCTCTGATCTTCATCTTTGCCTCAGAATGCCATCAGCAGAATTCCACCACAGCTTCTGAAGTTGCAGGTGCAACTTACTGAACACCAGGTATCTTTGTTCTCAGGAAAAAGGGTGGATACCTCAGGAGAGCATACATCATAACAATAGGCTTCAATGTCAGTTTATTTCAGTCCTGTAAATTCCTTTTTAAGAAAATATTTGGTCTGCATTTCCATTCCTCCTCCTATGCAACACTCTTACAGACTCCTCACATAGAACTGCATTTGAATTTGCTAATATGATGGTAGACAGGGCTTGACCACCAGATTTAAGGCATTAGCCGTATGTGAGACCACTTCCTAGCACATGGGAAGTACTTCAGAAATATTGATTAAATGAATGAAAGAACCTTGTTAGTGAGATATATAAAAATTGCTCTCTAGAAGCCAGCCAGTAGACTTCTGGGTCTGTTCCACATATCACATACTCTGAAATTCACATTTCCACTGGGGACTTGCACCCTCCCATTTCTTGGATGATTTTTGTGGACAGCATAAAACTTATCAGAGAAAGAATGTTGTTTTTGGCAGTAAACATCAAGTTATTGACGTCCTGCTTTAGGAAACTAAGAGACAGATGTAATTGGTAGTCTTTTAATAAGTCTAGCATGTAAATGCTATCAACCAGAATATCACCCATAGGCTTAGGTTTACAATTCATATTTCTTGGTAAAATCAATTTAATTTTATTTTGGCCTTCCTGTCATTATGTAGTTTGTATGGCAGTAAATTTAAGTGAGAAAGGAGCAAAGTAATGAATACAGTTGCAAAAGTCTTCAGCTAAGTACTTAGCATACTAAATACAGCAGCACAATAAAAGGATCATATGACTGGACCAAAAGGGATCCATTGTGGGGATGCAAGAATGGTCGCACATCTGACACCCAGTGAGCGTGATGCACCAGCTTAATGGGATGAAGAATAAAAATAACTCGATCATCTCAATAGAGAAAATGTTGACTAAATTTCAATGTTATTTTGTATTTAAAACTTGTGACAAACTAGTAATAGAGGAATATTTCTTCAACATGATAATAAAAATCATATATGAAAAGACCAGAAGTAACATCATCCTCAGTGGTGAAAAAGTAAAAGCTTTTCCTGTAAGATTAGGAATAAGAAAGGCAAAGTTACCCAACCATAATGCTAGAAGTCCTAGTCAGAGCAGTTAGGTGAGAAAATGAAATAAAATCATCCAGATCAGGAAGGAAGGAGTAAAACTGTGCTTGTTAGAGATGGCATGATCTAACATATGGAAAACTCAAAGGATTTTACAAAACAAAACTATTAAGCCAAAATTGAATTCAGTAAAGTAATAGGATACAATCAACACATAAGAATCAGTTGTGTTTCTATACAATAGCAACAAACTATCTGAAAAGGAAATTAGGAAAACAATTGTACTTACAGTAGCATTAAAATAAAAAAATAGGAATAAGGAACTGAGGTGAAAGATTTGCACACTGGAAACTGCAAAATGTGGTGAAGAAATTAAAGGAGATATAAATAAATGGAAAAACATCTTATATTCATAGGTTTTAACATAGTTGAAATACCCATACTACCCAAAGTCATCTACAGACTGAAAGAAATTCCTATCAATATCCTAGAGATATTTTTACAGACAGAGAAAACACAATTCTAAAATGCATACGAAACAACAAATGACTCCAAACAGCTGAAACAGTTGTGAGAAAGAACAAAGCTGGCAATATATGATATAGCAATCCCACTTCTGGATATTTATCCAAAAGAAGTAAAATCATGATCATGAAGAGATAATAGTCCCAGGTTCGTTGTAGCACTCTTTACCAAGATGTGGAACCAACCTAATTTTCTATAGGTAGGTGAATGGATATAGAAAATGTAGTATAACAATATAATGCAATATTATTCAGCCTTTACAAAGAAGAAAACCCTGCCATATGTGACGACATGCATAAATCTAGAGGACAGTGTGCTAAATAAAGTAAGCCAGCCACAGAAGGACAAATTCAGCATAGATCCACTTATACCAGATATCTAAAACACTCTAACTCACAGAAGCAGAGAGCACAGTGATGACTGTCAGGGCTGGGGAGGAGGACGGAATGCAGAGTTCCTAACAGCAAGTATAAAGTGTTAGTCACACAGTATGAATAAATTCTAGAAATCTGCCGTGCAACATTGTGGCTATAGTTAGCACATTTAAAAAATTGAGAAGGTAGATCTCCTGTTGCGTTCTTACCAAAATAAAAATATTTTTAAACAAAAAAACCCAGTAACATCAACAACAAAAGAACAAAAGAAATGGAACGTGTATAAATTGATAACATTCTGGTTCTAAACTCCTAGGCAAAATATTGAAATTCAGCACACAGGGGCTTAACCCTTGAAATTCTGATCCCATCTGAGGCATAGTAGAGCCCCAGAATGTGCATGTTAACAAAATAGAGCAAATGATATAGAAAGTCTCTGGACTGTGCACAGAAGGGCCTTATAAAATGTATCAAGAGAAAAAGTTTAAATTGTTGGTACACTTTGCTTACTCACATCCACCAGCTTGTAGACCTGAGACTCATGATGTAGGTCACTGTACTGCCCCATTTTCCAAGTGAGGAAACTGAATCATAGAATAAACAACAGAGTTAGGACTCAACACAAAGTGGTCTGACCCACACCACTCTTCTGACCACATGCTATCCTGCCACTCTTACTAGCAGTCTGCTTCCAGTAGAAATTCCAGAAGTTATAACTTAACTTATATGAAGCACTGTTATCTCTGTTATTACTCAATTTTCAATACTTTTGTAGATGAATTTCTTCCATGAATCTGAAACAAAATTGTTAGGATTCTTAGGGACAAAAACATGCATGCCTACAACATATTGTAGGCTCCTTGGTCATAGGGTAAGACATGGGCAGGCTGAAACCTGGGCCTGATCCAGTCTACTACTTTTAAAGCCTTTCATTTGTATATTGGTAGAGTTTTAGCCAGTCCAGAAAGGGGGAAAAGAATCTCATGAAAATGGAGCGTTATCATCTAAATTGTGTGGTATTTGGTGACTTTGAATGCTGGTGCTAATGAGGTAAATACAGATGAGACATTGGATGATTGACAGAAT
This sequence comes from Chinchilla lanigera, assembly GCF_000276665.1. Taxonomy (NCBI): domain Eukaryota; kingdom Metazoa; phylum Chordata; class Mammalia; order Rodentia; family Chinchillidae; genus Chinchilla; species Chinchilla lanigera. Next base: position 24,931,575 of record NW_004955409.1, on the reverse strand, counting down.
TCTCAACAGATTAATCAGACATCTGAGCATTAGGGAATCATTTTCCTTTAGCACTCAGTTATTGCCTTTAAATGGGTAACCTAATATGAAAAATTTTAAGTGAGACTTTACTAGAGGTTTTGCTAGCTAACATACAAGTATGAATGTTAAGTACAGGTATAAAAAATGACTGGTTTACATGTTAAAAGGTATTTTATCATTGTGTTTAGAATTTGCTGTTTAATCAGTAAGTTTTTTTATTAAAAAAAGTGAAGTATGTGGATTAAAGGGACTAGCTTACTTCTTGATGTATTTCTACTGCTTATCGCCTTTTTCTTTTCTTTCCCTAAAACTGCTGACACTTTGATGTAGAAAATAGGCCCATTCATCTTATCTCCTAATGAGTGCTGATTGTACCATATAAGGAAACCTACAGTCTAGAGAGGAGTGCTAATGCTGGATTCCAAGAGCCCCAGCATTTTACTTTTAACTCCATCATCTTTTATCCTGCAACAAAAGATATAACCAACAAAATGTACAATCTATACAAAATACTTGTAAGTGTTTTGTTAACCCAATAATTGACCCCTTTACATGTAATTTCAGGTTTAAAATCAGATCAAAGGCCACGTTTGGGGTTATGTATGCCCTGTGACTCTTGCACAGTTTCAGAGTTCACGAGAGGGAAAGAGAAGGTCTTTTTCATTGTGGTTTCCTCAAGCCGAGAAAGTGTTGGAGGATGAGCTGGTTTTATTATGAGGACTGGGGAGATTTGAACAACAGGATCTGGGCTGGTAAATGGCACTGTGACACTTGTGGTATGTCATCTATTCGTGGGCAGTGTGGTTTGTTGGGAAGGTTACTGGATCGAGAACCGGGAGAAGAAATTGTAGCCTTCAGAAGTTCTTCTAAGTACTTCCAGCTGAAATGGCCTCACAAAGTAAAATATGTGGACCAAATGATCTTCTTCAATCCTCTTTCAGCTTTGAAACCTATGTTTTAAAATTAAAGACAACGTGTCTACTATTATTTACTTTAAAATGATTTCAAACTTACTGAGAAATTTCAAGAATAAAACAAAATTATTCCTGTTTACATTTTACCCACATTCACCAATTATAACCTTTTACCTCATTTACTTTACTATCTTTCCACCCTCTCCTTGAAATCTATTTTGTTTCTGAAGTATTTGAGTTAGTAGTAGACATTGTACCTTTTATCACCATATGTTTTAGGATGTATTTCCTAAGTGCAATGATTTTTCTTACATATCTATATTTATCAAATTCAAGAACATTAACCCTGATTCATTACCAGTATCTAATTTTTAAAGTCCACATTTTTCTAGTTGTCCCAGGAATTTTTTTTTAAATGTCAATTTTCTCCTGCTTGAGGACTAAATCCAGGATCACACATAGAATGTAGTTGTCATGTCTCTTTACTCTTCTTGAATTTAAAACAGTTCTCAGTTCTTTGCTATGCACCACTTTGACATTTTGGAAAATTTCAGGCAAATTTGTTGTAGAAAGTCTTTTAATTTGTGTTGTCTAACGGTTCCATATTGATTAGACTGAGGTTTTCCATTTTTGACACAAATATTACCTCAAATGATACTGTGTTCTCAGTACATCATGAGGTACATAATTTCAGGTGTTAAAATTTTTTTTAAAGCAAAGCTGAGTGTGATGGCACATGCCTGTAGCCCCAGCTACTTGAGAGGCTGAGGTAGGAGAATCGCTTGAGCCTAGGTGCTGTACAAACTGTGGGCAATGTAGGAAGACACCATCTTAAAAATATTAACACACCAATGTTATGTGGAGGATTTTTTCCATTCTCGTTGGATTTGAGCTCTACGTCCAAGATTATAAACAAGGGGAAATATTTACTAATTGGCATTTTATAGGTTAAACAAATTATCTGTATATTTTAGATTCCAAGGAGATAATTTTATTTGCATGTTAAGTAGCCCAAAAATAACTCTCTGTGTTCACAACTACAGAAATCTCAGTAAGTTTGAGACACATTTGCATGTTGAAGATGACTGAAACACCTTCATTCTGAGCTCACATAACAATGTGATAGATTTTTTCCCAAAATAAAGAAGTCCAAAAGATTGTCTTGCTAGCATTACACCAAGAAGGATGGTGAAGCCAAACCAGAATACAAGGCCAAGCAACGGCAAAACAAGAACAAGAACAAGAATAAGAACAAGAACATGAACACAGTTTGTCGGACTCTCGTACTTTTTCATTATGTTGTTGCTCTCATTAATTACTATTTGGAAGCAAACCTGGCCTTTTTTAAAATGAGGAGATGCTCAGGATTCTATATGTTTAACACTTTTCACAGTGCCCTCAGAACGCACCATAGACCGATCGCAATGATGGCACCCCCAACAGAAATGGAAATAACCGCCTTGAATTCATTGGGCCATTTTGGGGCACTGTAGTGTTACTGTTAAGCAGTAGATGGCACTGTTAATATACATTGATTTTATTATGAAAGCTGGAAAAGGGAAGTAGTATTCCAGAGATTTACTATGTGGTTGTTCCACTTAAAGTTAGTGATACTTCACTTATTTGGTCTTTGCCAACTATTGACTCTGTGATTGCTATGGTATTATTTTCATCTTTCCTTACACTAGCTATGGTGGATTTATTTTAGGGCTACTTTTCCCTTTACATAAATTAAAGCAACTTGTAAGCTTAGGTTTAAGGGTTTTATCCTTCATTTGGTATTAGGAAATCCCTTATTTATCGTGCAAGTGATACTAGAGACAGGTGAGGATACACGGTCTCAATAGTAACCTTCAAAGCATTTCATTCTTTTGACCTGTTTATATAATGCTTAAGTTAAAAAAAAATACCCTCATTTTTTTCTGACATTTGATTTAAATTGAAGTAACTATATGGTTGATTATTTTACTTCTCATTCAGATAAAAATATCAGGAAGATAAAAGTGTTTCATTCTCCATGGTATTAATTTTTGTGTTACAGAATGAACAGGCAAGATATTTCATAAATCACACACATAAGAAAAATCTGGAAATAGCAGCATCTCCATAATCTCTAATGAATTCTGGCCTTGATTATTTGCATTGAATGCAAACCTTCCTGGCTGATCATCACCTTTAAACACCTCGTTTAAATTCTGCAGATAAAAATTATATTCTGTCCTTTTATGAAAATCCTTGAAGATATCATTAAAACTATGTTTAACCAAATGCTTCAGATGGAAAAAAAAGCATAAATAATGAAATGATATTCAAATTTGCTTCATTTAAAAAATAAAATAATTTGGCTTTCCACTTCAGGGCGGGAGAAGTTACACCTTCTAGAACCATGACATCATATGAAATGTTGACATCTATTATCAATCCAATTAACTATTTGCTGTTCAAATTGTGGTGAAAATACATTGAGACTTCTTTTGTACTCTTATCACTGGTTTAATACCAAATTGCCTGGCATCTGTGTACCAAGGCTTTGATCTAATACTCTATCAGTTGTTGGCTCAGGCACAAGAGACTGCAGAGTACACAAAGCTGTCGCTGCAGACTCCAGGGAAACAGAGGCTGTTGATACACAGCCCTGATTAGCTAAGTCAGTCAATATTTGCATGATGCAATGATAATGCCTTTTTAATGTTAGATTGTTATTTCACTGAAGCAAGTAGGAAACTTCCTTTTCAAGAGCTTGGTGTATTTTTTAGAAATTCTCTTTCCCCTCTCAGGTATGTATATGGGATATTTTCTTTCATCTTTCTCTATTTCCCTTCCTGCTTTCAACATTTGACCACACACAATGCAACACAACAATACACATTCTTGTTCACATTACTTTTCAAGATTACATGTACAGGAATTTTGTTAAAGCTATGATCTTGCCTGTAATATATCAAAATCTTAGAATTGCAAGTTTCATTTTTATGTGACCTCAATGTAAGAACATGGCAGGTTGGTTCTTATTTTCTGTTCTCTAATATTCAGCTAGTTGATGTGCAAATTCAGAACACTGATGTCTTTTCTTTATGTAGTTTTTCAAACATATATAGACAGTAATGGTATATGTATGATGGTATGCAGTATAATTAGATCCATGTATACAATGCAGAAATCAGAAATTAGCATTTCTGTTTCCTTAAACAGTTATCATTTCTTTGTGCTGGGAAGCTTTGAATTTCTCTCTTCTTGTTCTTCATAAAGTATGTTATAAAATGTGCTATAGAATATTAGAACTTATTCCTCCTATGCAGTTCTGTTTTGGTACTCACCACACAACCTCCCTCTGTCTTCCCTCTTCTTACCCTTCTTATTTTTGAGAAAACACTGATGCCTTATTTCTTAGTACAGACCTCTGCCTAGTACATCTTTTAACATTACTTAACGGTTATGAAAAATGACTCATAAAATGAATGTTTGAATGAAGCTAACAGAAAGCTGAGTGCCCATCAAAAGTTGAAAAAATTCTATCCGTTGTCTTATTTCACATTATTTTTATCATTCTTGGCCTTTAATGAGGATTTGATATTTATAAGGTTTTGTTTATAATTAGGAAATATTTTCAATCACATTTTTTTTTATCAGGGATGAGCCTTCTTGCTCTCATCCTCTTTCAACTTCTTATCCTTTTAGGATGTGGGCAAAAGTTGATGGTTACAAAAACAGCCAGAATGGTATCCCATTTAAAGTCATTTAATCAGCACTTATGGCATAGCCTGATGGTCCAAGCCCTGTATTATTTGTTGGAGGAGACAAAAACAAACTGAGACACTGTTCCTGCTCTCAGAATAGATGAACTGATCTGTAACCTTAAGTAAACAATGTGGGAATACAAGGATTGTGGTGAAGTGCAGAATAATGTATATTCTGGGCACAGAGGAAAAAGGGTCAATTTTACCTGGGTGGAAGATCTGACAGTGCTGGAAAGCAAAGAGAGCACAGGAAAAGCTTTGTGAAGGGGGCTACTTGGGCCAAACAAGCAAAGTGAATAAAGGCAGAGAAGTAGGAAACAAACAGGACATTAAGAACAATTTAAACATTAAAAGATTTTCATGGGTTGGAGTTGAGAGATGTAACCTGAAAAGAAAAATTGATACAGAAAAGCTGCAAAAGTTGGCAGGAGCAAGAATATTGGGAGCCTTAGAATTACTTTGAGTTTTATCTTAAGAGGGTAAAATGTCACAATTATTTAAAATAAGAAGGCTACAGTGGGATCTATATTTTGGAAAGGTATTATGCCAACAGGGGGAAGAATAGGCTAGAAGAGTGAAACTAGAAAAAGAAAGAATAACTAGGAGACTATAACAATAATTAAATAAAGTTAATTGTTCTTAACTTGAGGGGCCCTAATCCATTTTTAAGAATAATATAAGCAAATATTCCTCATATATAATGTCAAGTGATTTATGGATCTCTTGGCATCCACTCATAACTTCATAAGAATCCATGAATTCCAGGTCAGAACCTCCTAAATAGGTGATAAGACCATTAGCTTTGAGGATAGAAAGAAACATGTGGCTATCAGAGGATAACAAAGAATGTATGGGATTTGCTGATGGGTTGAATATGGAGCTGGAAAAGAATGTCAGATGATTTCCAGGATTCTAGCTTGCAGTGGTTACGCAGACAATAGAACTTTAATCAAAGTAAAGAATAGAAAGTGACATGTTATTGAGGTTGTTGGGATACCTGTGAAGTATCTTGGTGGCAGTGGCAGTGTCATGGTTTGTGTCTGGATGTCCCCCCAAAGCCTCATGCAGTCATGGGGCAGGCTTCCAGAGTTTATGATTGATTCAAGGTCAATGCTGGGATTATGGGTGTGAGTGCACACCTGCCCTGGGGCAGTTAGTTTGCACACAGTATAAGGGAGGGAAAGAGGCTTGCTCTCTGCTGCTCCTCCCTTCTGCTCTTGTTGTTTTTGCTGTTTTCCACCACCATGAACAGTTGACCTCTGCCATGTGCCACTCTGCCTTGGAGCCAGCCAAGTATGGACTGAAACCTCCACAAACTGTGAGCTAAACAAACCTTTCCTTCTTTAATTTTGGGAGTTGGATGTTTTGTCTCAGCAACGAGAGAAAAGTAACCAAGACAGACAGAAAAGATCTAGAGTTCAATGTCTGGGTTGAAGATACTGGTTATTTTAGAATCTTGAGCCCACTGTAGGTAGAAATTAAAACCATAAGTTCATTTCACTTGTTGAGATCATGTAAAGTAGAAAGGTAGGCAATAATCCTTGGGGAAGGACAGATTAGAAGGGCTATTCAAGAAGAGTAAGCAAAGGAAACTGAGAGAAAAAATAAAAAGCATGAAGAATTTTAGAATTCAAAGGAAGAAATAATACTGAGGAAGGCATGTTCCACAGCATCAGATATTTCAAGGACAAATAGGACAAGTCCTTGAAACACTTTCCATCATAGATTATAACTAGGTAATTATTAGTCACTCCCACCATAAGTTTCAATGTAATTGGGGATAGGATATATGTAATAAGTCACACTACTAAAATTCAAAAAGTGAATGGAAGATAAGAAAGTGGGTATAGAATAGTCCTTCTAGGACATTGCTGTGATGGTAAGATGAACAATAGAGCTAAAGGAGAATCTATGGTATTACCAAGTCAAAATGCATCGTACACTTTCAATATGAATAGATACATCTGTCCTTGACTGAAAACAATCTGACTTACAAATTTTTAACTTAAAATGATGCAAAAAACATACACATTCAATAAAACTGCTCTTTAATTTTGAATTTTGATCTTTTCCTGGGCTAACAATATGTGGCATACTTTCATAACAAAGGGTAGCTTTTGGGGCTGGGGATTTAGCTCAGCGGCAAAGCGCCTGCCTGGCAAGAGCAAGGTCGTGAGTTCGGTTCCCAGTACTGGAGAAAAAAACAAAAAAAAACAAAAAACAAAACAAAACAAAGGGTAGCTTTCAGTCCTGCTGTCAGAGGGGTAAATAACTAACATTCTACAGTGTACTGAGTTCCTAAGCTATGGTATTTAGCAGGTTAGGTGTATTAAATGCAGTTTTGACTTACATTTTATGTTTACAATGGGCTTATTGGGTTGTAACTCCATAAGCAAGGATCATCTGTGTATCTGATTGCCTCCCCCCCCAAAGATATATCTATTCACTTCTACACTTCTACTTCACTTCTACTATTGTGTATAAGAGAACCTATTTTTTTATCCTTTGATGACCACATATTAATATAATTTCCAGCTTTTAATAGTCTGCTGGCAAGCACTCTTTAATTTGCAATTTCCTCATTGTTAATGAAGGAACCTTTCATATATAATTTCTAGATATTCATATTTCTTCATCACTGTCTTGCTTTTTTTATAGTCTTTGTAGCTGAGTTGAGTTTATTGATTTATGAGAATTCTACAGTTATTGGTATTGATCTTTTTTCTGCTATGTATGCTGGAAACTTTTTCTTCCAAGCTATAGATTATCTTTTATTTTGATCATGCAGTCTTTATGACAACTGTATAGCTAAATCAGTTATAAATTTAAAAAATAGTTTTGTTATTTTATTCCAATGATTTAAATATTTTACTTATTATGCATGGCTTTTTATTCCATCTGAAATGTATTTGCATGTGAAATAATATAGTACATAAGTTTTATTCTTATTAAATTGTATTTGCCTTTCTAAATACATGTATTAAATAGTACTCTCTTTTCCTGATGATTTGAAATGCCACTTCTATTATATACCAAATTTGATATATACAAGTGTCTGTTTTCAGGTTTCTACAGTATATTTCTAAGTATTTTTGTTCTCTAAGAATGTTTGCCTGTTCCTGTACTGTTCATATAATGCTTTAAATAATAGCACTTCATCATACATTTGTTATATGATAGAGTTAATAGTCTTCATTTTCTTCTCAAAAAAAGAATGGGCAAGGTTTGTTCTGTCCATTTTCTTCTTCAGATTAATTTTAGAATCATCTGATCAAGTTCTATCAATCCCTCAGCTATCAAGTTCTTGCAAGACCATGCCTTCCTCAATATTATTTCTTCCTTTGAATTCTAAAATTCTTCATGCTTTTTACTTTTTCTCTCAGAATTTGTATTTATTTCTATTACAGTTCTTGCTTCTTTTGTTCATTAAATCCTTTTTCCATTACACTGATTTTTTTACATGTATGTCTTTTAGAAAAGTGATTGTCCATAAGCAACTGAAAACCAAACTATGTCTTAGAGAAACAGAAGGTTATGTTACATAACAAAAAGTCCACAGGTAAGCAGCTACCAGTGTTGTGTGGTCGTTTTATGATGGCAAGGGATAACTTTTACCTCCTGTGGCATGCGTTAGCCGTGTCAGCATTCTCACAAGAAGGGAAGGAAGCAGTGTGATGTCTGTATCAGCAATGCAAAAGGCTCCTCAGGGGGCTGGGGATTTAGCTCAGCGGCAAAAGCGCCTGCCTGGCAAGCGCAAGGTCGTGAGTTCGGTTCCCGGTACCGGAGAAAACCAAAACCAAAACCAAAACCAAAACAAAACAAAAAAAGGCTCCTCAGGACACTTGGCCCACTTCTCACCAGCCAGAACTCTGCCACACAGCCACCTCCAGGTGGCAACAAAGGAAAGGGACATAAGAATGGGTAGTAGGTCAACCAAACTCTCTCCCACCTGGGGTATAGTAAGACTATTGATTTGTGTTTCTTGATTTCAATGTCAGCTGTCTTGCTAACCACTGTAATTAATTTTAGTAGCATTTCAGCTGAGCCCCTTGCATTGTCTTTATAGACAATTGTATGTCTATGGATAATGACAGTCTGTCTCTCCTTTTCAGGCGGGTGTATCTCATTTCTCTGCTTCTCTCTCTCTTTTTTCTAAAAAGTGATTTTTGTTTTGGTCTCATTTCTTTTCAGCTTAATATGAATTTTAATTCCTTATTTTGTCATAGATTTTCCACTATTTTCTTTTCAAGTACAATGATTTATTCGTAAAAAAATCAATAATCATAAGATAGCAATAGTAATATCCCCAAAATTATACTAGTTACAGGTACTAATACAAAAGAAATTCTATAAGTCATAATCTAAGCCTTTAAAGTGTTTTGGTAAAATAACTGCATTTATAAATTAAATTATTTCAACCCTTCTTCCCCTCAAGGGAAGGTAAGGGAATGAAAGAAGAAAAGAATAAATTTATATCATGCACAGATGCAAATTCCCTATAATGAATGTGATCATTGCATACCTAAAATGTACCAATAAACTTAACTAATTTTTAAGAAATAATTAAATTTTTTGTAAAGCTGCAATATAAGTATTCTACATGTAGCTTTTAAAATCAGTGTATTCAGTGCTCTAATTTATAACATTTACAGTGTGAACAATAAAGGTATTTTGAATACAAACTTTTAATTATGGATGGTTGGGGCAGTCAAATTTGTTTTATTTTGATTGCTTAGCACCAAGAAATATGTGATTAACAAAGATTGAAGAGATACAAATGATAAATGTTTTGTACTTTTTAAAAAAAATAGCACATTAAAGCTACCTAGGTTTTTAAGTGTACGCTTGCAATATATAATTGTTATATTTGTTTTGGGCAACTGATATAAACATATCATATATGCATAATTTCTTGATCATTTTTTATCCCTTTAACTCCTCCCACTCTCCCTTCCTTTGATCTCCTTCTCCTTTTCTGTCTTACCGTCTCTCCTTTATTTTACCCTTTAATTCATTTATATTTTTATATACGAGAAACCACATGATATTTAACTTTCTTTATCTGACTTATTTTTGCTTGACATTATGGTCTTCAAGATCTATCCATTTTCCTGCAGATGACAAGGTTCCATTCTACTTTATGGCTGCGCAATATTACTTGGTGTGTATGTACACACATTTTCTTTATCTGTTCATCTGTTGATGAATGGCTCTGTTCAGAGTTAGCTGTTGTGAATTGTGCTACTGTAAACATAGGAGTGGATGTATCCGTATAGTATGATGTTTTTATCTTCTTGGCCTTGTTATACTAGGTAGTATCCTAATTTTTATCTGACGGATGGAATAGACTCATGTCCTTTTGAAAATGTTGACGCAATTGATTTTTTTAGTTTTCTTATTCTAAGAATCATTAATCCTTGGGAAAGATTTTTCTCATTGCTGATGTTAAATATTGTTAGTTTTTAGAATCATAAAGTTTGGTCATTGTTGGTTGTTTATTTTATATAAATGATGATAGAAGACTAGTTCCAGTGATAGAACAGCTAATACCATACGTGTCTTCTCTAGCGTAATACTCAATGGTTTCCCCTACAAATAAGTCTCTGCCTTCAACACCTCCCCACTGATCTGAAGATTCTACTACTGAGACTTCTCAGTGTATTAGCCTCCTCTACACAGGTGCCCACTTACTATACCTCCTTGTTCCCCAAGCTCTAAAGGTTCCTTAAATTCTCTCTTGCTCCACTTTCAGGCCTTCTACTCGTGTAGGAATCTCATAAACAGGATATTTCCTGATAAAGTTTTTCTGAGAGCTAGCCAAGGGTTAAAAACACCCCTACCAGCACCTCCAAATAAACCGAGGGAAAGGAGACACCTGGAAGCCTCTGGTATTCCAGTGAAAGTTCTTTAGTGAATTAGTCCACTTACCTCCCGCCGACTCCGAAGTTCCCGCTGGGGCTGCTCTTAAGAGTGGAACTGCTTTTAATCTGTGTTTCTTTCCTTCTCCTGGCTCAGACTGTGTTTCTTTCCTTTTGTTTTTGTTTTCAGTCAGAATTATCCCCTCTGATTTTTTATTTTCTAGGATTCTTTAGAATTTCTTCTCTGCTAATAAGATTGTTTTACTTTTTAATGCTTTCATGAACTTATTCGTTTAAAATACCTGTCTTTTCAAGGCAGAAGGAGATGGATGTGTTGGTCTGCCATCTTGATCTATAGTTCTCTGGAAGGATACTTATAAAATGGTTTACAAATAATTTACATGTGGCCAGTTGACTGTCATTTGTAAATTAAATGAAATACAGCTGTGTGGGGATTAATTGTTAAGTAGTCATTCTGTACTCTGGGAATCTTTTAATAATGCAAACCCTATTGGTTTGGTTATTATAATTTATTCTGTAGGCTTAACTTTAAAGAAATAATATTGATACCTTAAAGTACTGATTCAGCATGTCTCATAGGATACTCACCACTTCTATCAACTTGATGGTTTTCTTTTGTTTGTTTTTTTTTGTTTTTCTCCGGTACCGGGAACCAAACTCACAACCTTGCGCTTGCCAGGCAGGAGCTTTGCCGCTGAGCTAAATCCCCAGCTCCCAACTTAAAGGTTTTCTGTCTGTAGTCTGTGTACTTGTCTCACCTTGGGGACAATTTCTCTAAAACCTGAAGCAATTTCTTATTACATGTTCTCCCTAATGTGTGGCTTCTAAAAGAGATGACATAAAAGGAGATGGAGACTATTATTAGACAAGAGGAAGGGATATGGGGCAGTGGGTGTAAAAGAGGGTAACAGGGGCTAAAATATACGCACCAAATCCAACATTTTGTAAAATTAATAGGCACTAATAAAAATATGTTTTTAAAATTAGGCATTTTCAAAGATTTTTTTCTGTGTATGTTGTGTAAATAACGCTGATGCCAATGCTCAAACAAAAGTTCACTTTCCTGTATTTTAGTTCCCCCCCCCTTGTCTTTTTGGATGGGGAGAGAGGGTAGAAAAACTTTCTGCTTACTTTAGAAATAGAATTTTTCATTAAAGTAAACTATTATATTGCCGTATCAATACAGTTCTTTTTATATTCAATTTAACTGCTTATCCAGCAAGAGAGCCCTAAAGCTCACATAATGATGAGACTGATGAATTTCACTAAAAAATTAGCAGCAGCTTTGCTGACTGTGGGATGTAGAACCTAAGTCATCATCACCATAAGCTCAGAGCAGTATCTGTAGAGTTGGCTTTGGAAATGAAAGTGGGTGATGGAAACATTCCTGCTTTGATTATGGTCCCTGGTTGCTATTCCTGAAAAGCTTGATACTGATTATATTAAAATTCTATAAAACTTGTGCCAGATAAGAGCATCAAGAAATTCTAAACCACGACACACTGAAATTAGTAGTTAAGTGGGCCTTATAAGTCAAAATTTTTCTAATAGAGTTATATAAGACTGCAAAAAATTGAACAAATATGAATTATTTTATTTATCTACTTTATTTATTTGGAGGTAGAGTAGTATAAAAGCTGTGGTGCAGAGAAGACAAGGTAAACAATCATGCTAGAAAGTATGACAGTTCAGTAACATATAGTACTTAAGTAATAAGTACAGCTTTTATTCTAGGAACTTTCAGTTTACTAACTTAGAAATACATTATCTTAGTTATGCATTGTTAATGCTAGTTTTTCTTCCTCTTTTTTCTTTTGGTTACCATAATGCTTTCTAGCATATTTTTCTGAAGAAGGGAAGTTTTTATGTAAATGTATATAATTCAATTCTCACTGGCCTAGTTTGTAAGCAAACGAAATTTTTAGAGTGAGTAAATTGTGCTATTTGCTAAAATGGGGTTTTAGTATTATTTAAGTAGAAATAACAGTTTTATGTATAGGTTTTTACTGTCTAGTCTTTGGTTAGGATCCCACATTTATTACTGAGAAGTTAATATGCATAAAACTGGGTGTCTCTAAGGCCAGAAGCATCTTTGGATAAACATTCCTGCTGGGCTACAAATGTTGTCAGAATTTCCTCAAAAAACTATCTCAATGTTTGTCTTTGTTCTGCTTTAAATCACACAGTGATTTGTTAAAGCTTTAAAAGTCTAATTTAATCTTGTTCAGTTTCCAAGAAGGGGTGAACGTACAATGAAATGAATTAACTAGGCCAATCATAATCAAACACTGCAGAAAGCCAGGCAGACCTACCATATGCCAAGGGTGCTGCAAACAGATCTCATCCCGCCTGAGAAAATTCACACTGTGTATGGAGAGGGGGGCGGGTAACTGCAGAGGTAAGAGATTCCTCAAGGAGGAAGCATAGCTCTTTTCAGGAGATTTGGTCATACAATTTTCAACACAGCACTACCGAGTTGAGCTGTCATTGTACTTTATGAGTAGGTAAATTCTTCTAGGATTTGTGGAAAAAACTTGATGCCACTCTGCAGCCTCTTCTTATTCCTTGTTTTGGCTAAGGGTGGTGCCTTCATTCTCTCTGAGAATAAGTGGTCTATGTAATAAAATGGCACTCAAATAATACTGCATAGTTTCTAAATGTAAGCTAAAAAATTCTACCTTGAAGGAGTAATAATATAGCATTAAGAACACAGGGTCTGGAATAAGACAAGATAGCCCTATAGGCTGATGTTGATATTGACTACTTATGACCTTGTGTAAGTGACTTCACTTCAGTAGACTTTGGTTTTCCTGATCTGTAAAATGGGGATGATAAATTTGTGTACTAAAATTGGGGTTAAGTGAAATAGATAGCATAAATAAAGTACTTAGCCCATTGAATTGAACACTGTAAATTCTCAATAAACACACACAATTAATATTATTGCTATTGTTATTAAAGCAGTCAAAAACGCTAAAATTTTTCTTCATGTGAGTATTTATAGAGCATTTATAGTGTGCCAAACCAACTCAGTACTCTAAGCGGAATATACCTTAGTAGAGACCAATGATGTTGAAATCTACTTCTTGACCTTGCTTTAAACACAGAATTTATAATGCATCATCCATGGAAACAGATTAACCCATTGCCCCATATTTTCATTTTAATATACTTTAGTGTACTTAATGGAAAACTATGGCAACTGACTGCGGTCTCAAATAAATATGGGGAGTTGGATTGTAATCAGGACTGTAGAAGAAAGGGGGCATTATTGTAGGCTATTGCGATGATTTTACATGGATTGTTATTTTTATTTTTGCCTAAATCTGACATATGCTGACATTCATGTGTCTAACCACTTCTTGGTAGGTGATTTTGCTTCTATGTGTGTGTGTTAGTAGTCACGTTTGCTTGCGTACCTCTAATAGCAGAGGATGCATCACATCAGACTGTGTGTGTAGTAAACGTGCCACACTTTTCATCCCCATGCAAGTGTACTCCCAGGCCCACCTTTCCAGAGAATGCTTTCTGGAGCAGGGTGGATGTAGGCCAGGGAATTGTCTGGGCTTTCCGTTAATCTCTGAAGATGGGAGGGTGATCCTTCCACAAATATGGCAAATAATAAACAATGAGCGTTTTTTTCCATCCTGGATTCCTTCAGGCCTGTTCTCTGTAGTCCTCAGCAATAACTTAGCCCTTGTCCTTCTCACTGAAGGATTTAAATGGAATGACCTTAATTCTTGCTTTGTTTGCACTCTATCTTTTAAGGAGTTGCAATGAAGACCAAGACAAACAGTAGATTAACAGTGGTACCTTTTATAAAGCTGATTAGCTCCTAAAATATGCTGAAAGGAAACAAAACCAAAAAGAAAAAAAAGAGTGGGGTGAGACAGCAGCTTTGTCGGTGAGTTTGAAACAGCTCTATTTCTTTCAGTAGTTGCAGATATTGACCTTCCAGTGAAATATTTCTTTTGTGTGAAAAAGCTTTGCCAGGATTGCATTTATGGCATTAAGCAGGTGCTTGGTAAGTGTTTCTAAACAAATATTACTTCACTGCCTAATTTTGAGTTAAGGGGAGAGTTGTACGCGGATGAAGTCAGTTGTACAGGGGTATCAAGTGGCTGACAGTCTCCAAATCAGAATTCTAAAGATACTGTTCCATGTGGAGTCATTAAGAGGTGCAGAGCCCCTTAGAATCTCCTTCAGCTCCTCTGGATTTGAAGGAATTTACAGAGAAACTTCCAAGACACATCAGCTCTATCCAAATGAAAACCAGGGCATTACAGTGTGGCAGAGGTGAAAGTGTGTCTCCGGGAAGGAAAAAATATATAAAGCTACACAGAAAACATTGCTGGGTATCAACCTGTGTTTTATGGGATGGGAGGATGTTCCTGAAATGGTTCAATTTAATTTAAAGTTAAATAAAAATGTGAAGGACTAGGGTGCATTAATAAGATGATCTCCTCACTTGTAATAATAGGATAATTCACATCTCATTGTCAGAGCAGAGAGGCTACCCATAAGGGCAATCATGAAACTTAGTAAGTTTCATTCTTTGATGCATCACGTGTCTGTTGTCCTTTTCCACTATGCACCTATATTTCAAATTTAGTTCCTTTAAGTATGAGCTTGTACCATTATGAAGCCTGATTCCATCATTTTCAAAGTGCCAAGCCGTTTAAATACAGTGCAGTCCTTGGTCATATTTAATGCAAACATTTACACACATCCAGTTCCTTCTTATCTTTTTAAGTAGGATTGAGCTTATTTTTAAATTATCTCCTCATTCATGTTCCCTAAAAGCATGAAGAGAAACTGTCCGTGGGATTTAAATTCTGGTCCACAGGTGCTGCTTCCAGTTCCTAGTGCGGCCATTAACTCCGAGCCTCAGCGTTATTCCCGGCACGCCATTCTTGTGTTTAGGCAGAAAAATTACAAACAGCCATTTTTTTCCTCTTCCAGAAATTCTACTACATGAAAGTGACCTCGAGCTTTTGCTTTGGGGGACCTAACTTAACGAACATTTTACAATAAGGGCGCCCAGAAAAGAAATATCAGTGGAACATTAGGATGGCTGAAATGAGACTAGTGCTTACCAAAAACTGGGGTATGTATGATTTTCTTCCCTACACACCAAATAGATATTCATGACTATGAGGGAAGTTTCTATTGATATGACACGTCTTACCGTGACTTAAGCCCTGGCACTAGCACCAGGGCAAGACCATGATCCCCTCAGATCCTTGGCAGAATCCAGTCCACAAATTCCCTTTCTATTTCCACAAGCTCCCTCACCCGTCAGTTTCTAGTCTCAGCCATTGAATTCATGCACATAACAAGTGCACAGATGCTCCAAAGATATAGACGCCTTACCTCTCTTGCTACCCTTTCTGTGCAGAGATTGGCATAATACGATATTTCTCTTTGCAGTTTTAAAGCAGTTAGGACAAATTACCTTTTGCTTAATTAAACAAACATCTCTGCACTCACCTTAGTCTCAACCTACCTTGTCTTATTGTGTACGTAAAAAAAAAATCTCCCAGTGGTGGAGGGGGCCTGCAGGAGAGACTGTATGAAATCCCCAAATGATCACAACTGTGCAATTGTCCTGGGTGCACTTCTGTGATAGGCTGCCATTTGTTCCCACTCACCTAGAGAGCTTGTGGATAGCCTGAGAGGTTTGTGTGCGTGTGTGCGTTTTAGCAAATTTTCAAAAGTTGCCATGGGGAGAGAATAGCGAGAAAGCCCTTCAAAAAAGAAAATTATTTTCACAGCATCATCACCAGAAAAACTCCCCTGCAATGGATATCTTTGAAGGTCGACTGCAATCTGAACTAATTGGGGAGGGACGGGGAGAGCTTTCAGTTTTGCTCACCTTTTATAATGGGCCTCCGAGAAGTGATCGGTAGCCAAACGCTTCCCGCAATGAGTGGTTTGGGCACTTTCTAAGCAAAAAGGAACTCTCCTCCAGCTTCTTCTTGCGCGTGTCGCAGAGAGAGGTCACCACCTGCCCTCTTCTGCTCGCCACTTCTGATTATTGGGTAGATTCTGCTCCCCAAATCATCTTTTGTTGTGAGGACATTAATCTTCTCCCCAGTGTTGAAATGCTTGCTAAGAAGGAGGGGTGGAAGCAGGAAGTCTGATCTCAAAAGCCTCAAGATCACAGCCAAAGAGTATTATTTATAGACCTTTACTGAAAATCAACTTCAATCTGTGCGAATGTACTACATTAAACCAATAACAGACAACAAGCTTGTGAATATTTGGCGTGATGATGAAATGGGCCGAAGCCCTTGTGCTGCGGGGAGGAAGGACGCACAAGCGGGGAAGTGCGGGTCCTCCTCTGTGGAGTATGTCTGTTGTGATTGCTAGCTGGTTTCCACCGGTCCTTGCTGAATATTATGCCATTAAACAGTATGAAAGAAAATCAAAATATATGTTTACTGGGTACTAAATAGTAAGTGCCCTTTCAAAGGCTCTTTAATGGCTAGGCTTTAAAGTTATCGCGGAGCACCCTCAGAAAGCTAGAGCAGCGTGGTTCGCAGATTTCTGTTGCTGTAAACCGCTATGAGAGGCTGAACAAATGTACTCTAAGACTTGTGAACACCCCACAGCTCTGGACCCTTAAAGGCATATTCAGAAAGAGAAAACAGCCTTCTACCTTGTTCATTACCTTATAGTTTTAATTGAAAATTTGGTGCTGTCTGAGCCATATTTTATGAAAAATTGAATGACTATCAGGGTCTGGTTCCACATAATGGGTATACTTCCTCAGGAATCAGGTTTGGATGATGGCGATGTTGCTGTCAGCAGTGGCTAAATATGACAAAATACTTGTGGTGCGAAAATACAAATATAACCAAGAACGTTTATGAACTAAGTACAGTTTTTGCAGTTTCCTGTTCATTGTGTTTGTACTATATTAACTGTACTATTACTCCCTGGAGAAACAGTCAGGGAATAGAACAGGAATTCCAGAAATAAACCGAAAATATCATAGACTGTAGTCTCTGATAAAGGGTGGCTCAAAAGTCAGTGGTGGGAAAAGAGAGATTATTTCATAATTGGTTA
This sequence comes from Chinchilla lanigera, assembly GCF_000276665.1. Classification (NCBI taxonomy): domain Eukaryota; kingdom Metazoa; phylum Chordata; class Mammalia; order Rodentia; family Chinchillidae; genus Chinchilla; species Chinchilla lanigera. The sequence goes on along the minus strand of NW_004955409.1, from coordinate 24,913,953 downwards.
AGAATGACTGGATAGCTGTCTGAAAAATTTAAAACTGGATCTGTGTCTTATGCCTGTTCAAGGATAAACTCAAAATAGTAATATTAACATTTTAAAGAAACACAAAGAAAAAGAAACAGCACTAGGATTACAAAAATGCATGGGAGAATTCTTTATAATCTTGGGGTAAGGAAGGGAGACAAAAGCCAGAAGCCATAAAAAAATTGGTATGACATAAAAATCAGAACTTCTGCATGGACAAAGCTGCAGATTTGCAAAGTCAAAAGACAAATGAAAAATTGAGAAAAATATTTGCCACTCATAACACAATAAAAAGATAAATATCCCAAATACAGAAAGAAAAACATTAATACCCCCCAAAATATGGACACAATATGAAAACAAATTATTAACATGAGATACAATTGGTTCTGTAACAGGAAAAGATACTTGACATCACTAGTAACAAAAATGCAAATGAAAACTATATAATGGTACCATATATTTTTTGCTAATTAGATTGGCAGAATTTCGGTAGCTTCATATTTGTCAGTAAATTTTGGTGAAATAGGTACCCTTTTACACTGCTGATAGCAGTGTGAATTAGAATAACCTCTACAGAGGGGAACTGAACAATTTTGGTTAAAATTGAATGCAAATATATTCTTTAACCTAGAAATTTCACTTCTGAGATTTTAGCTTTCACTTTTGCATATAGGAGAAATTAAAAATATATATCATTATTTTTTATAAAAGCAGAGTATCAAGAAGAGCACAAATGTACATTAATATTAATTCGGTAAATTACAGTGTACCTACACAATGAAGTACTACACTGCTGTATAAAGAAGAAAGGGGAAAAGATCTCTATGTCCTGATATGAAAAGGCATCTGAAGAGAGCAGAACAATGTGAATAATATGCTGGTATTTGTGTATGCAAGAGAAAATCTAAGACTCTGTTAGCATTTCTTAATATCTGTGTAGGAAAGTTTGAAAACCAAAACAAAATAAAATCTTAACAACAATATTTACATATACAGGAGTGAGAGAGAACTAAAACAAGCTAGACGTGGTGGCACATGCCTGTAACATCAGCATTCTGGGATGCTGAAGCAGGAAGACTGCAAGTTCAAGTCCAGCCTGGGAAGCTTAGTGAGCCCTTGTTTCAAAATAAAAAAATTACAAAGGGCTGGAGGCGTATCTCAGGGTGAAGGCCCTGAGTTCAGTCCTCAGCACTAGGGCGGGGGTGGGGAGAACTAAAACAGGTGGGTTTCAGGCATGGGAGGAAAATCTTTCATAGTGAACTTTTTTCTTTTTTAATTTTCAAACTGTATTTCATCAGATGACATTGACTTAAATCTTTGTATCATTTTGATAATTAAATAAAAGTTACATAAAATTAAATTATTCTAAAACTCAAAAAAATGAATGAATTTGTAGTGAACAAAATAATTCCAGTACTAATGAAAGTATATGTCTACCAAGGTAATGATGGAAGATGATTCAAAGCAGTTTTCATAGGAACAGTTGTTGATTTTTTCCTTTTCTATGATACTCACTTTTCTTTGTCATGTATCTATGCTATAGTCCTATACTTTCTAGCCAGAAAAATCAAGAAAATTGAAAAATAGAGGAGGAATTATTTTTAGTTAGCTTTGAAAACCTCTTACACCATTTGAAATAAGAAGGCTTTCTTTATAGTCAGTTTCAATCTTGAAGAAAATTATTTGAACATTCCCAAAGTGGAAATTGACCCTAATACCATCTGACCACCAAAAGAAAATTCCCCCAACTCTTAATCCCGCTCCAATCTCAACACCTCACATGATGTCTTTAGGTTAAACAGAACGTAAGGTTAAAGTAACACAGCCTACAGAATCAGGGTTGATGCTACAATTCTATAGTTAAAAACTATATTTACTCCAAATTGCAAAATGGTAGGTATTGTATGTGATGTTTAAGTTGCAGCGATTGTTCTAGTAATAAATGTAATATTCAGCAGCATTTTTCATAGACTACTCAGTTCATCATTAGTGCCATTTTGCCTCTTTATAATAATGTGCACTTTCCTTAGAAAGAGCTTGGTTATTTCTTTGGTTGGGCCTATTTGCTCCTTTTTTATGTGAGATTTTTCAATACTATGAAATGATGCAGAGCAAAAAAGGTCCATCCACTTCACTTGTGTTGCCTCCTGCATTACCTAAACCACAACAGAACAATGACAGACAACAGAGCCTTTCTCCTCTCTAACAATTCAGTCACCATGACAACCAGCAGAAGAACGTTGGGCCAGAAAAAAGCATTGAGCTTGAGGGACTAGACTAATCAAAAAATGGAATAACATGGCAACAATTACACTGATGAGTGAGAGGGAAGCTACAGATGCATTCAGACACCTATGGCACCGCAGACTCCACGCATTCAGCATTTCGTGTTTAGTATCTTGTGTTTTTGAGAGCAGGTAAATAGACAAGATCGAATTGTGTAACAGAATGTCAGTGCTCTAGTTAAATAGAAAATTCCTTTCCTTTGGCAGTGCTACTTCAAGCGCATTGAAGAGGGTTTAGGGGAGATGAGGTTTTGAAGTGAAATGTGTAATAGATACAATATAAGTGCCACAAGGCAACGTTATTTAGTTTTAAAAAAGTAAACTTGGGTGTGTACCCCTCCCCCCCTTTTTTCAAATATATAGGCGCAAATAAAGTGAGACTGCCGCCGGATTCGTAACCAACATGCTCACAAACCCAGCTTCGTGTTGGGATCATACATGGCTCACTTCTGTGAGCATGTTTCTGGGGTATATTGATTGCCGTGACCCTGGCCAATTCTAATGACTGGAGAAAGTTAGGCTGAGAGGGTCGCGGTAGTTCTGTAGTCAGACAACAGGAGTAGAGGGGCATTATCCTCATCGCCTGCCTCTGTATCTGCCTTGGTTTACTCCCCTCAGAATTTCTGGCCCCTTTCTGAGACGTTTAGTACAATGTATATGTATGCGTCTTTGAAGTGGCAGTTATACTGATGTCACGCCTTGATTGCAGACACAGGTAGTTGAATCATAAATAAGTTTTGTATAGGATGACCTCTGCCTCAGTCTCTCTGATTACATTTTTCTCACTCTGTAATGTGTTGTGCTTTATTAATTTGGTGGATGTGTTTAGTGAATCACATGATCTGATTTGGAGTAACAGGCTTTTCCAAGGCAGATTTATCTTTCTCTCTCCTGAACAGAAAAATGTTAATTAGGATTATTTTATTAAATGATAAATAGCAATCGATAGTGCCCCCTCAAGAAGTAAAATATATAAAATACCATCATTTCTTTAGAGAAATTATAGGTGAAGAGAAATGAGACCTAACCTTTTAAATTGTCCAGTTAAGATAATTTGAGTTAGAGTGGGGTCGTATGGCTCCAATTTGCAGACTTTAAGTTAGCTCTACCCCCTTATCTTTTTCACTTATAATTTGTTCTATAAATTAGTATATATGGTTTTTTACCCTACTTATTTTGACTTTCTGTGATTTGATTTTTATTTTGACTTTCTGTGACTCAGTTTATCTATCTATCAAATGGGATGATTTTGAACTTAATGGTATTATAAAAACATTAGGACAGGGCAGCAAAATGTCCAGTTTTCAGACAGCAAAAATGAGTTGGATTTGAATCCATAAGTAAATGTTTACGGATGGTGACTTTTTTATATGAATGACAGAATTACTGTCTTTATTTTGATCTTAGTGCACGGCCAAGAGCTTCTAGCTAGAAATCCCTCGTTAGGAAAATGGTTCTAAATTGTTTTACCTGATATAATTTTCCTCTTGCTTAGGTGACAGGAAAAGTATGGTTAGAAGGATGAGAACCACTTTTAAACTATTTATTCATACCTCATTTACTTTAAAAAAGTTTGAGGCAAGTCAGAAAAGAAATGGAGTTCTGATGAAGCAGACTTGTAAGACAACAAACAAAGTGACAATTGAAGAAAAATTTGTATCAAGAAATTCTATCAAAAAATAATACAATTTCTGGTTTGGAGCTTTCCAGTGGGGCAGAGAAACCTTGTGGATTATAGTGTCTTCTTGACTAATCACAAAAGTCATGTTGGTTCTTTAAGAGAAACAACCTTTTTCAAGCCCTCGGCTCCTTCAGGTGGAACTTCCCCTGGAAGCAGTGTGTGGGAGGTCGCTTTCGGCAGCGCTGGGGACAGGCTGCCTGGAAGCACCTCTGTCCTCCTCCTTGGGTTGGTGAATACACATCTTGAGCCAGGAGCTGAGAAGAATCATCCTCTTCCTCTCTGCCATCAGAGGGAGGATAGGGACGAAGGAAAGGGGAGAGGACATGCTGTCGTGGGCAGAAAGAAGAAATCCTAGTGTGAAAGTGAGTTACAGCAGCTTATATGGAAATCACCACTGAGAGGGAGGCTTGAATTTGGCCAAAGTATTTGTTTATACCAAGACCTCCTTGATTGCAGGGGAATGCGGCTGATGATTGGATATGGGGGAGAGTGGCTCATCAGGTGTAGTGGCCTCCTCCCTAAAGAAAGCCAGGAGAGTTGCTGCCAGATTCCATGTTAAATACAAAGAGGAAAAAAGGTTTTTCTATGAGATTATTGTGAAAAGGTGAGAAAACAGCGTAGTCAGCTTTGTAGGAGATAAACAGTGGTATCTTAAGTAGTCCCACACTTTACAAAAGCCAGATAGTATTTTAGACAATATAAATGTGACCATTCCTTCTATACAGTCTCTGATACTTTACTTGACTGCAGAGAAAATCTGCTTATCAATTTTAACACCCTTTTCTGAGTTGCCGGATAAAAAGCCACAGCAATTGGAAGAAATTTATCTTCAAAATATTTCTATTATGCTCAGTGACAGTGCTGTTACCACTAAGGACTTCTCTAGTATGTATTTTTTTTTCCTATGGATGAAGAAGGAATCAAAAAGGATTTTTCCCTTTGCCTCAGGAGAACAATACAGGACATGCACACACTGAGCCTGGCATTGCCTTAAGCTTGAAAATGCTTGAGGGAGCCAGAGGCTCCGTGCACATGCATGAAGGCGAGCGTCTTTATACTCCAGGAAATTCATCCCAGTATGACAATTCTGTGTGAGGTTCCCACACTGAGTTTGTGCCTGTCTGGTTCTCCCTCTTTGATTCTCCGAGTGGCCTCACACATTCTGGAATATGCCTGAAGGGGAGAGATCCTCTGAAAGTTCGGATTAAGGGAAAAAGCCCATTGGTGCCTTTCACTTTCTCCCACCCACCCTTCCTTTGTGCGATGGTGAGGTTGGCCACTTCTGAGGTGTTTCAGGCCCATAAAAATACATTTTCTTACCCTGCCTGTAAGGTAAGGTAAGTTAAACTGGCATTTGCTGAACACGTTATTGGGGGGGGGGCCTATGTTCTAAGCTGGCAGTCAACCAAAGATGTTGATGACTAGTGACAAACAAGATATGGCTCCCTACACAGAAACGGGAAAAACCAACCAGCAAAAAAGTTAAGGGGCCTGGCCAAAACAAGAGAGAGCCACTTGACACTTCGCCTTGAATAGATTTTATATTGCTTTTTAATAATGATTAGTGATAGCATGAACTAGTTTATAATTTAGCAACAAGTTAGGTGATTTGGGGAAGAATAGGCCTTGGATGTGAATGTGAGTGTGAAGCCACTTGTGTGTATAATTTGGAAGCTCATGTAACTTCCTTTGTGCTGTGTGGCCTCTTTTGGCCAGAGTTCACCTTACGGGTTGTGAATTTCCTGGGGTTAAGAGCACTGATGTGGGGGTGCTAAGCACAGTTTGCCACTTTTTAACTGGATAATCTTGGGAGAATTATTTAAGTTCTCCAGCCTCAAATATTTTGTCTATATAACAAGAATTCTAATCCCAATCTCCTACGTATGTCATGAGGCTTAAATGAGTTTGTGTTTTCAAAGCGTTTAGCACGATATCCAGCACATAATAAGTGCTTGATAAATATAAAATGGTCTTATCTTCTCTTTCACTCTGGCTGTTGTTTTACACTGAGGGGCATCTGGGCTGTTTGCTTTCACTTAGAACTGAAGTCTCTCTGCCTCCTTTCCTGGCTTGTTTTGCCCCTTGGCCTATCAGAATTTTTACTCCGACCTGAGGTGGCACTTGTCATGATTTTTCTGTTCACGATAGGAGACTCTGAGAAAGAAATGGAGAATTGTCCTTGAGCATGGGAGCACATGTGTGGCCTTATAGAATAGTCATTAAGGAAGTCTGTTAACATACAGAAATCAGCACCTTTTTCTGTAACGAACAAATAGACACTACACAATGTACAAGGACAGTTTCAAATGTTAAAGCCATTGCCCGAGGCTAGTGACGGCCCCTGCCAGAACAGGGGGCAGTAGGGATGGCTGAGCTGAGAAAGTGGCCACGAGGGAAGGACTTGGAAATTTCAGCACCTTTGATTTCTGAAGCTCACACAAAAGCAAACTAATACCCTCCCCTATAAGTCTCCTTTCTTATTAGCTTGGAGATGATATGGTCTTACTCATCTTTGTCACTGTAGTGTTGCTCATGATGCCTGGCATGTAGCAGAGTCCATTAACTTTTGTGGAATGACTGAGTTCATGCAGAGTGAGCCTTGAATTCCATTTACTTATTTGTTGCTTCCAAATTTATACTGTATTTCAAAGAAACTAGAACAACATATGCCAAAATGTAATGTAGAGCAGTGGTTACTTTGGGGTGCTGGAATCTGGAGATAATATTTTTTTCCTTGTGCTTTTAGAATCTTGTGGGTTGATAATATAACAGAAATTGATTCTGTCAAGAAAAGTTTGACTTGATTTGTCAGTTGAAAGACACTGGCATTTCTAGGTCAAGAAGCAACACGCTGCATCCTGCAGCTTTGGAAAATTGAACATGGTGGTGGTTTGCGCCATTGTCCTTGCCCTGTCTTGTCAGCCAATGAACAGACCATGGTTAATATGCCTTTGTTGTTCATATTACATCATTCTTTCTTGGAACTCCAATAACTTGGGGTCCTTGATCACATTCGGCCTTCCAATTAAGGGACTGGCATGATCAAATCCAGTGGACAGGGAATCAGAGAGATTACGCCTTTAATCTAAGTTTAAGGTTCTATATTCTGCTCTCCTACAATCTGACATGAAATGTCTTAGCCCAGAGTAACTTATGCCCTCCCAGCCCCATGCTAAATGCTCACCAATATAAGCAATCAGCATGAGTCAGGACGCCTAATTATGTTTAGTTTATAAGCAACACCATTCTCATTGCCTTGGGAAAATTTCATTCTTTCTCCTTCCACCTTTTTGGAATTATTTTAGTAACTGGTTGTTTTCAACAAGGATGTACATATTTTTTGACAATATTTGTAGTCCCTCCAAGCTATGTTCCTTCCAAAGTGTCTGTAATATTGCTATAAAAATTATGAGCACTGAAAAACAAGTTTGGCCAATATTTCCCTCTGAGACTCCACAAATTATTCTGAGAAAAATGCATGATAATCCATAACACTTTCATTTGGGTTTAAAGAGGAAGACAGTTATGTGTCCCATTGCAAGTTCAATGGCAGGAGGTTGGTTATTTGGTTTCCTGGGCATCACAGACTTCCTGGGCTTTACAAGCACCCCTCCACCGCCTCCAGGTCACCAAAACATTTTTTCTCTGATAAGAACTAATTCTTGGGAAGACAATACCTTGGATTAGGAGGAAGTAAGGTGAATTAACCTTGAATAAATTTTATATCACTTTTTAATAATGGTTAGTGATAGCATGAACTAGATTCTCACAAACATAGTTTATAATTTAGCACCAAGTTAGGTGATTTGGGGAGATAAATCAATCAAATGAGTTAATATCCACTGAAACATTAGCTAACAAGTGCTTCACTTTTCTCAAGGCACATGCTTTTGCTTAGTTAGCGTGTGTCTCTTTCTAAGAGTCCTTCAAAGAGTATAGCTAATGGTAGGGACTGGAGATCCTGAAGATATCTTTAGTCAGAAGGCACTTTGGGGAGGGAAGTGTCATATCCCATCCAGAAGGAACTCCTAATACAGCTTCTTACCCAGAAACTTCGGAGGGACAAGGCCCTGCTTATACCCTGATTTTGGACTTCTGCCCTCTAGAACTGTGAAAGGATACGTTTGCGTTGCGTTACAGCATACAGTTTGTGATTATTTGCTACAGTGCGTTCAGGAAGCCAATGCAGGTATGTTTTTTGAGGCTTATATCTCTAAAGAGTGACACAGTGTTTTGGGGAGGTGGGGCATCGTTCCCTAGCATCATTTTCTGAGAAGTCTGGATTTGGCTGGTTTGTTGGGACTGTATTATCGACTAGCACCTGGTAAGGCATCAGGGATGTTTATACACACTCCCAAAGAGCCTATAGCCCAGTATACAACTAGTAGGTTTTGTTCAAAATCTGATTATGAATGCAATAAATTCATTATGAATTTTTGAATAAATTACTCTAATACCATTTTCACTGGGCATTCACCATTTTCAAGAATGAGAGAAGGAACAGAGAAGGAACGCCAAGCCTATGAACAATAATTAACTTCTGATTGCAAGGTAAAGCCAAAAAGTCCTGTTTTGTTATCAGTTCTCCAAATCTCTGAGAGATCAAACATTTGATTAAACATATTTCAGCAACAGAAACTACTGAAATGGCTTTTGAACTATTTTAGTCACATAGCTGTGTATTTACCTTCTTCCTAATGAAACAGTATCCTGTGCGCTGCTCATTTGTTTATGTGCTTGAAGGAGTTGGGTCTCCACATGTATTCATTCCACCCTTTCTTAAATATCAAGGAAATGATTCCATTCAAGAAATACTTGGCCAGTGCCTACTATGTGCTCTGTATGCTATTAGAATTGGGGGAGTTAGAGCAAAAGTGTGAGGAATACCTTCAAGTGCTTCTAGGCTAATCAAGGAGGGAGAGTGAGGGTCTCAGTAATGCTTGTGGTGAAGATACCTGCACCCCACAAGAGGGACACTTGGAGAGGTAACTACGCAGGTCTCACTATTCCCTGGTGCTCTCCCCTTTTCTCTGGAAGTTCCTGGTGCCTCCCACCTGCTCCCCAGGGCTCTCCCTCAGCTCTCAGCCATTAAGTGGAGCAGAACCACAAGGTTCAAATAGAGGACTCTTTTGTCTTTTCTTCTCCCTTTCTCTCTCTCCTTGGGCAACCAAGTCCATGATTCTGTTTCTAGCAAAGTTCCTAACAAAGAAAATATTCTTCTGCCCAGAGCATTTCTCTGAACTCTGAACTGCTGCTTACAGCTACTGTGACTTGTTTCCATGCCTCACACTTACCTGGTACATAAAACTCATCATCTTGGACCACTTGCCTCACATCTGACCACCTTTTAATCATCCCCAAGAATAACAAGGGCAGAAACAGAGGAGGTTATCTTTCATATTTCCCTCTTCCACACCGTCATCTTTAAGCCATCACATAGTCCTGTCAATTTTATCTTGTAGATTTTTCTCAAGTTCACTTGCTTCTCTACATTTCCACTTCCAGCCTCCTGGTCTAGTGTTTATTGTAATGCGACCATGGGAGTGAGTTCTCTTTACCTTTGCTATGTATATTCTATTGGTTAGAAGCAAACTGTGAGTTCTGCTCATTCCAAAGGTGAGAATATACAGGCACAAAACCAAGAAGCCACAATCACGGAATCTCTGAAAATTCTGCCTTTCCTAAGTATCAAATTCAATTTACTTCCTCAAGGAAGCTTTCTCCAACACAAGAATTGGGTCTCATCTCATCTTTCAAGCTCATATAACACCATACATCTCTTTTTCGTGATATTTATCACAATTGCAATTTTTAAAAAATCAAATATATGACAGTCTGGTTAATATCTATCTCCTCTAGTTGTCATTCCTTGGGCTGTTTTGTTTGCCATATCACTAGACCTAGAAGCTGCAGAACCTCAAAACTAGTTTTTGCATAAATTGACAGAAAAACCATGGAAACTATATTTTATTACTTTGTCTATCCTTTGTTGTATTGGTCTCTCATTTAGAAATCATATAAAGTCTCACTTTTGGGCTAATTAATGGGTCAGCTCCCACCCCTGCTGCAGGAATACTGTGCATAAGGGTCCAATGGAAATTTCATTGGAAAAAAGAGAAGATCAGCTTTTATCCATCATCATGTAAATAGACAAATCATGGTTTCTCAGAGTCCTAGCAATGACATGCTTTTCACATCGACAGTGAGTGGTAGAAGTTGGGGATAGAATGATAGCCTGCAACTTTTTATTGGTGAATAAAAGTGATGATAGCTGATTTATTTTTATCTTGTTTTCAGGGATCCCACATGGTCAAAGGATCTATGCTAAACTATTGACAAGTCAACATAACTGTGTCTGAAATGAGAAGTACAGCCTCATGTTTGAGCAGTTTTAGAAAATAAGCGTAAGTTCAAAGAATCTATGTTAAACCACTGACAAGTTGGTATGACCGTCTCAGATGAAAATTATGTCCTCATGTTTGAGCACTTTTAGGGAACAAATATTTGCTACTTGTGAGGCCCCTAGCTTAGTTTTCACTTCTCAGAAAAAGTATTCTATTTGGTGGCCTAGTATCATGAAATCTTCTATTCAGCTCTGTGAAGGTGGTCACCACCACCAGCTCTATCACCATCCCTGAAAATTATGGAGCATTTATTTGTGCCAGGCTTATACCAAACACTTTATATGTGTTTTCACCTTGATTTATTACAATTGTTATAATGTTTACCCTATGCCAGTGGTCCTTATACTTTAACAAGCATTAAATTTACTTGGACAGCTGTTAAAACAGACTGCTGGTCTTCATTCATTTATGACTCAAACAATTTGGTGGGACCTGAGGATGTCCAAGACTAACAAGTTCTCAGAAGTAATATGATGCTTCTAGTCTGGGGACAAATTGTTAAGAACTGCTGCTCTGTCAGGTAAGCATTCCCTATTTAAATGATACAGAAACTGAGAGGTAGGTTAAATAAAGTCATATGACCAGCAAGCAGGACAACCACGGTTCAAATTCAAGCTAGCTGACTCCAAACCATTAGGTAATGCTACCAGGACTAAAATTCTTGAGCTAGTATTAGCATAAATCAATCTTTAGATAACTCAAAACACTCTAAGTCACCTTGGTTTATTTCAAGATACCATTTATATGGTCACACTTTGAATAGCCACTTCATTAAGTTTCAGTATATTAACACTTGAAAAAATTAACAAGATTCCATTAAGATGATGTTTGAAAATCTTTTTTTGCTGTCAGTTTGAAAATCTTGATCATAAAACATAGAGAAATTCAAAAGACATTTGAACAAGTTGGCTCTGGAAGAAAACCTCCAATTTATTGCTCAGAGAAGATGAAAACAGATTGGGTAAGGTCAGACTCAAATCAAATTATTTTCTTAATGCATCTGGGGACAATCTGATGAGCACAGAGGAAAACTTAAACTCCTACCCGGAAACTTGAAGTTTTGATGTGACAGAAACTGGTGTCCCCAGATAATTTTCAGGCCTGGCTTAAATAAAACTTGGCCTGTGCTGTCCTCATTCAACAACTAGAAGTGGAATCGCTTGTTGGTGCTCATCCCCATCACTCCTCTCTTTACATCTGATATGAACTTTATCCTAGGGCTTCTGGCTGGTTTTCCAGTGTGCCTCGGTAACCACTAAGCAAATAGAAGTTTACCTTTCTTCAGTGCATTCCATGACTCTCCCGAACTGCAGAAGCACATTCTAGAATTATCAAGACATCCCTTTTTCTTCATGCTTCTGCCCTCACTTTTCATTGTTCTTTAATGAAACATTTGCTCCTGTAAGCAAACCTGCTCTTCCTGAGTCTTAACTGTCTTTCTCCTGTTTCTTTCCTTTTTCTTTCCCCTCACCGATTACTAAAATTCTCTGGCTTCAAACTCAATTCAACACACATTTCCCCCTGGCAATCTTTCATAACTGTCTTTATCTTGATTCTGAGGGTAAAGTTAAGGGGAGGTTTCTCCAGGAGATGGAATTAGACTCTGTAAAATTCTCTACCAGGGATCTTTTAGGCAAATATTAAATGAAAGAGAGTCCATTTCTAGCAGTTTTATCTAGAGTTGGGGCAGAACCACTATATTTTCAATAGGTGGAAACCATATGGGTAATAAGCAGACTATACACAAGTAATCCAAATAAAATACATTGTCCTTCTGAATTCATCCAACTTAGGAGTTTGATGATTTTGAGTAGTATTAGTCCTGTGTCTCTCTCAGCTGTAAAAAGTAGTTATTAGAATTAGGACATTAACAAACCTGTTAATCAATTAAATTAGAAGTTGCTTGAACAATAATAACATTATATATACAGACCTTGACACATTATATGTGGTATTGTCCAGTAGAATGGTTACAAAAACAATCCAAAGCTTCATTAGAAATTGGTTATATACACTAAACCTGGCGTAAAACTAAAGTATAGAAAATGAAGTGTAACTGAATTCTACATTTTTGCTCAATCTAAATAATGATTACTGCAACTATAAAGGCAAGCCATCACAGTCTTGCAGTGCTAAGCAATGCTAGACAGTTTCAGCTCCTATGTATCCATCCTGTTCTCCGCCAGAATAGTCAGCTCACCCTATTTCCTGAGAGCAGCAGGTGGATCAGAGTTCCTGGACTTTGGTGAGTTTTTCCCGCACAAAGGGGGCAAACACAAAGGTCACTGCAGGATGTCTTAGGAGGCAGAGCCAAGCTGTCCTCAGCCCCTTGGGACTGAAAATGCACTACTGAAAGATAACTTCGTAAAGAGAACTAGGCAATCTCTCAAATGTTTTCTCAGTGTTCATTCTTCTTTGTGTTCCCTTCTCCTTGCCTACTTTCCCTTTTGTTTAACTACTCCCAAACTGTGTGGACACACACACTTGGATGTCTCTTTCCCCATTCCATCTCAGCCAGAGGAGCTTTCTCACCATTAACATGTCCCTGTCCCAGAACCCATCATATAATCCACCCAAAAGACAGTTTTCCTTGGATCATGTGGTCTACTCTGAGGGAAGAAACAAAAGCCCTGTGGTGACAGAGATGGATGGGCCTTCCGAGGGAGGAATGTGCTGAGGGCTATGGACCATCTCATTTTCCCCTCATAGCCACCAAGCCATGGGGAAAACAACAGTATACGGTCTCTCAAATGATGTACACCATTTGTATAGGGTCAAATATACACAGATAGAGAATGAAAGAGTCACGTCACTAGGGGTGGGATAGAGGAAGGAATGTGGAAATGCAGGTCAAAGGCTACAGAGGAGCAGATGTAGGTGAAAAGATACAATGTAGGAGATATGAAAGTGCAAAGATCTAATATGCAACATGAGGTCTATGCTTAAGAACGGTATACTGATGCACCTCAGGAGAGAATGTGCCGCATCATGCAATTCATCTCATTGCCAGTTCGCCTCACACTCCATGTTGAATTAAAGAAAGTATTTTATCAGGAGAAAGATGGCCACAGCGCAGTTGCAGAGGACTTCCATGAGTAAGTTGATATTTCCCAATATGATATCAACCAAGCAGCAGTCTTTGGTGTTAGTGAAGAGGCTCCTAGCAGTTTCAGTATCCTGCATCACATATTTGAGAGGAATATTCCCAGAATGTGCTTATGGCACAAGATATCTAGATGATCTTTGTGTCAAAATTCTGAGAGAAGATAAAAACTGTCCAGGATCTACACAGTTAGTGAAGTGGATGCCAGGATGCTATGATGCTTTACAAAAAAAATCTAAGGATGGTCATTCTAGTTGTATACACTAATCCAGAAGACCCTCAGACAATTTCAGAATGTTACCACTTTAAATTCAAGTACACCAAAAATGGACCTATTATGGACTTTATCAGTAAAAATCAAAGCAGTGAATCTAGCATGTCGTCTGCAGACACCAAGAAAGCAAATATTCTCATTCGAAAGGCTTATATTCTAATGCAAAATCTGGGACCTTTACCAAGTGATGTTTGCTTGGCCATGAAACTTTTTCTATGATGAAGTTACACCCCCATATTACCAGCCTCCTGGTTTTAAGGATGGTGATTGTGAAGGAGTCATATTTGAAGGGGAGCCTATGTACTTAAATGCGGGAAAACCTCAACACCTTTTCATACCTTCATAGTAAAAGTTACTACTGAGAAAGAATGAATGGAAAATATTGATTCATCTATACTATTACCAAAACAGTTAAAAACACCTCTTCAGAAAATCCTGGTGGACAAAGATGATATAGAAGATGAACAGGAGCATTATATAAGTGATGATTTTTACTTTAAAACCAAAATGGAAGAACAGAAAAAAAAACAACCCTGGAGCTTATAAAATTGGAGAACCAAATTTAATTATGGAGGAAGATGAAATTATGAGGTGTAAAGAAAGTCCCAATCTTTCAATTTCTCATTTCCAGGTTGAACAGTTAGTTAATAAAACATCTGAACTTGATATATCTGAAAGCAAAACACGAAGTGGAAAAATCTTTCAGAATCAAATGGCACATGGAAACCCAACCAATGAAATCTTCTAAAGAAACTCAGAAGAGAACTCAACCTGCATTTGGGAAAACCGTCTTCTATCACTGTGATTTTTCTAGTCAAGAGTCTGTGCCCAAAAGGAGAAAGTTCAGTGAACCAAAGGAACATATGTAAAATTACTTTTTCTTCGGCACGTTTGGAAAGTTCTCATTATTTACAGTAAAAAAGGGCTCTATTACTATTGTAAGGTGTGTTCTTGTCTAGCTCTGAAAATTTATATGCAGTCTTAAGCAGTTCATACGCTAAAATGAAGTTTTTCGCCATTACACTGTGGTCCTTAATTTTACCTAAGGTAAATCCAAGAGAATTTTGGGACAAACCCAAAAGCAGAAATGTAGTAATTGATGCTGTTCATTATCTATTCTATGTCCACCTGTCTTCCATTTTAGTGGATACTTTCTTTAAATCTGTATTAACTTAAAACTCTATAAAGCAAACCACTTTTTGAAATAATGTTTATTTTGGTATTAAAACTTTATAGGATTCACTTTTTTCCATTTTTTAAAACTATACCATATAATTAGCTGTTTTTGTCATTGCGTTATTATTAAGACAATGTTCTTCTATATATTGATATATTGCGTTGGCATATATATGTACAACTTAAAAATTGGTACTTGGCTTTTTAAAACTTTTTTTACTTCAGGACAAAAAGATGACTGGTTTTTTAAAGACAAAATAAAATTGTTCAGTTTGGGGGAAAAAAGAACAGTATATTGTAGTTAAGATTTTTGTCAAATAAGTACTGCAGATTGGCACATACACAAAATGGGTGAATATGAGGGATGATGGGTACGTTAATGTGCTTCACTATAGTAACTATTTTATTTCTAAATGTGTCTCATAACCTCATGTTTTAGATAGTACCTTAAATATAAACAGCCAAATTTGTTATTTTAAATTGTTTTTACAAAGTATAAGTACAGTGAAATAAGGAGGCAAAATATTTTATTTTTCATATGTACACTCTTATTTACAAGTGTATGTTTGCCATACATAATGGCTATGTTCATCTGGGGAAACTGGTGCATGTATGTAAGCAATTTTAACCCTTTTCCATCCCTTTTCTCCTCTTTCCTTGTTCTGCCAGTTCTCTTCCCCATCTCCAAAATGTTTGTCTTATTCCTTACCATTTCTCCTGTTTTACTCATGTATTTATTTATTTAAGGAAAGTATGGAAATTAATTATGTGAATGGTTAAATGTAGATGGTGAGTAAATGGGTGTCTGTTATAAAATCTTTTAAACTTTGCTTTGTTTAATATTTTTAATGATGAAGTGTAGAAGAAAATCATCACTGAGATAATTTTACACTGTTTATCAGCTCTCTTTGTCATTTTGGAATATCCCAGTTATTCTTGCTATGGAGTAAAACCAGAATTATCATACAGCTCATGGTAGCATTTGCTGTTGTATCTCAGAAGCATCGCTTGGCATTGTATGGCTTCTCTATAAAATAATTTTTATGGAAATGATGCTTTTCTTCCATTGAGCATATATTAGTAGAGAATACTAGTTTTGAGGTAGGGGGAAGCAACATTAAACTTCCTCCATAGCACTGACAGACCTTGTCCTATAGTCCCTGCCACATTACTCATAAATTGACTTATCTGTTTAAAGTATTGTATATCTGTGGCTTTTTTTAATGTAAAAATTTCCAAAGGTAGTGTCTTGGTTACTTTTCTGTCATTGCTGAGAAAAAATACTCAATGCCCAAAATTAAGGAAGGAAAGGTTTATTTAGCTCACAGTTTGTGGAGGTTTCAGTCTGTATCTGGCTGGCTCCAAGGCAGAGTGGCATGTGGTAGAGAGCAACAGTTCATGGCGGTGGAAAACAGCAAAAGCAACATGACCAATAGGCAGAAGTTGCAGTGAATAAATCTCTCTTCCCTCCCTTATATTGTATGCAGGTTGCCCATCCTAGGGTGGGTGTAGCACTCACATCTATAATTCTGGATGAATCCCAATTCTGGCATTGGGCCATGAGTCAATCATAAACTCTAGAAGCCTACCCCATAAAGGTAGGCTTTGGGGAGGACATCTAGACACAAACCATAACAGGTAGTGAATAATCTTGAAGGACATCATCAAGCATCAAAAAGAGAGGAGGAGAATGTCTAGTTTCATTTCATATCTCTCAGAGTACCTAGCAGAGTAAATGCTGTTTGAATGTTTAATCCACATTGCAGAAGCTCAAAGGTCAAATTCTTAAACACACTGGAAAGGAACCACCTTGATGAGAAATAAACTGTTACTTTAGTATGTTATCAAATTTCAGTGTAAGGAGTTCGTAGGTGATGAGAAAACTTAGAGGTTATGCCATGATTTGTGGCTTTCCTGGGAGAAATGACCCACTGTACCACAAAAATCGAATATGGTGGTTTGCTTAAATTTCTAAAATAAAGCCATCCAAATAAATGAAAGTGATATGTCTGGTAGACCCGGGTGTTACATTTCTTGGCCAACTTTTGGATGTTCCTTCTTGGAATGGTATTTAAAGCATACAGCACTTTCTTTTCAATATTGTTGAAGAAGATAGATTTGATTTTTGAAACAAGAATTTCATAGAAACCAGCTGCAACGAGTGGGACTGGCTTTGGAAAAGAGTTCAGATATAAGTTCAGCCTGATGTTCTTGGTAATATAGACTTATTCTCAAAATCCTAAAAGAGAAATTTCAAATACAGTAAAACCTTGGTGTGCAAGCATAATTCATTCCAGAAACATACTTGTAATCTGAAGCACTTGTATATCAAAATTAATTCCCCCATAAGAAATAATGGAAAAACAGTTGTGATGGTGCACACCTATAATCCCAGCACTTGGGAGGCTGAGGTAGGAGAATCGCTATGAGTTCAAGGCCAGTTTGGGCTACAAAGTAAGCTCAAAGCTGGCCTGAAACCCTGTCTCAAGAAAAAAAAGAAAAAGAAGGGAAACTCAGATGATTTGTTCCACAACCCCAAAATATTCATATAAAATGATTACAATACTGTAATATAAAATAATGAAGAAAATACAAAATATAAAGAAAAGTAAACAAATTAATCTGCATTTACCTTTGATAATTTCTGTGGCTGGTATGAGGGAGGCAAGAAAGAGGAGGACTATAGTGTAGGACGATTTTCACTATCACTCATGGAATCACTGCTCTCTATTGGTTCAATGGAGTCTTTTTCTTTTTGTGCAGCTTTAACAAGGAACCTATTCAATGACACTGGCATATGCTTCCATTGGAGGATTTTGCAGAAATGTGACATTGCATTGTTAAACAGATTCAGCCCTTATACAGCTACAAACTTAATTGGGTGGTGCTTTTCCAGAAAATTTTGCACTGTTTCCCACATTTTACACATCTCCTTAATCTCATTTCAAGTGAAGGATTCCTTTCCCTTTTTCTCCTCATCCTCCTCTGCTGATGAGATCTCTTACATAATCTCTTCCTGTTGTGAGATGATCACACACAATTCCACAGAGGGAGAGAGAGAGAGAACCGCTGGCTCAGTGGTGAGCATGTGATGCTGTGTCACACACTACTCCTATTGCAAGACATCACTAGGTTATCAAGTTAAAATTTATTAGAAATGCTTGGTTGTTTCGCAGAACGCTCCCAGAACAAGTTATTTGCATTCCAAGGTTTTGCTCTATACCTTTAACATTATTGGAATACGTGTAAAAACTACTGCAGTGTTTATTTTGAAGGACAAAACTTGGGAGAAAATACAGCCATACCTAGAAGCATATGCACAGTTCCTAGTGTATTGTGTAGGGAGGCTTGAAAGCAAAATGAGGTGTGTGATGAGTCACGGCTGGCACCTTGAAAATATAACAGGGTGTGAGGTAGTGTGGGTGGGAATAGGCAGAACTTGTGTTCTGTGGGTAATAAACTGGGTATCAAAAGAATAGCAAAACAGGAGCATTAAACCTTCACACATTTTCTCTTGCTATCTAAGTCACTTCATTGTTATGAAACAAAATGTTTCAGGGTCTATTTGCTTTAGGTATTGGTACTTATATTTATTCTGACTTTTGGTTCATCCAAGTTTATTCTTCATTGACTGCCTCCAATCTGACTTTTCAGACACAGCGATTGGCGCAGTGCCTTTCATTTAAGTGCAATTTAGCATCTTCTATCCAAAAATAGCACCATCACTTCCCATTTACTGCTGTACCATCTTATAACTTGTGAAGTGCATTGTAATCCTCAATATTTTCTTATTTGAAGGATCAGCATTTAAATCTACCATACTTACAAGAATTTTACTGGATGAATTCCAAAATAATCAGCTCTATCTTAGTCGTTCTGTCCTAGGGAATTCTCTTCTTCCTCATTCATTCCCCTCCTTCTTTGAAGATATTGTTCCTTGTACAGAGACCAACACTAAGTGCTCAATACATATGTCATGAATTAATAAATGAAGAAATTATCACTCGATGACTCAAATGTTTGCAGGATAGTTTGATTCCTACACTTTCTAAAAGCATGGAGATAGGCAACTTTCTAAAGTGTCTTTAGTTGCTAGACCTGGAACATTTAGAGACATTCACTCAGGGGACTTCCAAAAGAGTGACACCATAGATGCCATCGGTGTCATGGGAGTTAAAGAGAGAAGGATGGTGTATGTAAAGATGAGTGTCTGTATCCCATCGACCCCCAACAAACTGGTTTCTCCTATTAGCGTGATATTTGGTGTAAATTCTTTTAACATCAAGACTAGAAACAAGACTTCAAAGTATCCTTGTTTCATAAAGAATTGAGTGCTTTGTCATAAGTGTAAGTACAACTCATGAACAATTTAAACTCATGAATTATTTAATGTAGGAAGAAAGGTGACCTTAAAGAGGAACTCAAGTTATGGATAAGGAAACTCAGGCACAAAGAAGGGAAAAATGTGTTCTCAGAACTATATAGGGGATCAACGGCAAAGGAGGAACTAGACTCTCAGATACCTATCTCCTGTCCAGTCATCTCTGAGCAGCTCATCAATTACAGGGAAGAGTCTTGGGAGAATTCAGTTTGGGGAAGAATTCAGAGAAGCAGAAACATCATAGAATATTTTCTTTACATAGAAGAGGGGTTAATAACTCGAAAGGTTGGGGAAAAAAGAAACCAATAAGAACAGAAATATTCTTTCTTTTAAATTGTGAGCCAAAGGCATTAGCCATGAGAAATATCTTTGGGGACTACACATATATGGAGTTGTGTGGTATGCTTTGGAATTAATTAAGAATTCTTGTTTAACATTAAGTACCCCTTGGAAAGGTCTTACATTAAATCCATCTCAGTTACTAGCTTGCCACAGAACAAGACTATAGATTGAATAAACACATAATAATTTGGAATAAAATTTGGGAAAAAAAGTCAACAATATCCATCAGCAAGAGGCAAGAAAGAGACTGATTTCACAAAATTAGTGTCCAACAATCACTTTTAAAAATCCACTTCCATTTTTATTTTTACATCTAAAAATAAATTTTCCTGTAGGTAAACATTGCTTTTGTTTTTATCCCTGTAATAAAATATTATAGCTGACCAGTTGGTGGAGCAATTACATTTCCATAGCTCTTAATGGCTATTTTCCTTAGATATTAGTGACTTAGATTGGAGAATAAGATCATTACTATTCTAAGGAATAACCAAATTGATCGCAAACTTTCACAAGAAATGACACAGATAAAATCACTTTAACAACATTCAGTTCAGTGAGGACAACTTGTAATTAAATTAAATTGGTAATTCCACTTATGGCAGGAAGAGAGTCTCCTCTTAACTCACCTCAAAGATGTAGGTCCCATCCTAGGAAAGCCACACTTTGGTGGGGATGAGCAAGGAAAGGAAAGAGGTTAGCCCTTGGCTCTAACTCCCAGATGTATGAAGTTAATGTAATTATAATTATTAATGGAAAACCAGATTCCATTTTATAAGACCATACAGTACAAGTTTCAATGTAATTATTAGTGTCTCTGATTTAAGCAGCTGTCTTAGAGAGACATCCTGTAGGAATACAGTTGCTCAGTCCATATTTCCTCAAAAAGAATGGTTAGCTGCGTTTGCCAATCCATCTTTAAGTCCCTTAAACTCACTATGGCTATTTTCAAGTGCTTAAAAAGTGTAACTCACACTCATAATATTTTAAATGAGATATGTAGGAATTAGGATAGTAATAATTATGTAAAAAAAGAAATCCTTTTAATTCACAAAACAGCATCAAGAATTATAAACTGCTAACAATGGTTTCATTTGAATGGGGAGACTAACTTTTTTCATATTTTCTTTGATTTTCAAAAATAAATATGTATTACCTTAAAAAAGTATTTTGGGCTGAGCACGTGGTAGAGGATTTCCTAGTTCAGTGGTAGAGTATTCCCTGGGATATGTGAACCCCTAGATTTCCACTTCAACTACCCACAAAATAAATAAATAAACTAATTAATTACTTTAATTAAAATAAAATTTTAAAAGGCCCATGAGTACTTCAAGGTGTTATTCAAAAAGTAAGAAATTATTTCCAAAGACTTAGAGTAATCAGTATAGTACAGATGCATATAAATATATAAAAATAGTACTGTATTTTTTTCTCATTTATAAGACAATGTTTATAAAAATACAATGATGCTTTCATGAATTCATATTATATTAATTATAATAATAGGTGAATAGTTTTACATATATAGGCAAAGCAGATTATTTTCAGTCCATATAGGCAATGCATAAGAAATACGAGCAGAAGTGTCTTGCAATAATTGGAGCCCTACACAGTTTGGTCAGGCTCTCCAATAAGTGTCTAAACTAAACTACAGTATATTAGATAGTTACAAGAACAATTAAAAATAGAAGAATAAAGAATGCCCAGAGAAGAGAGGGGAAAGGTACTTTCTGAAAAGGTGGCCATGGAAAGCTTGATTGATTAAGTTATATTAAACCAAAACTGAAAATCACGAGGGCATTCTGGGCAAGAGTTCCAGGCAGAGGAAATAGCAAGTTCAAAAGTCACAAAACTGAAGTACGCCTGGTATGACCCAGTATCAGCAAGGAAGCAGGTGTGGCTGGAGCAGAGTGTGGGGAGAGGGAAGTTGGGAAATGTGACGAGTGGATGCCAGACCACTGATTCTGTATGTCATTCAAAGAACCTGGCTTTTACTCTGAGAGGGATGGGAAGTCACTGAGCCAAGTTAGGATAAGAAGGGTGTCCTGATATGATTTTTAAAGCATAATTCTGCCTGCTTTTTTCCACTTTTTTGTTATAAAGATTATTGGGCTTCATACTGGCAAATTCATACATGCATATAATATATTTTGGTCATTTTTATCCCCCATCACCCCCTTGCCCTGCCCTCCACATTAGTTTCACATTTGTTTATATCACCCTCTCCCCATTACCTGCCCTTACACTCATTCCCCTCCCTCTTATTCCCTTCTTTCTGCATAAAAATAGTTTTTCTTCTACTTATTTGTCATGTTTTTTAGATACCACATATTATGGAGAACATCCAGTCCAATATCTGTCTTTCTGAGTGTTGCTTATTTCTCTAAAACATATAGGCTCCAAGTCCATTCATTTTCTTTCAGATGACAAAATTTCATTCTTCCTTGTGGCTTAAATATGTCTCTATCTATCTATCTATCTATCTATCTATCTATCTATCTATCTATCGGTTTGTTCCTTATTGTGGCTATTGTTAATTGTGCTGTAGTAAGCTTGGGTATATAGTTATCCCTACAGTATGCTGATTATAATTGCTTTGAGAACATACCAAGGAGTGGGTGTATATCTAATGCTGGATCAAATGGTAGCTCCAGTTTTACTTTTTTGAGGAATACTCATGAGGAATACTCATACTTCCACAGAGTTTATACTAATTTATATTCTCACAAGCAGTGTAGAAGGGTTCCTTTTCTCCCCAAATCCATTTTTCCCAGAACCATTTGTTAAAGAGGCAATCTTTTATCCAATGTATATTTTTAGCTCTTTTGTCCAGGATCAGATAGTTGTAGCCATGTTAGTTTGTTTCTGTGTTCTTTGTTCTGTTCCACTGTTTGACATGATTATTTTTATGACAGTGCTATGTTGGTTTTCTTATTATGGCTCTGTAGTATAACTTGAAATCAGGTATTATGATGTCTCCAGCCTTGCTCATTTTGCTTAGGCTTGCTTTTGCTAGTCTGAATCTTTTGTGTTTCCATATAAATTTTCAAAATTTTTTTCCAGTTCTGTGAAAATTGTCATTGATATTTTGATAGCAATTTCATTGAATCTGTAGATTATATTGTTAATGTTGCCATTTTGATAATATTAATTCCACCAATTCATGAACATGGGAGAATTTTCCATCTTCTGGTGTCTTCAATTATTTTCTCCAGTGTTATGAAATTTTCATTGTAGATGTCTTTGACCTGCTTGGTTAAATTGATCCCTAGGTATTTACTATCTGTTTTTTTTTTCAGTATTCTGGCCTTCTGAGCTCCGACTAGAATCTTCCATCAATTTGACTTATAGCATTCTAGGACTGCTCTAGTAGACATTTCCCAATCATTCCAAACTTTTCCCATGAATCAATTCTAACAGCTTCTAAACCACATGGTGAAGTGTATAGTCTTAGCCACACCCCCACTTCTGGTACCAATTTCTTAGTCACTTTCCTTGTCACTAGACAAAATACCCACTATTCACAACTTAAAGGAGTAGAGGTTTTTAGAATACTCAGCCCATATTTAGCTGGCTCCAAGACACGAAAAGCATGGTAGAAGGGTCTGGTGGAAGAAAGTTTTTCATGTCATAGTGGTGGGAAAGCAGGAGGAGAAGAAGAGCCAGGGATAAAGATATACCTTTCCACACCATAGTGACCCATCTCCAACTATGCCCCACCTCCTAACAGCAAGTTAGCTGTAGTGTCCCTATGGTCACATCACCTTCCAAATATATGAAGCTTTTGGTAGATATTCCCCAAAACCCTCTATATTGAGTAATGTGTATTTTATGAAATTGAGTGTACTGTGTTAAGTGACTATATACTTTTCATTGTTACAGCTTCTTAGTTGATTGCTCCCTTTACCAATATGTAGTGGCCTTCTTTGTTTCATCTGACTAATTTTGTCTTGTAGTCTGCTTTATCAGATATGTGGATAACTACTCCTGCTTACTTTCGGGTTTCATTTGCATGGAATATTGTCTTCCATCTTCTCACTTGCAGTCTGTATATGCTTTTGCTGGTGAAGTATGTTTCCTGAAAGCAGCAAAGAGTTCCATCTTGGTTTTTATCCAGTCTGCCAATCTGTCTCTTTATTTGGAGAATTATGACCACTTATATTTATCGTTAGAAAAAGGTATGTAATAGTTCTTATCATTTTGGTTTTATTCTTTTCTAATTCTCAATAATTCATCTATTCTTCATCTTCATCTTCAGTCTGTAGGATTCCTTTATCTTCTGTATTGTTGGCTTAGTGGTCATGAATTTCTTTAATTTATGATTATCTTGGAAGGTCTTTCCTTTAATTTTGAAGGACAGATTTGCTGCTTTATTGACAATAGATTTTGAAGGGAGAGAGCAAGAAAGAAATAGGGAGATATGTTAGGAGGCTATTACCATAATTATGGTAAGAGACAATGGTGGCTTTGATGAGGAAAATGGCAAAGAGATGGTGAGAAGTGACAGAGATCTGAATAAATCTTGAAAGTAAAGCCAAAATAATTTGCCAACAGATCAAATATGATACAAGAGAAAAAGGAGCCAAGGACAATCTCAAATTCTTTGATAATAGAATTGATAATCATTGAAACAGAAGACCATGCTAGGTTAAGGGAAGAGATCAAGAGCTTTCTTTTGACCATATGAGTTTTACTTATTAGATATCCAGGTGGACATGTCAAGAATAAAATTGGATGCAACTGTTTTAACTTGGGGCAGAATTCTAGTAAGTTGTCAATGTCTACATGATATTTGGACCCATACAATTAGATTGCAAGTACTAAGAAAGTAAGTGTAGAGAATTCCACAACTAAGTTTCATGTATTTAGAGATTGGAGAAATGCAAAACTGTGACCAAAAGAGATGGAGAGGGTTGAGGGACTACCTCAGTGGGACAGTACATGTTCAAGGCTTTGAATTTGATGAGAGAGAGGGAGAGGGAGAAGGAGAGGGAGGATAAGGAGGAGGAGGAAAAGAAGGAAGAGAGGAAGAGAATGGGAGGGAAGGAGAAGGAGAGTTGGGGGGAGGAGGAGTGTAACAGTGAAGTAGAATAAAAAACACCATACCAAAAGAAAAAAAGAAAGACCAGGAGATTGAATACAGTGTTTCTAGAAGGAAAAACTGTGACATATTCCTAGTAGGCCGAGTAAAATGACAAGTGGATTTTACTGGGAGACATTGGTAACCTTGGTAAATGGAATTTTGGTGAAGCACTAACAACAAAAGCCTGATTGAAGTGGGTTGAAGAATAAATGAGAATGACATCAGCAAGAATGGTAAGGACCTTTAAAAACTTGCTCCTGCACACAACTTGTTCCTAAGCAATTAGAAAATGGCAAAAGCATTGTCAAAATCAACTTTTTCAGAGCTCTGGAAATTAACCAAAGGCTTGTAAACTGCCTGCCTGAGCACCAAGGGCATGCCTCAACACAAACAAAAGGACTCTAGGCAAAGGCCAAGGACATGATATTTGCTCCAGACATTTGGGGAAACTTGTTCATTCTTTAATTAAGCAGAGTTTTCAGGGGCCATATGTGATAGAGAACAGAAGCTTTACAAAATTAGTCCAGGAAAATCACTTGAAAGTGTTAATGAGGGGCTGGGGATTTAGCTCAGTGGCAAAAGCGCCTGCCTGGCAAGCGCAAGGTCATGAGTTCGGTTCCCGGTACTGGAGAAAAACAAAACAACAAAAAAAAAGTGTTAATGGATGAGCTAGTAACCACTGCCCCCAAGCTGTTTCTCTCTTCCCTATAGGCTGAGACCCATTAGTTCAAAAGCCCCAGGCATCAAGCTCAAATTTTCACATATCCAATTATTTGAAGACAACCCCCACAAGCGCAAATGTTTAATCACTTAGAATCTGTCTGAGTGCACATCATGCTAAACCTCACCTAATAACTTTTATCCTCTGATAAGATGGAGCCTTAGGATTGTACAGTCCCGGCTGCTACAATCTTTTGCAGTTGTCTGATCTGGAGGCTGTTTGTTATTATGCTAAGTGAAATCACCATCCTTTTTGAAGAGTTAACTTGAAAGTTAACAAAATGTGTACCAACAAAATGTAGATAAAACATAGGAAAAACTATGTTATAAAGGAACTAACAGTGAATATCTGAACCATTTAAATAGTCAAATCTAAGTGGTAAATAAAACTGTGAATCAACTATATAAAATTTTTTAAAGAAAAATATTTTTTAAAAATTTGTAATATAAATACAGGTCTAAAACGGCAGAAAATATTAATAGCTAAATATTATACTGTGTGTCAAATATGAAGTCTTATTTATATATTTCTTAAAAGATGTGTATTAGCCAAAATTGGAGGCCTATTAGGGAATGGATTCACATATAAATATTAAAAAAAAAACCCTGACTACAGTATTAGCAAGTCAAAGCCAAGCACATATTTAAGAATGGTTTAACTGGGTACTGTTTTTTTGTTTGTTTTGTTGTTTTAGTTTTTTGAGATAGGGTCTTACTTTGTAGTCCAGGCTGTCCTTGAATTCACTATGTAATCCAGGTTGGCCTTAAACTCATGGTGATCCTCCTGCCTCAGCCTTCCAAGTGCTGGGTTTATAGGCATATACCATGATGCCCAACTTGGGTATTGTTTAAGATTATAAGAATGGTATAACATTTGGAAATTGAGCAATGGTATTCTTCACATGAACAGATTAAAGGAGAAAATAATATGATTCTGTTCAAAGAAATGTGACAAAATTAATTACCTATACAGAAAAAAAATTATTAGGAATCTAGGAAACTCAATCTATTGTGAGGAACATAAGGAGCACTCTATGGCTGATGTGGTATAATGTAGTAATGTTCTATATCTTGATAAGAATTTGAATTATATAGGTATCACATCAAAACTGAGGGAATATACCCTTAATATTTTTGCAATGCATTTTATATAAACTTTACTTAAAAAGAAATTGTTGGTTTTGAACTTGAGTTTAAAATATGAATGCTGTTGTATTTAGAAGAAAGCATACTGATGCATCCAATGTTTGATGTGTATGAAAAAGGTATGATAGATTAATAAATGGCTGGGGGGTGGTAAATCATTAGAAAACTGATGAAGTAAACACAGTACAGTCTTAATGCAGAATCTAGGTGGTGATATATAGTTTTCAATATAAAATTCAACTTTACCCTAGAGTTAATTTTTTTTTAAATAATGTGTTTGGAATATCATGTTTTCAAAAACATTCCCTCAACTTCCTTGACAGACTTTCAAAAAAAATTTTGCCCTTTGCTTTTTTATTATTTGTTTATTTGTTTATTTTTGACAGACTTTTAATAGGATGTTGCATATATAATGTCCCTATTTCTGGAACTATTCAGGTTACTATAGTCTTATCTAAGTACTTCTCAGAAAAAATAAATACCTCTATAGGTATAAGTTCATCTCATTTTTCCAAGTATTAAAGCCCATTTATCACCCCAAAATTTACACTTCCAGGCCATTTCTAAAACCCTACAGGCAAATGAAAACTGACTTCAAGTAAAGCCTGCCTACTGATATGGAGATGCTTAGGAAGAGGACCCCCATTTTAGAATTTCAGGAATTTCAGACACCTCCCTTCTCCTTTGCATTGACTTCCCCTACATACTTTCCTAACTCCAGGGGTACCTGAAAATTTTCAATTCGAGGTTTATTTAATTCTGTTAAATTTAATTCTGATTCTTTTAAAATGCAGCACCACTGGAAGTCAATAGTAATGCTCAACTCAGTGAGAAGATATTTATCAGATTCCCTTATGAATAAGGTTGTGGTTGAAGCACTTGGAGCCTCTTCAGAAAATCAGGAAAGCAACGAGGAAGAGAAAAGATTTCCCAAAAGGTAGATTGGGAATATGGACACCTTTGGATTATATCATCTTCTCCAGCTGACCTTGATCTTAAGCATTAAAATGTTCTCTGTCCCTATCATGATCTCTTTATCTTATAAAGTATTCTAATCAAAAGCCACATCAAATTTGTGTGTGCCCAACTTTCCCCTATCTTGACCAAACACAGGAAATGAATCACTTTGGAATTGTGCAATCCCGTCGCAGCTCTTGGCTGTTTGTGCTCCGTATGACTTCAAGAGAAACCTCGCTCTTGTCATTCCTCTTGAATGTGTACAGCCAGATATTTTTAGAGGCGTGGGGACTTTGATTTTGAAATCTATTTTGAAACAAGGAGAGACTAGTAATACTACATTTGTTTTACGTATTTTGTTCTCATAGTGAGATACATTGGACCAGATTTTTAACTAGGAAAATATAGAAGATGCTACGTTTCCTCGTTCTCTTTCTCTTTTCTCTCATAAAAACCATGTGTGGCCAAGTAACCCTTTTTTATCACAGGATGAAAAACTCTGAAGTCCAGGAGAAAACTGTACGGTATTTTCCCGAATCATTCAGCAAGATATGGGCAAAGCCCAGAACTAGACTTGTATTTAAGATATCCTGTTTTATTCTTGTTTACTGAGTGCTACTAACCATGGAGACCCACTATACTTTCTATTTCTGAGGCTGTTTTAAAAGCGACCAAAGTAAGCAAGTATATCATCTTTGCTAAGAGGTGATGTGATGTTCTCTCTAACTATACTTATCATTGAATTCAAGTACAGGGTCTTTATAAAGTCTGTACCATTTTTAAACTTAACTTCAAAAGCATACAAGGTAGACATGACAGTAAACTGTAAATGGAATTTAAAGGCAAATTCAATTTTCTTCTTAGAGCTGTCATGAACTTCAATTCTGCTGGCCATATTTCATTTGTCACAGGATCTGAAATGAGTATATATTGTGTGCAGTTGTGTAATGTAGTTGTCCTAAACTTTAATACATTTACTTTTGAGTGCCGTTTAGATTGTTTCTCTAACACGCACAACCTGAGTTATTAAAGTTTAAAAGTGCAGAAGGCCCTTATAAAGACTGTTTATGGCTCAAGTACAGAGCACAGGAATTCTGGTTAAATTACGTTCTTTTGCTGTCAGATCTGCTCTCTTTCATTTTAGATAGGCCACAAATCAAGAGAACTGCATGTTGCTTTTCACTGAAAAGGGAGAAATTCTTAGACTTCAGTATGTAGTCAATAACTGGTGCTAAAAGGTATGGTGACTTTTTGTAAGAAGCTTCCTATTTAAACATCATAGATAATGACAATATCTAAGTGGGGTGACAAAAGGCATAGGAGAAGAGAAAGAAAATGAATCAGGCTGACCACCCTAGGTATGCATGTCACTCAGCAGCTACCAGTTGAGAGTCTCTTATTTTTGTAAGGTCTATGTAAGTGAACGTCATGTTTCCTGAACACTTTTAGTTCACCAAGATACCGTCCTTTGCCAAATTCATAAAGCATCTTTAGAGGAGTCAGTATCTTTAGAGCAAGTCAGCATCACCTCAGAGATCATCTGGCCTTTTCATGGCAAGAGTTGAACCAAGAACTCTGGACTGTGCTGAGTTCTGGGATAGCGGTGGCCAAATTTTTGTCTGAAGAGAAAACCAGATCTAAGGATTGGGGAAGAGAGATTCAAAGATACCTGAAGTTTTCACCTGGATAGCTTAGAAACTATGGGGAGTCCACCTTGAAGAAAAGGGAATGAGCTTCATTTTATACAGGTTGAGTTTAAACTGATAGTAAAACGTCACATCTATTTCACCTGTATAGATCAAGATTCTTGGAATGATAAAGGCTAGAAACTTTGTGAAAAGAGATGGAATCTCATACAATGATAGATGAAGTAAGTTTTGATGTTGGTGATGATGAAATTTTGGAGCTTGATTCAGTGTTTCCAGTGATGAGGAGCCTTGCTTGACAAATGAAAGTCTGTGAAAGTAATGGAAAAGGCATATCTGATGGTTTTGCTTCCTCAGGAGCAACAGTGGCCTTTTTGTTTGGAGCAAATCTTTATTTGTCAGCCCCATTCTAGAGGTTAAGTCAAAGGTCAGTAAACTATAGCCTGTGGCCCATCCTGGTTCACCAACGTTTATCATATACCCTGTTAGCTAAGAATGTTTCTTTCATTTTCAAATGGCTAAAAAAAAATCCCAACAATAAGATTCTGTAACATGTGAAAATCATATGAAATTGAAATTTCAGTAAGTTTCATTGGAACACAGCCACATTCATTCATTCATACATTGTCTATGATTTCTTCACACTATGACATCAGGATTGAATAGTTGTAACCGAGACCATATAGCCCAGAAAACCCAAAATATTTATTATGTAGTGCAGAAAAATTTTACTGACACTGTCTTAGGTCTTTAAGAGTTTAGGCAACTGAAGACAGGTTCTGATCCTTAGCATCCATCCATCTATCCATCCATCTGTCCATCCATCCATCCATCCATCCATCTATCCATGCAATAAGAGGGGCTGAGGATTTAGCTCAGTGGCACAGCACCTGCCTGGCAAGCACAAGGTCGTGAGTTCGATTCCCAGTACTGCAAAAAAGCCAAAAAACCCCTAAAAAACAAAAAACAAAAACAGGTCATGTAATAAGCCAACCAGGCATCTAATCCTTATCATGTATGTTCTGTGTAAAGTTCTAACATGTCCCAAGACCTACTCTTTGCCCTCAATGCCAGTCTTATATAACTATGTCATCTCCTATAGAAAGAATTTAGCACTAAATTATAGTATTAAGGTATGCTAACTGAAGTGTTGATATTCTTAAATTTGTTTTCATCAGAGCTGCTTTATTCAGGGTTAAGCCTTCTCTGGGACTGAAAGAAGAAATGGTGTTTGGAGTAAGAGTAGGCCTGAAACTACAGCTATAAATCCAGGGCCCTTATTAAGTGGAGGAAGAGGACTGCTGAATTTGGGAACCAGGATGAACTTGACCAGCTGCACTTTTGCCTGGCTGACTAGGGCTGTTTATCTTGCTAGGCCAGGGCCATATTATGGTCTTCATGAGCCTCAGATACTTTCACCTTTGTGGGCATCTTCCTCCACTTAAAAAAAATCACAAAAATTAAAAATGTTATGACTACATTGGTATAAATACAAATACAAACCAGCATGGGCTCATTAGTATGTTATTTTCCCTACTTTTTAAAGAAATTAAAATTAACAATTTTGTGACCCCTAAAAGTATTGTGGACCCCAGGCACTGTACTTACTGTGCTCACTAGCTAACTCAGCTGATAAAGAGGAGCTTAAAATACAGTCTTATGTTGGAGAAGAACCCCTTACCCAACACTGGCCTGCCAGCCAGGTGACAGATCAGCAAAACGTATCCAAAATTTGTGAACTCCACATAAACATCTCCCACGAAGCTTTAATTTGAAGGGAGTTTCAGACCTGTGAACTGCATTAATATTTCCTGTTTTAGCCTAGGTATCACATTGACTGGGTTCTTCAATAGCTATTTTGACATTAGAATTTTTTTCACCTCTAAAAGAAATCTTTATTTGGTAATAGAAGTCATTGATGGAATTTGTACTGAATTTCTCACTGATAAAGATGATTCTAGGCATAGCATGTTTCTGCAGTTTTGGATTCATTACTACTAGGGCAGCACTGAGATATACTTTTGATCTATGACTTCCTAATAGTTTCGCATATGAAAGACAACTTGGTTCTGCACTGAGTATTACTCATGTAAACCATGCCCTTGTCTAGGCAGGACAAAGGGACAGGGGGCTACCCTGGTATGTCTGGAAAGCAAGTCTTTCTGGGGCTTGGGGGAAGGAATAGCTGTTACATAAGCCAATCAGAAATGCTGTCCACAGGTAAGAAGACGGCTGTTCTCTTTTTTGGAGACATATCACAGGCTGATTTTTTTTCATTATAATTTCTTAAGTCTTATAGTTAATTTAAAAAAAAATCTTCTAAAATGCTAGGAATGAGTTATTCATCTTACCAGTGTGAATTTTTCTTTTCTCTGTCCTTAGGGAAGTTAGGAGTTGGATACATCAGAGTGTGCTGTGTAGAAGACAGTTGAAATGGAATTGCTTGAGTTCTTGAACACATTCCTTTATCTCATACGGCATGTGAAATAAGAAAGTATACATATGAATATGAATATGAAATTTTTCTGTGAATTTTTGATATGTTATATATTTTTTCTGGTATGAATACCTTATTTTAACAAAAATGAATACAAACAGACTTTACATTCTGAAAGTCTCAAACTTTCACTTTTTTAAAGAAGAGAGAGACAAGCACATTAGACTCAATTTCAGGCATGGAAAAACTAATACCAGATTTTTTTTTTTTGGTTCCAGGGATCTAACTCAGGACCTTGCTCTTGGCAGGCAGGCACTTGTGCCGCTGAGCTATATCCTGGGCCCTAATACGAGATTTTTAAGTTATATAAACTAGCTGTATTTTTAATACCATAAAAATAGTGACATTCACTAGTTTCAAGTGTACCTGTAAGAAGCACATGGACATATATTTGTGTAAAACCACAGTCTCATGTCAATACACATCTATGTGTTCGACACATATTTTCATTAATGTTTGGCATAACTCTATGAATGTCAAACTGCACAAATTGCTTTTATGATTGTGTTTGGGAAATTGAAACATACAAACAATGTAGATTAAGCAGCTGAAAAAGCTGCAGTTACCGCCTACAAGCACATCATAACAAGGCGTGGAGAACCACAGTTCTCCAGGAATGACTTTGAAATATTTAAGGGGTTATTTTACCAGAAAAGTTGTGAAAAATGACACAGTCTCTAAAGATTCAGAAAATTATAGATTTTGCACAATTACCAAAATACGTGTTTAGAGATTAGTACAACAGAACCTTTAGATGATTCTGAAGTGATGTAAACTTTTTATAGAGCTTGACACGATCTAGTCCAATGGTAAAAGAGAATTTCAGAAATAAAAGACACACTACTGACAACATATGTTGGGAGCCCATGAGTTTCTTTCATTCCATCTTATGAATATGATCACCTCAACTCCCACCTTTCTCTGATATGAAAATTGCCTTAAATTTTGTCATATGTCCTTATCTATAACATGAGAATTGTTTAATATAGCACTTGCCCTGCTGAATGTTATTTGAATTTATTTGTTAATGTACCTAAAAGTTTGCTTAGGAAGAAAATGCTAGGCATTAATGCTTGTTCTATTCTGATAAAATTTTGACATTCTGTGTATAATTAAACCTTAGGTGATGATGTTGTTAGCTAAATGGCCCTTCTCTCCAGTAGAATAATCTAGACAATAAAAATTAAATAAATGTCACTTAGAAATGAGCTAAATTTAGTCATAGAGTCTAGCTGACCTGCCAGTTTTGAACACTGAAGCAGTAAGATTTTGTGACATGTTATACTACCGTTGGTATATTTTTCAATTCACTCTGGGTTACTTCTCCTTACGGTTTCACATTATTTCATACAGGTAAGCCATTGCTGAGTGAATCAATTATTTTTCATCATATGTGGTGCTAGACTTTTCCACTAAAATCTTCCTCTCTAATCAATATAGATCCTTTATGGTGCTTATCATTATATTCTGCAGTGAAATATTCTATAGAAGTTTCTTGTGAGCAACCTATCTCTAATTACAGGAATAGAAGCTACTGCCTTTATTTTGTTTGGAAATTCTAGTGAAAAATGTTATTAACATAATAAATATTATATAAACATATATGTTTATGTAAATATATATAAACAAAAGCATACATAAAGATATCATGTGATAGCTTTTCCAAAACATTTTTCTCATCTGTTAGTTTATTTGGATTCACTAGGGTATTATCATTACCACAAAAAAACCTGCATTATATATTTACCTAATTTTTTCCTTCACAAGTGGAAAAGGAAATGCCACAACAATTCCTGATTTTTAAGGTTTTTAGAAAAACATGAAATTAATATTTTCTTAATATCATTTTCACTTTTGTCCATGCTTAAAATTCCTAGATAGGAACATTAGGAGAATGCAGGCCAGAGAAGTTAAAGAGTACATCTAGATTTATAAGCTACTTGGTGAAAGTACAGGACCAGAATTGGGAAAAACCATTCTATGTTGGTAGAAGTAACCTGAGGTAGATATTCTTCAGTGACAAATCTTCGAGAGCTGAACAATCTTTTACGAACCCTTTCAAGAATGGGAAGTCATCCTTCCAGCAACCATGGAGCACTTCCTAAGCCAAGCACAGTCTCTTTTTCAAAAGGACCAAGGCTTGTTCCCTATTCTCAAGTGGCTTTGTGACTTGTAGGTGCTACACACACTTACATAAGTCCCTGAAAAATCAATGGAGATTGCCCACTGGGGAATCAGATCAAGCCATATTCTACTGTGCGTTTAGCTGGGAGACTGCAGGGACAAGGCAAAGAGAGGTGAAAGCCGAAGTTAAGAAGGAGAGAGGAAATCTTTATAGAAGAGTGAAT
Source organism: Chinchilla lanigera (assembly GCF_000276665.1). Classification (NCBI taxonomy): domain Eukaryota; kingdom Metazoa; phylum Chordata; class Mammalia; order Rodentia; family Chinchillidae; genus Chinchilla; species Chinchilla lanigera. Next base: position 24,879,889 of record NW_004955409.1, on the reverse strand, counting down.
AATAGCAATACACAAAAATAAAAACAAGACACCAATAACTTTACATAAAACTACTAGCACTTATTTCATTATATGATAGTTATTTGCCTATGATTATCAATAAACTCTGAACCATAAGTCATTCTGAGGCCAGAGACTGCTAGTTGAACACTAAAATTCATTCATCCTCTCCTTTTGTTTTAGCACCAAACTCCTGACTTTATGGCTGAATGAATGAACCAGTTAAATTTTATATCTTCCAGACTTTTTTGCAGCTAGGAACACAATTAAGTTCTGACAAATAAGATGTGAGCAGGATAGTTGAATGAGAATTCTGGGAAGACTCCTTAAGGGAAAGAGATATATGCCTTGTTGGTTTTACTTCCATCTTTCATCTACTGCCTGGGATAAGATGTAGCAGCCAGTGTGTCAGCAACAAGCTTGGACTATGAGATGACCTTCAGAGTAGAAATCAAACTGGGAAGGAAGGAAGGACTTCTAGGATACCGATGACTTTTTCACACTTCCATTTCTTGCACCTAACTTTTGATCTTATTTTACACAAACAAATAAAACTGAGTGAGTTGAAGTCCTGGAATTAAGTTTCTGTTAATAGCAGCTGAAACAAATCCTAAGCAATACATGTCACATCCCTGTATTCCCATCAGAAAGCATGGTGTTGAAACTGGTAATTGCTTAAAATATGTGCAGTTTAAATTTTATTTAATTATTTCTACTTACCTTATTCCAAAAAGAATTTAAGATGGGTGCTAGGTAAATCTGCAACCTAAAAATTTGAAAATATACCAGTGTACCAAAGAAGAGCACAAAGGCCAAGCCAGAAAAACAAATATAACAATATAACAGTCCTCAAGACTTAAAGATCATAGAAATTACACAGAAACATATAAAGGCAAATATCACTCTTTTATTAAGAAAGAAAACCTGGCAACATAATTTGAAATATATCTTTTTTTTTTTTTTTTTTGGTTTTTCTCCGGTACCAGGAATCAAACTCAAGACTTTGCGCTTGCCAGGCAGGCGCTTTTGCTGCTGAGCTAAATCCCCAGCCCTGAAATATATCTTATAATATGGATAATGAAATTAAGAACTGCAAGTAAATAATTGGCTCTAAGTATGAGTTGGTAATACATTAAAGGACAAAAATTATATTCCAAGTGATAGTTGAGAATTGGTCTATATCAAAGCAGAGGAAAACACAACTAGTAGGTCATATTTGAAGCAGTACAATGAACGATCAAAATTATGACAAAAAGGGCTGGGAATATAGCTCAGCAGACTCGTGCCTGCCTGGCAAGTGTGAGGTCCTGAGTTCAATTCCTAGTACCAAAAAAAGCAAAATTATGACAAAATTAAGCTAAACTGGAGAATCATGTGTTAAATAAGTGCTAGGACCTATGTTTTATTTAATTATCGCTGACTTAGTAATTCTTCTGTACCAGACGTTGTTGTAAACACTTCACAAAAATCAACTCAATAAAGCCAGACAACCTTATGAGGCAGTTACTGTATTATGCCTATTTTTCAGGTGAGGAAACTGAAGCCCATTTCTACTTGCCCAAGATCAGACAATAAATAGAAGGCAAGATTTTACCTAAATATCAAGGATGGATGAAAAGTGTTAGGCATTATGTCAGGCTTTCTAAAGTGTAATAAAGTATAAAACATACTGGCCAACCTGCCTCTCGGCTCCCCAAGTTTACTTCACATTTTGAAATTGTGGAAAAAAGCACCAAAAGCGGCCCAGAATATGATTAAAAATAAAAGCCATGGAATGAAAATTGGATCCCTAAAAAAAGCCAGAGTTGCTGCCTGCATTAAATTTAGAGAAGATCCTAATAAGTTTCACCCTCCAATGAATGTGATCAGATGAAAAAACTGAACTGCTCAATTGTGATAGCTATAAAGGAAGGAATGTTGGAATTTCTGATCCCAATAGTCCTTAAAACAAAAATAGAAAATGTAAAATATAAATTCTGAAGATTTAAAAAGCCATTGGTATCACTTCTGTATACATCCTTCTGAATTAATTTTATGATTCACACAAATTTATAGAAATTCTAAATGCCTTTTCTGTCCTTCTCTTCTGTGTCTTCCTGGGAACACTTCCTTGTAGTGGAAAAATTGTACTCTAATTTCATTCTCTCTTGAAGTTCTAACTCTGACTTTGCCCTTTCTCAGTGCAATTGACTAGGGGGAGCTTCAGAATTTGTAGCCATCCTATATACTACTGTTCAAAGTATTTCCCCACGGTATTTACAATTGTTTGTTCATCAGCACATAACCCTCAAAAGGGCTATGAACTTCCCAGGGCAGGAACTACACGGCACAGTGATTGGCACATGCTTGGCACTGAAAAAATTTTATTGAATGAAAAAAAGCGAAGGACCAACTGGTGAGCTGTGTACACTATTCTTGTAGGGACTGGTTTAAGCCAGAGAGGGCAATGCAGCTTTGCTTCTTGAAATTGGACCACGATGATGTGAAGACACAGCTTCTGCTATAGAAGAAAAACATCAGAAGTAGAAGCCAAAACAAAGTGCCAAAAAGAAGTCAGATGGGGCGTTACTAATTATTTTCCATTAGAGAAGTCACCTGCTGACCTATTGGTGATTCCTTGACCTTTGTCCTCTGAAAGGCAAAGAAAACATCCCCAGCACAGTACTCAAAACAATAGGAAGGCAAAAAAAGTGCGAAATTTGACCTTGCTCTTCAGAGTTTCCTTGAGAATTTTTAGTAGTTTTCTTGTGCAGCTTTACGACTTTGACTGTGACATCTGTATACCCCAAGGTCAGGTCAGCTTTGCGTATAGCTTATGAGCGAAACCCTTCAAATCATCCTAGAGCCCACGCTTTAACTGGTCTCAAGAACATGCACCCAAACCTGCATATGCTTTTCTTTTGTTTTTTTTTCTTTTGCTTTGCCGGAGATGGGGACTCCTTTTTAAACCCAAGGTTCAAAAGACAGTAGCTAGAATTTATGCTGAAGTGGAGTAACAGGCTTTGGATCTGAGCAGTGTCCTAATGCAGGTGAAAAGCATGTATTGATTACTTAAAGAAAGTTAAAATAAAAGCAATTTTTCTCCCCATTTTGGCACATTGCAGCTTTTGGCCTATCCACTCATAGCTAAAAAAGCATTCTTTCCTGATAATCAAGCTTCAGCTGTCTGAATTTCAGGCCGAGCCTCTCCTCCTGAGCTCTGCTGAAGAGCTGCTTTAATTAACCATTATACCACAGATGTTATTGATTTTTTTCAAATCTGGTTGAAACATCATTGTGCTGGATCATGGCCAAAACTAAGGCCTGAATTTGTGTGTGTGTGTGTGTGTGTGTGTGTGTGTGTGTGTGTGTGCTGCTTTACTCCTTCTGCATACCTTATTAGTCTCCATGTCTGTTAAGTGCAATCCTTAGTATTAACTCAGAAAATATAGAATTGATTTTTAGCTCAGCAGCCGTGATCTAAGGGCTCCTAATTTGAAATCTGAAAACCTCAGTTGCTGAGGAAGTCTTTCCACTGTTGCTCTACACTTCCTTCAAGTAAGCTTTTTATTCTTTAATTTAAAAAAGAAATCTCCCTCTGCTTCCTCTCTCTCTCTCTCTCTCTCTCTCTCTCTCTCTCTCTCTCTCTCACACACACACACACACACACACACACACACACACACTCTTTGGAGGTTTCATAGGAACATGACCCATTCTGTATTTTGAACATGTTTGTGGTGAAAGGCCCTCAGAACCTTGTTCTGTCTATTCTAAATGTTTGACCTACAAGATGGATTCCATGAAATTTTGGGATTGAAGTGTCTCAACATTTTCCATATTTTTGAGGGGAAATTGGGAAGAACTTGAGCAGCGCTCACTCGGAGCAAATTGCAGGATATCAGAACAACAGGGCATCTGCATTCCTTTTACAACCCACCTTCCAGCGATGACAAACTCAAGGACCAAACACTCACAGTGGGTTCCTAAATTCTAATAAGGTTTCCGTGAGTTTAGTGATACGTTCTTTAAATGTAATTTGAGGCTTTTAAAATACTGTAATGGCAGCTCTTGACCTTTAAAAAATCACATGGAGCAAGAGGTGGTGAAAAATGTTTATTTACTCTGCATCGGTGCTAAACTCCCAGATCTTCCTAGAACCGGTAGTTCTTTTATACTTGGGAACTCACGCATGTCACCCCCATTCTTCTAATGCGAGCCAGACAGGCCCACTTGAGCTAAAGAAACAATGGCCTGTAGTGGGTCCTACGCCCCAGCGCGAAACAACAATGCGGGCCTCTTGACGAACTCTGGCGTCGCGAGTGGGATCTTGCAGTTCAACATGTCTGCCGAACAAGAAGTTGGAAAAAGAAAAGATCATCTTGTAAACAATTAATTAATGTTTGTCATGAATTATCATTTTTACTTCCTTCTCAAGAGGCTCAAAGGGAATAAAAAGGCATTTTTGCAGGTGGTGGCATTCAAACGAAGGGCAATCAAAGGTTTGAGAGCCCAGGCACAGCACTCTGAGTCTCTAAGGGTGAATGGTGCTAGGATTAGAGCACAGCAGGGGGTTGAGGGCTTCAGGTGTGAAGCTTAATGTTTGTGATCAGCAAAAAAAGTCTTGAATTTATCTAAACTGCTCTTCTGCTAACAGTACTTCTAGCACATAAATGTTCTGAAACTGACAAGTGTTCTCATTGCTCTCCTAAGGCAAACATGATCTGCATTTGAAAGATGCATCCCTTTTGCCTAATTTAGAATATGCATCACAAAGAGCGTTAGATGATGACCCCACAAAGAGATCTCTCACACTCACACACACACACACACACTCCAGACATGCATGCTGCATGTATGTATACGCACATGCAAACTCTCTCTTCTTCAGAGCTCCAGGCAAGGATCTGTAAAATCATTTTCCTCTAGATTCCTAAGCCAGATGTTGAGAACTAGGTTACTCAATACCCATCTGACCAGTGAGTTCCTCTGATATTCCAGAAATAACTCCTTTTCACTTGGCTTGGAAAATGGCCTAGAAGTTATTATGCAGCATTTACTTTGCAGGGTTTCCCTGTCCCCACCCCCATCAGTAGCAAAATATTAAAGGATATCCATTATATAAAAGTTTAACACGTATGCAACACAATGATACTAAAATTTCCTAAAGAATTATGAGTAATGTTTGTGGCCCCTAGAAGACATTGTTGATATTTTTAAGATTGCTAGAGTCCAGTAAATGCATCTGATCACTCCATGAATCCTCTCCATAATCTGATGAACTCTAAATATTCCTTTTCTCTGTATATCATAGATAGATGTCACCCCACTGAGTGGGCTGTGAAAAGAAAATGTTAAGTTAAAGGTTAATGAGACATCACTTTGTGAAAATGAGTCATAGGCAAAACTTGGAAGACCAAGGTGAGTTTGAGACTTAAGAGTTAACTCCTAGTCTAATCTTTGAAAATTCTCCCCTCTCCCATGGTGCTGGTTCATTTTCATTTCTGCATTCATATTTCCTCTTCCCTCCAGTATTCACTGACCATCATCCAATAGAAAGGGCCTTAAGACATCAAGCCCGGAGGCCCTGAGAGGTCCAAGATGCCAAAGGCACACGCTTGCACCTTTTGCCTTGACTGCTTTGCAGTTAACAGAACTGAATGCCACTCTGAGGCTCGTGGCCACCATTGAAAGCATGTCATGGAGTTTCCCTGGAATCCAAGTGTACAGTAGAAACCTGTGGGTTTAAACTTGGGAAAGATCCCAGAAACTATGGAAGAGTTTGGATAGAAAAGGCAAAAATATAATACCACGCCTGGAACGTAACAGGAGTCTAAGCGAAAGGGGCCTGGGAGGAAAGAAAGTGGGATCTCAACTCCTGAGACAAAATGGAGAGAAGCCGTGTCCTTCAAGGATGGGTTTTTTGAAATTTGTGGTTAAGTTCTAAAGAGTGGGTAGTGACTTACGTAAAAAGTACATTAATGTTTCAAAATCATCAACTTTCTTCAGACCAAGGGGTCTCTTTAGTCTTTTTCTCCATGTTTTAGATACTCAAATGTTAATGCCAATGTATATAAAAAAACAATGAAAAGTAAACAGCAATGGTTGTGATTAAAGTGGAAAAGAATAGCGTTCACGACACCCAGTACCTAACGGAGCATTTCAGACCTGTGATAAGGTTGTTCCTAAGATCCTACACCTCTGTCAGAGCCACGGCTCTTTCTAGTGGCTGACCCTTGGCTATACTGTCCCTCTGAACCTACTTACTCTTCTGTCCCTAATGACCAACATTCTGCATGTGGCATTATCCCTGCCTGATGCCAGGCTCCATGCCATGTATTGCTGTTCATTCTCATTAACTGCTGTGGGCATTGGCAGTTGAGACAGTATTAACTAGAGATTAAAGGGAAGGGTGAAAAATTCAAAGTCTGTGTTGCTTTTATTGGTACGGAATCAAGTGGTTTAGATCTAACAAAAATGTCTTACCATAGAATGTGTTTTTACACAATCAGAAACATTTAGCTTTAAAATAAACACCATTGATTAATCCAACCACAAAAGTTATGTGCAAAGAAAGTAACAGCAAGATGCCCTCCCCTGGCCCAAAAAAAATACACCTGTAGTTTGAAAAATACACTAGATGTCAAATCATTTTCATATTCTTTCTGCAGTGTAAACAATTAGATTTTCCCCCAACAAATGTGCTCAGCTGCAAGTTGTGTTAACCCAATCCAACAAAGAATAGTTTTAAGGAATATTACTAGGAATCTGTCTTCTTCCTCCTATAGCAGAAAAACGGGTTTTTTTTTTGAATAAAGTCATCCTAAACGTGGCTAACGAATGCTCCTCACAACCACCCAAGAATGAGTTGATGATGAAAGAATTAAAATTTTTTACCACTTGAGCAGCCCTCTTGGTTGGATCTGTCTTTTCCAGAGGGATTGACCTTTCTAAGGACTTGTCTCTGCCTGAGTCCCACCCACCCCGTTACTATTTTAAGGAGATCTCTGAAAGCCTCCTTATTTTACTTCCCTGCCCCCAACCCCATTATGCCACCACTCTGTGCTAGTGCTTGAAATTAATCAAGGGCCCCTTCTGGGAAAGGGATTCCTCTTTGCGAGAAACGGAACTGGACACTTCTCTGCCTTCCCTCTTCCCTTCGCCCTGCCTGCCCCTGCTCCCCGATGCTCCCCAGACAAAGCCCCAGGACTCCCGGGAAAGCAGCGAGGAGCCTCTGATCTGCCCTTGCCAGACAGCTGCTGTTTGAACCCAGTTCTGACCGTAAAATCAAAAGTGGGTCCGAGGGAAGCGGTAAACACTGTGCAATGAGCCTTTTGAAGGCAGCTGATGCCTCATTTGGGGTGACATGTTGTGGCTGATGAGTGTGGATGATGTGGGGTTTTCGATAAGTGCCTCATCAGTATCCTCATCATGCTCGTGTTGCTCTGCCGCGGCGTGTGCCCTGACTTGATTGTAATTGCCCGAATCTGCTCCCGCTGCTCAGGCGCGCACAGTAATATGCAATAAAACAGCAAGAAGTGAATGTTAACCATCTGAGTTCTGACACGGCGGCTCTGCAGTTCAAGATCTCCATTAAGGACCAGGAAGGGGACGAAAAAAAAAAAAAAAAAAAAACCTGTAAGAAAAGGATTGGGAAAATTCCCAGGGTCTGCTTCTGTGATCAAAGGGAAAGTGCAGAAATTAAGGAGCTGCTTAGTCTTAGATCATCACAGGTAGAGACTAACAGGGAGTTTGCTCGTCTTTTAGGTATAATTAATATTTCCCGTCCCAGGTGTCCCTGCGTTTGCTCATTAGCTTTAACAGCCGGCTCTGCTGTAGCCTTTTCCCAGGTGTGCTGGTGGTCACTGTCTTCAGGGTAGGCTGGGATACTCAATTTGTCAGTGCCCTTAGGGTGCAGTAGGTTATTTCAGGCACAGAATTTCTAAGATCCCCTTTTTCAGAGAACTCCAAGAAGCAGACACCTGAAGCATCCCTTAATCACATCACTCGCTGCTGACTGGCTTGGTTTTCAACTTCAGTAACATACACAGGATGGCATAAGTTATCTCCTCTGTCATTTCCACACACCTATGGAGGCCTCGGTTCAGTGCTGTAACATGAAACCTGATGGTACCAGGACCACCAAGTCCTGGTGGATGAGGCAGCCCCGGGACTGTGCATTTAGTCTTTAATCGTAAGAACGGAGAGCCTTTCTGGGAAAGGACAACTTAGGTGGGTGGGTACAGAGGGATCACCTCTTTCTCAGGTGAAATAGTCCTAGAGGAGAGGGGAGGGTTTATAGTTTATTTTTAAAGACATAAGGTAATTTTCTTAAATTAGATTTTGTACAGCCTGGATCAGTAGAGATCTAATGATTAATATGTACACTTGAAAGAAGAGCTGACTTCCATGTTATAAACCTGCTTCTCCTAGACCCCACCCCTGTTTTTTTTTTTTTAATCCTGGAATGAACCATAATTGTTTGTCTTTTATAGATGAAAGAGCTACTCTCCAACATATTGTCTACTTAGGAGTATATCATAAAGTATCTCAAAATACCCTAGTCTTTGCAGTTTCCTCTTAATTGAGTCCTTTGGGAGCCAGTAACAGTGCTAACTTCAGAATGAGATTTTAATTACACATGGAAACCTTTACCGTTATTTTTCATGTTAAAGAAAGTAGGGTTTCCTCAAAAAGCATTTATGCTTTTTCTTGCCTCCCCATTTCTAATGGCAATGTCTTTTCAGAACTTTACAAGTACCGTTTGTTTGGACCGTGGGTTTGCTCCTTGCTTAAAAAAAAAAAGCCTCACATTTGAAACTAATGAATGCAGCCTGCACTCCCACTTGGAAGCCCCTATACAGATGGAGTTTCATTAACTGTTTGAATGTCTGTATCAGTAACTGCTCAAGAGAAACAATTCCTGCCCACATGGATAATTAATAGAACACTTCACAGGAAAAGACCATCTCTGACAGTAACTACCTGGCTCTTGCGTAGCAAATGTGTCAGCTATAATTTCCTCTGCCTGCGCCAGCCCTTCCTCAAAGCAGCCACAAAGCTTCTCTTTGTATGGACTGAGGGACTGTAACGGCTTCCCTATGATTGCAGCAGCCCACCAGGTTTTACGTAAGTCCTTGGTAGCTTCAACTTGGGTTGACATAAGAAAAGAATGAAATTAGCCTTGGCTGCCACACTCAATGACGCTATAGGAAACAGCCTTTCTCTCTGCCCCAAGGACATACTTTTCTTCAATAATAATGGCCTGGTCTATCTTTTATTATTAGGCAAGGTTTAACTCTGAATGTCTGGACCAAGTTCTCACATGGGGTTATCCCATTCCATCTTTTGAAATTCCTCTCCTGAAAATTCAGGTAGACAAAGTCTTTCTGCTGCTTTCCTGCTCTTACCCAGGTGTGCCGTGCTAGCAGCTTTCATGCAGCTATTGCTTTTTATCCAAGAAGTGGCTGCATTTCTGAAGTGGGTGATTGCAGGACAGAGTTCTGACTCTTCTAGTTAATTTGGCATTCTACTGAAGTTTACAAAAAATGTTCTCTTAACAGGTGATACACCAGTGAAGGTTTTTTTACATCTCTTACAGACAGATATGGTAAATAAGTACAATTTTATAATAGCTTTTAAAAAGCTAAAAGTATTTCATAGCAGAAAAACAAAAATGGATAAACAATTTCAATGAAAGTATAAGTACCCTCAATAGGTGTGCTGCAGGAATGTATTCTGCAAGGAAAGAAGTTAAACGAGGAAGTGTCAGCAAATGCTACCAGGACCCCAGCAAATTTCTTCTCAGAAACTGATGAGTGTGTTGTTTTCCTTATAATCAGTTTTGAAACTGATTATAAAGAATGTACAAATGAGCAAATAATAATTTCTAAAGTATATTGGTCTACAAAACTATTCTAAGTACGTATTGATCTGTTTTATATGCTGGTCCAGAGAAATAGTACATTGAAAAGGAAGCTACATAGAACTTTCTACACATCAAATATACCTATGCTTTTAAATTCATATTCAAGTATACTATCCACAAACACATTAATAGTATGGTTTGCTCCTAAAAATAGTTTTCTGGTGTAGCAATTAAGAAAAAAATAGTGAAAAGAGGAAAATGAATTCTGAAATGCAAAAAGCTTTTGTTACATGGCAGGTGTAATCACGAAGAACGCAGAAGTCAGCTTTTGGATGGTGTGCTTTAGCAAACCTGATTGGATTCAGGCTTGCAAGTTCCGGCTGTGAATTCTGCACAAGTCAAGGGATGTGCAAAAACTGCAGCATCAACAGTTCATTTCAAAAAGGTTCCAGAAAGATAATACAAACGAAAAGCAACCTCGTGGTAACATTGCAGCATTAATAGATAGGGTTGCCATGGGCACCAGAGAGAAGCTCAGTATAAGGGCTGCTGCCTTAGGTTAATTTTGGGGGGTGGGCTAAGCAGGGTGTATACGCGGGGCCTGGTGTCATCACCTGAACCACAGTGTCTTCTTTCAGTGGAGTTTCAGCAACTGCTCTGTGATGTTGATCAGAGGAGGAAAACGTGTCTATATGCTTGTGTGTCCTTGTGAAGTGAGAAATAAGTGATACCCTAGTTTTCATAGGAAAAGGCTAGTTCCTTGGCCAGATGATATGAGCAGGGTTGAGAATCAATTGGTGACCCCATGAGTCATGACCTAATGAGACCCCATTAGGTCACTGTGGGCCAAAACTGGCACAGAAGTCAAGGAAGAAATTGTCCCAGAGCTAAAACTCAAATTTGAGTTTATTCAAGGAAAGGCTTGGGATAACCATGGTATCCAGAAATAAATTGCTCCTCCTGGTGGAAGTTCTAACCTCCCTCCAGCCTGGATGGACCTTTGGGTCAGAAATTCAACATTTCCTCAATTTAGAACTACAACCCTGGGATTAAAAATTGTTACAGCTTTTCTATTCTATCCCATGAACACATAGAAAGTGCTTCAATGATTAATAATAAATTCATAAGATAGGATCTGTTGGAATTACTGTAGTTTTGCAGGGAAAGTGTCTGAAAGAGGAGGAAAACGGTGGCTGTTATGGGTATAGCAGAGAAAATCAGAAAACACCCAAGTGTAAATGAATAAGACATTCCCATCTTTCCTAAACTTGGGACAAAGGAGTCTAAGCAAAGATCTGATTTTTATTCCTTTCTTTTAGCTTATAAGGAGAAATTTTAAAGAAAAAGAAATCCATGGAATAAACTCAAAGGATGCTTTAAGACAGACAAAGGGAATGCAGAATTAAATTCTTGGTATGAAAAAGAAGGCACAATGAAGCCTTCTATATGAGATACCTTTGGAGAAAATTTCAATTTCACTATTTCTTTTCTTGCTTGCTTATTTTCCCCTGACAAATATGCTCACGGAAAAGCCTGAAAGTCTTTTTATTATTCTTATTTTCTTTTCCTATTTAATATGTGGTATATATATTTTTTTGGAAAATTTTCCATCTAATATTGAAGCATTTTTTATTTTTCTAGTTTTGTCTCTGACACCTAGCTGTGACCAATAATACCTTTCTTTCAATCCTTTTCTTTCATCTTTTCAATTTCTCTTATTTCCTTCACCTCTCCTTTTTCTTTACTTCCTCCTTACCTCTTAACCCTTGCAGCTAAAGGTACACTGTGATCTCATAAAGGTCCATTTCTTTTTTAAAGTCTAACCTACATTTCTATATAAACTCAAGTTTTTTCCCATGATTTTGTCTAACGAAATCAATGGAATCAGTCTTTTAGCAAACAGGGAACTTAGTATATACTACCTATCCTATGATTTTTGCCTATATTTTGAAAGTATTGTAAGATATTTTCATCGGGAGAATAAATTACTGGATATTTCAGTCTAACTATAGACTAATACCACCAATTGTTTTATACTGTATTGGCTTTCAAAATCACCAACTTCTGAGGGTCTGTAATGTTACGCTTGGATGTGATGTGAATGCAGCATGATGTCCTTTATCACCTTTTCCCTGTTTTTCTTCCTATAGAAGAAGAATGTGATATGTATTCCACTGAGTGGCATTAATGTCAGGAAAATAGACTGGTGGGGGGCCAAAATATGCGATAGATGAACTAGAATTTAAAGTTGCCAGATAATTTCTGTATATTGAGCTTGATAATGATATTTGAGTGCATTTATAATTTTTCTCAATGAAAATTCCCAATTTATGAATAAGAGGTATCTCATTTACAGTGGTCCACTTATTTTTGAATATTTACTTTTTTGCTGTATCCTTCTGTATATTTATATTTTGAGGCTACATTTCTTTAATGTACATTTCAAGGGAAAAATAATATTTTTGAACACCAAGGGTTATGCTTTCTATGGTGGGTGTGGGTGTGGTGCTGTAAAGCATTTCATTAATAACATAAAGTTAGAGAAATAAAATTCAAGTGTGCTTATTTCCCAGAAAAGAAGTCTTCCTTTATACCTATTTGGAAAGGGATTTTAAAAGCTCACTATTTGATTAGACATCCAGAATTTACACTAAAATATACCATGTACATTAAGGAACTTACTGGAAAAGTGATGAATATGGCAAGATATTTCATATGAATCAACACTAGAATGTTTTACAACTTGGAAATTTCACTTTATCACTTTAGAAATAAGGAAATCACTTTTTTTTCTCTTCAAAGGAAAAGTTCACTTTTAATACAACATCAGAATAAATCTAAACTGTTTAAAAAATTTACAGAAGTAAAGCCTGGAGTGAATGAAACCTTAAAATCTAGGGAAAAGAAATTTTGGATATATCTGAGTGACAAATTGCTATTTAGTAACAATATAATTATTCATTCCATGTAACTTATTTAAGGCTAATAAGTAGATCAAATTTAAAGTAAATCATCTTATGAGAAAGGGTATAATCGGGATTAAAATGAAATGAGAAATGTGTAATATCTTAAAAAATGAGAAACTAGTGTAATAACTTAAAAATATTTTGAAAGTGATTATGTTTTACAAATTCAGAAAGGGTATTAACTCTACAGGTTTGTATACCTCTGAAGATCATGAAATGTAGAATGAAGTAACCACAAAATAAAACAGGGCCAAAGATCCAAAACATTTGTTCGTAAAAGCCCGGATCACTTTTTGTCATATATAACGTCAAATGTATGTTCTTAAAAATTTATTAGCAAGCCACCTATAGCAAGTGATCTTTCTGTAGTAAATTATCTTTGTTTTACAGTTTCTTTGTTTTAATTTTAGTATTCTCTTCCTTTATTTTCATAGTTGTCTCCTGCACAAAAACTTTCATTTCCTCCGGTTGAATTTAGACAATAATATTTTCATTTGCACTGTTTTCTAGAAGAGATTTTTAGTATAAATGAATTATAAAGCACATGAATTTTGGACATAATTTTAATTTTTTTCATGAATGTGGAGGTATTGTACCAGTAAAAGCAACGTTCAGGATTGCAGAGGAGAGCGCATTCTTTTAATAAGCAACAGTAATTTTCTCTAACTACATTATGTCTCCCAATGTCAGCACAATAATTACGTGCTATCAGTTTTATGTCATTTCCTCTGGGATTCCCTGTCTACTGTGCACCACTTTTAACTGTTTCACTTTATTCAACACACTGCCTAATTGCCATATCAAAGGTTTACTTGAACTCCTTTTTAAGTATAATGCATTTGCCCATAAAATCATGCGTTTGCAGTTGAGTATGCATTTACATCAAACTTATAGCTTTAAATTTCACTTGGAAGAAAAGCTTCATGTTTTAGTGTAGGTTTTGAATGCAGATTTACTATAAAATAAGTGAATAATAATGCCAGGTTATTTTGGAAAGTGTTCTTTTATGCAATCACTGCATTTAATACAATCACAAAATGGCTGCCCAACAGGTGGTCTTTTCAGAGTGTTAAGCCACAACAATCAGAACAAAAAGGACACCAGAATCTAATGTTCTTCAGAATTTAAAAAGCTGTTCACTTTCTTTTGTTAATTTTCAGATTTAGCCATGTTCATTATTGTGGAGCCTCAAATGCAGGACATTCTTTTTTGACATTTTGCCCTAAATAGACACTGACCGAGGCTGACTCTCCAACTAGCTGTTTTGTTACATGCAAGCGGAAACTAGTCATGAACAATGAGTATGCATTCTTGGTACTTAAATGGCTAAGGAACAGATCAGTTTTGACACGCTGCAAATCTGGCAAAGTCTGGGTTAACAAAAGTGTGTTTGACAAAAGATGAAGTTTCTTTTCCTGTATTTTCCCCAAGAGTAAGTATTTAATTATGTCTTAACACATTTTCTCCTTTTTTGCCTAGAGGATTATATGCCCTAGTGACAAGCTCATTCACTCTCTGAGGTTACAGTGTGGCATTATGGACTGTACCATTCAAAAGCCTTCTTTGGGAAGAAACTATTCTTTTACCAATAATTATTCACTTTAGAGAAAAGGGTTAAACATATATGTATATACATACAGATATATATATATATACTTCCTTTGTAGTGTAATCATTACACTGTAGTGTTAGCATTTTATAAGGTAAAGTTCTTTAACTTTCTTTAAGGAACATATAAAAAAATTAAAAAATGAGGTAACATATTTTTCTAAGCAAAAGATCAGCCTGCATTAAATACAGGAGGAAAATATTTCAAGAGGTTTGAATTTATAAATAGATGAATAAAAGAAGGAAATAAAGAAAATAACTTTTATGCTTAAATGTAGGACTTAAAGCAGACCTTAAAATAACTTGTTAAGTATACTATCCTTCATTGTAAAACCTGTAGCCTTTTATATGGTAGTTTTAAAAATATTAATATGTACGAAGCATGGCATCATTTACATTTCTGTAAAGCTAAATTATCCTTCACTTAGGGAAAGAGTCTAGTAATAGGTGTTAGTGAGGGCATAAGTATAGATTTTATTATATGAATAAATTGAGGTAACACATATGTAATAAATTTCCATTCATTTTCAATAAATAAATAGGAAAGTTAAAATAGCTGAAGTAGATTTTGTCTGGGTGATATCACAGAGAGAGAGCTAATGAAACTATCTTGCATTTAAGTACTTTATTTAAAAATAGAACTTGGGAATATCACAAGAGCCTCCAGATTTAGCTGTATCACCCTTGCCATATGCAATAGTGCTACTCAACGAACACCCAGTGTTCAGAGGGGGGAACCGGTGGCACTGGGAATTCTGACGTGTCTTCACAATCATCAAAAAAGATTGCATTATATATAGTTGGTTTTTCTTAAACTTGCATTATTAATTATTGTATCTAAATCCTCCATACTCTGTAATGGGTATATTAGATACAGACCTTTCAATTTCTAAGACATTGAACTTTTAAAAGGTAGCTTACTGTGATTGTTATAACTTCTATTGGACTGTTCTAAACCACTTTCAGTGATTCCAAAGCTTTCTGGCTTAGAGTGTTTCAGCTTAATCACCAAAAATTTTATTTGATTTTTTAAGGAAACCTGTTTTCCCATGTAAATTTAGGTAGGCCTCCAATAAAACCTGGTAGGAAGAGACCAGGAAAGTTATGGTCAGACCAGGAAATGTACATTATGCCTTTTAACATTTCTACCTACATTCTATTGGCCAGAACTCAATTTCAAGGATTTTAGACTGCAAAGCGGTCTGGGAAGTGTAGTCTCCCCTTATGCACAAAGAGAGAAAAATGGTATTGATAGCCTCAAACAAATCTCAGCCAGTGTGGTTTTTAGTAAATGATTAGAAGTCATTTGCTTTTCTTCTCAATTGCTTAAGCAACTCTATCTTCATGCTCAGCTTGTATGTGCATCCTAAGTGTCTTACTCTGGTCTAACTCTGGTCTGCATGTTAGACTGAATTGTTCACTAGAACTTGGGGAAAAATTTAAATAACCTTCTAGCCTTCCTAAAGCATCTTAACTAATAGGATTTAAGGGAGTTTTAGTTAGCTTGTGGTAGCATAAAAATAGCTATGCACTTCCACTTACCTAATAAACAGTGGCCCTTAAACTTGTTTTGATCCATCCAAGTGTCAAATCTAAACATAGAACATAATGTAAATTAATATAGTAAATTCTCAGCAAGGAAAACTGAAAGATTCTGTATAGATAATGGATTTCAGTGATGCTAATTACAATTCAAAGTAAGACTACAGAGGTGTGAAATTCAACAGAATATATTACTAAAGTAACAAAAAATCTGTTCATTGATAAAATCAGAGTCAGTGTTGTCAGTGAAATAAGTAGAATATGGCTCTCAGGATTGTTGAATGTATATATTTATTATTTTCATCACCTTGTTCAAAAGTATGAGGAGTGGTAAAAGTCTTCATTATGAATTTTAACATCAAGTAGCATTTGAGATGACTACTCTTATTAGACTCTTGGAGAGTTTGCATTTATTGTGGAACTAGAAAATGATGCCATAGTTAATTTGGACGGCTAGCCCAGTCACACGGACAGAAGCAATTCACCCACACTTGTGAAACAGATTGGTAGTGAGAATCTCTTTTGCTGCTGAGACCAAATAGATTTTTCATGATATTGTTATGCTAAGTTGAACATCACACCTTTTATGTTCTCTCCATTTGGCCTTGAATAAACATCAGTACAATAATAATCTAAATGGTTTGAAAGTGGTCATGAGCAGTTGCCCATCTGCTTTGGACAGAATGATGCAAAATCAATTACATGGACATAAAGGCCAAACAAATGTGGGCGAATCAATAACAGAAATGAAATGGGAGAACTCTCAGTTTTGTTCATCATATATAACCCCTTCACTAACCAAAGATGGGTAAATTACGCTCATTAACCTTGAAAAATTAGATGATTTGCACATAATACTTCTGAAACAATGCCTTTCTATCCTGCTTCTGATGAGTATTCTGTCAATGACACAGCATAGTTTCATCAAAAGTCTACAACAGAGATTGTTTTAATATAGTTTGTTCTTTCCTAGGGAGATTATTTCATGAAATTAGCTTGCATTTATTTCCCCCTCTATAATGCCAATCACAAATTACAATTGCTCAGCTATGTTTAGGTAAAAGTGAACACTATCACAGGAGGGGAGTGAATACAGACTTTATTTTAAGAAAGCAGTACTGAACCTATAGACATTACCTTAAAAAAAAAGGAAACTCTTTTAAATTTTCCATTGGGCATTTTTAAAGGAAAGTCTTATCCAATTCTATACTACTGCCTTCAAAACGTCATCAGTGAAGAAAACTTGCATGTTGGGATAAAGGTGAGCAAAGGCTAAAATATTTAGCTTTTTTGGAGTGTGCTGTTAGTCCCTGAAGACAAGACTTAATGAGGTTACTGTTGAAACTGTTTGGGAGATCATTGCTAGGAAGCCCTGAAGGACAGGTTTCTGATCCCAGCTGTCTGTTTCTCTGTTGAGACACTTCAGTAACACAGGGTGTTAATTGTACCCATCCTTGCCAAAGAAGTCTCCAGTATACATAATTTGGGCTCAAAATCCCAGTAGCCATTCTCTCAGAATGTGTTCCAAACTGAGAAGAGGCTCTCTATGAAGAAGCAAGCTTTAGCAAGAGAGTACTGGGTTGACATAGGGAGAACAAACTGATTACTTGACTGGTTAAACTGGAGTAGGCTGTGTACCTTGATAACCACACCTAGTATATCTCATCAGATATCCCCAGCCTGGACAAAAGGTTCTTTGAGTCTCTTCCTTCCTCCTTTGCAAATGTAGTATAGAAGAAGTCTACAGAAAGTGGTTTTCTTTTCATTTCTATGTTTTGTCCCTGATTTTCTTTGTTTCATACTTTCACTGAATTCACTCAACGCTAAGAGCTTCCCACCCTTTTCCATTCTATATTTTCTTCTAAAGTGAGATGTGATATAAACTTAACATATTCTAAGGCTTAAATTTTTAACATATCTAAGCCTTAAATTTTTAGCTTGATCTGACAGTTTGGCAAATCTTTCTAATTTCCATTTGCTATCTTTCAGTGTGAGTATGTGTGTGTGTGTGTGTTTATTCTACCAGCACCTGCACAGATCTTGATTTCTTAATCACTGAGTGTTGTTGCTTACCATTGTTGTCTTTTCAAAGCTCTTCATGCATTAGGATTAATCCAGAGGACTTAAGTTTGGCACTGGGGGAGTTAAAACACTTGAGGAGTAGTGTAAGTTCTTAATTAATACAAAAAGAAGAATCACTTATAATTTATTTAAAAATATCCAGTGCTGATCCAAATAATATTTTGGAGTAAATGGGTGTGTAGTGAACAGTCTTCCATGGTTCCTCATTCACTGATTCTTCCTGCTGGTGTGAGGGCTGTTCAAAATAGCACTTCACTTTTTGGTTTATTTATTAAGATCCTGCACTCAACTATAAGAAATTAGCCTCCTAGAGGTGAATCACTTCCTACACTGCAGAGAAATCTTTCCTATAGCAAAGAAGAAAATCTTGCATACATTCCTGAACCGACAATAAAAAAAAGATCAAATAGGTTTATTGCAGAGCCCATTTCACGTATGAATAGGGCAGCTGGGTGTTTAAGTACCGTGCAGTGAGTATCTAAAGGGTGAGCTCGTTACTTCCCATTAGACAAGGGGTATGTCTGAGATGGGAGCATGATGGGTTTTTCGTGAACTTTTAAACTCAAAGCTCTTTGGTAATTGAAAAATGGAATACCTCGGAGAAAAGTGTTTTCCCCATGTGAGATATTCGGAGCAATAATAGCATAACTGCACTGAAAGAGACAATGAGAGAGCTCTAGCCAAGCCCTGCGTCAGATATGCTAAAATCTCCCTGCTGCAAGTCAAAGTCATTGCTTTCATTATCTGGAAAATGCTTAACAGGAGGAATGTTTCCTTTCCTGTGTGTTTTCATTTGCTGTACTGGAAGCTGGTTTGTTGAATGTGAACTTTCAAAGACTTCCTTCTTTCATTTTCAGGTAGCTAATGCCAGTTAGACAAAAACTCCATTCCTCATAACGGCTATCTGGGGGACAAAGATATATTAACTTATAGTTAAACTGCCTGCCTGACTGTTGCTGTGCGCAAGCCTGGGAGAGACCAGAGAGGGGCTAAGGGAATTACTAAGTTTGGGTCATGCCTCTCTCTCATTCCCTCTGTTCCACCTCTTTTTTTTTTTTTTTGCTACCTTGTAATAAGTAGAGATGTGTATGGACACACACACACACACACACACACACACACACACACACACAATCCATTTATACTTAGAAGAAAACCTCACACATGGCACACATGATGTCCCATGGAAAGGGTATATATATGTATATATATATGTATATATAACCTTAACTGTAGTGCCACTTCATTCAATGAGGCAGTGTTCTTGCTGATAAAAAATTTGCTAAATAATATCAGTGTAGTGGATTGACAACTGGTGGTCAATTTATAATCCCCAGCTGAACTGAGTAAGCATGGTGCTGGGTGTGGGAGGCCCACCTGGGGATTGTTGCCAACAGCATAAGAGGCAGAACTGGAGAAGGAGAAGGAGGTTGTTGGGAGCTGAAAGAGGTTGTTGGGAGCAGAGAAAGGCTATTGGGAGCTGGTAGAAGCTGTCAGGAGCTGTTGGTTCTGTTGGAGAAACTTGTCATGCTGGCTTTCCTGATGAACTTGGCTGTTTTCATCCTCTGAGGAGCTCGGGACCTCGTTGGCACTGAGAATGGCTTTGGTTCACTTTCGGGGAGCTCTGGTCCTCACTTGTGCATTGTTTCCTGGCTCCAGAGGGGAAGATGGTGCACTGCCAGTCTCCTGGAGAAGCTTGCTGCATTGGTTTTCTTGATGGGAACTTGGCCATCCTGATCATCTGAGGAGCTCCGGACCTCACTGTTGCTGAGGATGGCTGTGGTACCTTTCAAGGGAGCTCTGATTCTTACTTTGAGCATCACTTCCTAGTTCCAGTATAGATCCCGCCACCTGCTAGCACAGATCCTTTATCCCGCTGGCACAGACTTCCTAGATTCCACCACTGACCTTTGGGCCTTCACAGAACAGATCACACAGAAATTGTGTGAAATTTCTTTGGGAGATTAGAAACCTACGGTTTCCTGCAGCAAGAAGTGTTACCCTGCCAGGCAGCCAGAGCTACTAGTGACCTGGCTTTCAGAGGATTTGGAGACTGATGGAATTTAGCCAGCTAATGTCAAATACCACAGTGCATGAGAAGGGTTGTATTAAATAAGTTAACATGTAGACTTTTTTTCTGTATCATTTCATCTTTACTATTAGTACGTTAGGAAGAAGTCCATCTTCTGGTTTCTGTAGTTTAATAGAAACTATTTTGAGGTTGAACTTGAGATATGCTGAAAAATTCAAAGGCAACCATCTCAGTATCTCTTCACTTGAGAAGTCAGTTGCTTCTTTGCTCTTCTCAAATTCCTCATAATTTTATTTTGCCAATTAATTCTCCCTTTTGTCTAGCTGGTCACTTTTTCTTCTTTATTCTGTTTGTGTGTAAGGCACCTCAGCCTTTTTGTTGCTGACCTGCCGCCTAACTTAGCCCTATTACAAATGAATTTACCATTTACTGTAGATGCAAGAATTTGGACTTCAGAGGGCAAAGTCAGGCTAACCAACCCTGTCTTTTATAGATGGTGAACTCCTCACCATTTTGAGACTCAAATCCCTTATCTGCAAATAGGGATAACAATACAATAACCTCTTTGCTTATTGCAAGGATTAAATGAGGTAATGTATGAGAAGTCCTTCATAATTTGTTTGTTGTGAATACTCAAAATTATTAGTTCTAACTGGCTTTTTGTTCTTTAGAAATTTTCTCATGCTTACCCATTAGTAAAAAGTCACTTAATTGAGTAAAATTGCAGAGATTTGCTGTACAGATAGTTATTTTACAAACTACATTTAAAGGGACATTAATAGAGTATTTAAAAATGTATCCACCATGTTTATTGAAAGGATTCACTTTCTGAAATTTTTGCTTTGAGTCTCAGAGGTTGAGGATAAAATATTTGTAGTAATAATTTCTTAAACATGTACAAAGTCATAGTAATCTATTTTCTAGATTGTAGGCAGAAGCCAGTGATTTTTCTAATTGCAGGTCTGATGGGGCCACCCCCCTTGTCCTTGCACTAAGCCCTTAGCCAGATTTACAAAGCCCTTTGGACCTAGTTCCTTCTTCTCTCCCAAGTGTCTGTCTCACACTCTTCTCTCTGCGATACCGTAAACAATGACAATATGCTGGATGAGTAACAAGATGGTGAGATTTTCTGTAGCTTTCATTGAACTAAAGAATTCAAACAGATGGACTTCTTGCTGCTGCAGAAAAAGGTTATTAATATTAAATCAAATATATATATATATATATATATATATATATATATATATATGTACTCGGCTGTTAAAGAAAGTGAAAAATTCAATGAACATGTTTGGATTTTTAAAAAATGTAGTTTTATCTCCCTGATTGAAATTCTGTATTTTGTCAGCTATGTGTATAGTATACTTTTTGAAAGACACACATCTCCAGTTTATAACATATACTGAGCTTTGAATCAAAATCAGTTACATTAACTTATATGCATAGGCACTTGATATGTAAAAACAGGAAAAGTAGAGAGGTAGAAGTACCTCCATTTCCTCAAGTATTTCCTAAAAAAATCCAACTCTTCAAAACAGTGGCAAGAAATATGCTGAAAAAGCAAAGTTCTTTAACCACAAATTACGACCTACATTTATGCTAGAACTGCTCCCAGGGAGACGATTTTCCAGAGGAAGGAGACAAGCAATAAACCCGGTGAGTGTGTAGTTAGAAGCTGAATATTAGGAGGGAAAAGTAAATAAAACAGGTGAGATGAAACTGGAACCTGGGAGTGAGGAGGGAAGGCAGGATGTACCTGGGTCTGGGTAGAATCCATTGTAGATTTGCCACATTTAGAAAAAGCAAAGCCCAAATAGAGGACACCTAGTTAAATGTGAATCTCAGATGACAACAAACACTGAAATGCTACTGAAATTCGCATACGATTGGTGCCTAGTATTTTATCTGCTAAGTACTTCATTGAAAGTATGGTTGGAGCCAAGATATGAATGAGATATAGACCATGAACCAAGAGTAGGAGGTGGGAGGATGCCTGGGGGTGGGGCTAGTGTGGCTGGGACTTGGGAGTGGAGGGAGTCTGTCAGGGAAGGCAGGAGATGTGGGCACAGGCAGATCAAGTAGGACTTGTGGGCCTTTTATGGACTTTTTAATTAATTAATTAATTAATTTATTGAGTAAACTGAGAATCCATTGTAGGATTTTCAGCAGAGAAGTGACATGAACTGATTTCCTATTGTAAAGGATCATTCTGACCGCTGTGTTGAAAATAGAGTGAAATGGCAAGGACAGAAGAAGGGAACCCTCAGGGTTTTTTGCAGTTATCAAGAGGATTCGTATGACATGGCTCAAACTAGAGTGAAAGCAATGAGAACTGGTTAGATTTCAAATATATTTTGAAAGTAGAGACAACAGCCTTTTCTGACAAAATTGAATGTGGAATCTGAAAGAGGGCAGTTAAGGATGCTCCCAGGGTTTTTTGACCTAAGAGCTTGCAAAGGAAGGGTACCAGATGTCACTAGGATGGGAACAGGGACCAGAGTGGTCAGAGGAAAAGATTAGGAATTTAGTTTCGGAAGTGTTGAGTTTGATAAGACCCAAGGCATGTAAGGGAAGATTCTGATGGGAGGCTAGATAGAGTTTGGTCTGAGCAGGAGACGGACATTTTGTGTTATCTATAATCTCTACTTAAATCTCTGTTGCCAAGGGGAAATGGCTGGCTATAGGTTTAAGGAAATTTTTCTGCTCGTTTTTAGTTTTGGTTAGAAAATACCTCTTTCTTTGAATCTGTTGCTTTATTTAGACCACCCATCCATCATTTTTGAAAAGTAAGGGTAAAGTTTAATGAATTTAAACATTTCTTTGCTTTTCTTCCTCTGGAAATCTAGGAAAATGGAGTCATCTTTTTCCCCTATACAACACCCCTTTTAGTGATATTTTTCTCCAACTTATCTTTGAGGGTTCAGTTTTAGGCAATCTTGTTCTTTTTGACTCTTTGGCTCTTTCAGGATCTTTTTTCGTATTCTTCAAATGAGATTTAAGGTCACAGAAATGTCCAGGCCAAGGTTTGGTTGCTGAGTCTAGATGGGGAATTAAATTTCCATGACTGGTTTAGACTAATTTAGTTCAATTAAAATTTCAAGCCCCAACGTGCCAAATATTTTCTCCTTATAACTGAAAAATAAATATAAACAAATAAAGTGAAGGACAAGCATTGTGTAAACTCGAGGCTAAACAGACATCAATATGAACAGGAAAGTAAAATCTTTGGTAAATAAATTGATCAACTAACAGATTTTCATCTGAACATGCTAACAAGTTCTAATAAGAGAAGGTTACAGGAAAAAATATAGGAAAAGCAATAGAAAAAGGAGCATTTTAAACTCAAATAGGTTAAAATTTAAAAGTTCCTAAATTTCAGGAACCTAAAAGGTAGGGCTAGTTTGGAGAAGGTAAAACCTAAAATAACATATCATATTCAAATTTCAAGGGTGAGCTCCTAGTTTTAGTTTGAAAAAAATCAGCCTTTATTATGTCAAAAAAATTTTAAATGTCGTGAAACTTTGTTAATGGATTAGGAATAAAGTAATTGGATTACTTAAAGATTGGATTAGGAATAAAGCAATCTTTTAAAAATTCTGATTCATTAAATACTTGGAGGTATGAAGCCTTAAGCAAATATTTTAATTTTGGACATATTTCTTTTCTCACATGTAGAAAATAAGGACTCCAGACAGCTTTCAACCACTTCCCAGAGTAAGAGTGAAATGTAGGGTAGCAACTGTGTGGAAAAGCACTTTGAAAATGTAAGGTGCTGTACAAGTTCAAGGGATTATTTTTCTCTCATCAATAGTTTCATTTAATCCAAGAATTCCTTCTACTCTAATCATGGACATAAAATATAAAATTAGATTCATTAGCAAGATATAAAACAGAGTAAAGGGCCCATTTCTTGAGGGAAAAGATTACTATTTCAGTAATGGTGTTTCTGTGATGAATAAGGTTTAGCTATTGATACTTAACTTCTGTTATATTTACCATTTGAAATTTCGGCTTTGGAATTATTTTGGTAAGAGCAAGAACTTATCAGAAAGATTTGTGGTTTATGAAGAAATAGGCACCTCTTCATGTTAATCTTATTTCTCTATTACAGAGAACTAGTACATTCAGGTGGGAATATGCAATACAAAATCAGATGATCAAATTGTTTAACAGAATTTTTTTTTTTTTTTTGGGTACCAGGAATCAAACTCTGGACCTTGCACTTGCCAGGCAGGTGCTTGTGCTGCTGAGCTATATCCCCCGCCCTAACAGAAATTTTATTTTATTTTATTTTTTTTTTCCAGTCCCGGGAATCAAACTCACAACCTTGCACTTGCCAGGCAGGCGCTGTGCTGCTGAGCTAAACCCCTAGCCCCTCCTAACAGAAATTTTAATTGCCCATTCATATCAACGTCTGTGTACCCTTGAGCTTTATGCAGTGCTTGTCCTTTACTTGCTTTATTTGTTTTCATTGATTTTTTTTCAGTTATACATAGGGAATAGTCAGCATGCGAGACCTTGAAATTTTAACTGAGCAAAATTAATCTAAACCAATCATGGAAATTTAATTCCTTTTGCTAGTGATTGGTTTAAAAAAGAACATGTGATACAGGTCTGGCCAGTGATATCAAGGGAGATGTCTGATAAAGAAAGAGACACATGAAATTATACTGTTTCTTCTGTTGGCTACATTCCTTTATATGGATGTGACACATGGAAGTATGACAGCCATATTGCCATCATAAAGTAGCCCAATATTGACAGACTAGAAATATAGGAAAAAAGTTGTTCCTCAGTGATTATGTTACTGAGCTAGTGAATTAATCAACTTGGAATTCCCTTTATGTGTATTAATAAACTACACTGTGTAAGCCAATTGAGTAGTCTTCTGTACTTTGCATACAAAAGCTGAATACCAGATATAAAACCCTAATAATAATAATGTTTAGCTTTGGGGGTTAATTTTATTTATGCATTCTCTTGAACATGAAAACTACACTCCTTAAGTATTTCCAGATTCTTTTAAAAGAAGCAACTGGAGCTGTTCTCAGTACCAAGGAAACACAACCTAGTGAAGTCTAAAAAGGGTGGAAGTTTTGTGTTTTATGCATCGGTGTACAGTAGTTTCACTTTCTGTGCTTTCAGTTACTCAGTTACTCACAGCCCAAATACATTAAATGGAAAATTCTACAAATAATCCCAAGCTTTACGTTACACTCCATTCTGAATAGGGTGATGAAATATCAGACTGCCTGCTCCTGAACTTGAAACATTCCTTCATCCAGTGATTCTACATTGTGTGTGTCACCTGCCTCTTGTTTTTCAAATTGTTGTGTTCCAGTCATGCTTACATAGCTTAGCTTTACGCCACAATGCCTGCCACTTTCCCTCATCATGTACATCAACACAAAAGTGAATACAGTACAGCAAGATATTTTGAGCCCACATTCATGCTTGTTATAGTATATCATGGTAATTGTTCTATTTTATTAATCTCCTACTATGCCTAATTTATGAATTAAATTTTATTATAGGTATGTACGTATAGGAAAGACAGTACACTACATACAGGGTTTGGTACTACCTAAGGTTTTAGGCACCCACTACGAGTCTTCGAACTATACCCTGTAGATAACGGACATAACTATATTCCTAGCCCCAGCAGTGGTTGTTGTATTATTCAATATATATTGAATGAATAAATGAAATTTCCATCATCTCCTTTTAAAAATCATAATAGTACATTAGGTTTATGGCCTCAGGCAAGAGACTAAGGTTAACAAAATGCTGTTTTCATTTCTTTCCCTCAGATTTTGACTTATAAAGGTGCGAAATCATAATCTTTCAAGTATCAGCCATATTTTTTTCTTCACATTTTGTTAATTGACATGAGAGTTCATCTACTGCTTAAATGTCTATTGAGACGGAGAAATGAGATCAGGATTCTGAGTGCAAGGGGGAAAAAGCAGTCAATAACTGCTATTTAATTGTTCATCTCACGAAGGCTGGAGTTCTTTAGCAACATAGTAACTTTCAAAGTATTATTCCCAGGCCTAAATACTTAAATCAATTGAGATGATATAGCAAACAAACAGAACGGAAATAGTTAAAAAAGTGAACATATATTTTATGTTTGGCTACGATATTTTATGAACATATAAATATGTTTGGTGAACATATATTTTATGTTTTAATCTACTACTTAATAGGTCTGGTTTTATCTGATAAATGATTGTTAATCCACATCCTTGTTTTAAAAGTATATTTTAGTAAATCTCTAGGGTACTTGTTTACCAAGGTTAGAAGATAAGTGCTTGGAAAGTTACCCATTCCAGAGTTTACCACATATGAGTACAAGTGGAAACAACTTTGGAATAAACTCTGGTTTATCCATAATTTGAAATATTAAATCTCAATTAAAATAGGTAAAATAATCTACATAAATCAAAATGGCTAAAAAAAATTGGTGAAGGGTCACAAGTTTCAAATATAATTACAATAACATGTTAAAAAGCAATACTGAAAATCCATGAGAATGATGCATCTGAATTTAAGGATTTTGATTAAGTCTGGTATGTGTACAGATTTTATCTTTGAGTACTTGGCCTAGTTCACCACTAAAAATGATCCAAATGTGGCACATGGGCCGTGGGCATGATAGTTTGATATGATTGTCTATACTTTTCTGTACATTTAAAACAGTTCATATTTTAAAGTGGGCTCACAATTTCATCATTCTAGCATGGCAAACATTTACTAACCCTATTTCATAGCACAAAATCACATAAATATTCAAATTTTTAATTTTAAGATAACTTGGAAAAACCTTTTATTTTTTAATGATTTATAATGGTGTACCTAAAGGCCATCCTAGAAAGACCATTTAAAGACAAAAAAACTAGTACTTCTCATAAATTGGATTTTCCAGACAGTGCTGTGTTTACCAAAAGCAGCATGTTTTAAGAATAAGAACATTTGAAGCATTTTTATTCTACAAGGTTGGATTGTTTTTGAAAGTGCTCCTACTTGAAATTTAATGTTAGATATAAGGATTTTTACAAAGATCTCCCTCCAGATTTGAAAAATATATTTTAACTGTCCATGTATCAGATTAGTTACCATTTACATCTAGTTGTAATGAATCTTAAAATTAAGTATAACAAGCTATTTTATGAATAATTTAGACCCAAGTATATAATTTTTAAAGTATTAAAAATTTTAGTAAGAATTTTAAAAAAGTGAACATGTTTTATTTCATATTTTCTTGGTTTTAAAAGAATGTTTACTAAAAATGGGCAATGTTGGTTGAACGTAATTATCCGCTAGCCACTTATATTAATAAACCTGGAATATAGCCATTTTATAAATAGTGATTCCAGATTCCAGATACATTTCTACTAGGTTTTAATTTATATCTTCTGGTTCTTCTTATTTTCATACTGCCCAAACATTATACTTTAGAAAAGTCTCACAAAAATGTTTTCTTGAAGGATGGTAATTATTGCAATATTTTGATTTTTAGATTTATCAGTAGCAATTAAAATGATTAGTCCACTGAGTTTTTTCATTTTTACATCGTTTAATTCCACCCATTCACCTCTGTGTACATGACTGCCCTAAGCATTTCTCAGCTTAGAAGTTATATTAAGTAAATTTGATGGGGGGACCATAAAAGCCGAAAGAATACTCATCATCATTCAGCAAAATGAGATGGTTCAGGTCCTTATCATAAGATATTGCACGGTTAAGCCCTTCCTGTTGAGTGCTTGGATGAAAACACCACATTTCTTTGTTGTCCTTGGAAATATATAGTCACTCACTCATTCCTGAGTATGAGAACATTTACCTAGAATATGCATCTGAAGACTCAAGGTCTGAGTTTCGTTTACAAGACCAACTCCCAGGTTTCGTCATTAGGACCTAGAATACTGCCTTTTGTCTCTGCATTCACCTTCAGAATCCTTTAATAATTGATAGAAATTCCTGTTTTCTTCTAGTACTTCCCATTAAAAGCAAAAACCAAAACATTCTTCACTTTCAACAATATTCCTTGCAAGCTAATGGGGACAAAGACTCAAAAGATGGTGTTTGTCCAAAGCATAGATACTTTTTTGAAAGATGATACAATAATACTTTGGGCTATATGAAAACCAAAGGATGATATACTAGTGATAATTTATGTTATTGTATTATCCTTTAAAGAGATCCAATCATTGTTCCATTTCCTTAGTCTTTCTTTTTCTTTTCTTTTTTTGCATAGCTGGGAATTGCTTAGGAATGATAAATAATTCCTGGGATAATTACAAGTTGTTTCAAAAAGTATAAATCACAAAGATTTCATGATATAAGATTTATAAAAGTCTAAGGAACCCAGTGGAAAGGACAAAGAGTTTTATTCATTTTTAAAAAGTATATTTTCAGGCTGGGGATGTAGTTCAGTAGTAGAGCAACCTGCTTAGTGAGCATTAGGCCTTGGATTCCATCTCCTCAGCTCTGAGAAAAAAAGTTAATTTTTCCTTTGACCTTTGATAGGTATCTATGACCAAAAGTTATAAAATATTAGAACTGCTCAAAAAAAAAAAAAAAACCCAAAATAAAATCATTTCCAATGAATCTGGATACTATCCCTAGGATCATAAAACATTTTTGGTTAAGGTCATTTAAAAAAAGTATTTCTTAAGAAGGACAAATTTTATAAAGGCCAACTATATGTTAATCAGTCTAAATCATTGATTAAATTAAATCAGAGGTCAGGTTCCCAACCCATGTCCTTTGTTGGAAGTGTCCTTTATTCCATGAAGGAGTGGTTGCATATGGCACTTCTGCTCTTGACTTTACCAGTCAAGCCAGAGGTTACTAACTGTTCTAGGGCAGACAGCTGGCCCACACTGAGAATATGAATTCTTTCCTCAGATTTTAAGTCATAAAGGAAACAATGGATACTATAGCCAAAGAGGTAAGACAGAACTAGCATCAAAATGGGGCCCAAAGCCTTGAGTAGACCTAAACTGCACAGAAGCCAGAAAGACATTTCATAGGGAATTCTTTTCTGCTGAGACTGCAAAGGATGAGGTTGGGATGTTATTCATGAGTTTGAAAAACCTCAGGAGCCTAGTGACGGAGTACCAGCAATAGCCAGAATAAGCTCGGGGAGCCCAACCTTTTCCCACAGGATAAAACCTTGATGCCCAACCCCTCGTGAAGAAACACTTTCACAGACTGGAATGTAACCTGTGGAGGGGAGGGGCTCGGGGTTCGTAGAGACAGTGTAGGGAAGAGGTACTTTCCTGTTCCTACAACTAAGCCTCTCTGCAATCACTGTCCTTATTTTCTCTCGAGGACAAGGCCATTAGGAAGAGGCAATGGGGATACGAAGAGCTAACAATAATCCTAAAGGAATAGTCATTAGGAAGCCTGGTGATTAAGAGTAAATTTATCCTACAAAAATGCTTGTCATTATCTTTCAATCAGTCACGCACTTGAGAAAGACAATGATTGAAAGCCCACTAAAGTTCTGGGGTAGCGATCACCAGAGGAAGCTTACTCTTCACCAAGTACCAACTCACATCAACATATATCGAGTCCTGGCCTCTTCTGTAGGCTCCAGACTCAAGTGGACGATACTTAATGGAAAGGACTCCTTCCCATTGTTCCTTAGGAGAGCAGGCCTAAAACAATGAAACCTTCCTAATGGGCAGACCCTAGGACTGTCAGACAAGACAGGAACTTTTGCTACTGCCACGGGAGACAAGAAACTCACTCATGGCATTTAGCGGTCTGGACCAGCGATCTGCATGTTTTCTAGGTTTTTTTCCCTACCTCTAAGTCAACTTCCTTTTCTAATTGATAATTTGCTTTTTTTTTTTTTTTTTTTTGTATCAGGAATCAGCTCAACTCGGGACCTTGAGCTTGCCATGCAGGCACTTGTACTGCTGGGCTATATCCCTGGCCTCTAATCGATAACTTTTAATACCATCTCTCACACTATCTTGGTGGTTATGATGCTAGTAAAATGTATCAGTAAACCTGGAAGAGATCATTCTGGTAGGATGTTGATCAAATGGGCCAGATGGAAACTAGGGAGATGGCATCTGTAGCTGCACCTATAATGTTGGATACGAGGCAATATTTTGAAGGATGAGTTTATTCTACAGAGATGAAATATAGTGGAACCAACCTAGCCTATATATACTTCTTGGGATTGATTCCAAATTCACCATTCACTTACCTGGTGACAATATTTTCACGGTTCCCATAGTCGTACTATAAGGTTTTGTGTACACTGCATGTTCATATGAACAGGTAGGTCCTGCCCCAGCATCCTACACACAACTAGTTGAGATGCCTTATTAGACTCATTTAATCTCTGAACAATTTGAAAGAGCTATAAGGAGGGAAGTAAACAGTGGTTATTGGGGTTGTGAGATTCTACAGCTGGGTTATGGGTCTGTACCAAAGCTAGTCAAAGGCAGAACTGGGGCAAAGGAAACAGGAGTAACATGTCTCCCTATGTGGGAAAGTGGAGAGAAACCAGTTCAAAGAATATAGTACATGCACAGATTACCAATAGCAGAAAGAGAACAAGGAAGAGGGAGAAGCACCCAGAGGGAAAAGGAGAACAAAGAGAGTAAACAGGTCACCGAGACAGAATTAGAGAGAATTAGGGCCAAGGGGCAGTCAGAGACACAGAAAAAGTCACTGCTGGTGATGTTCTAGCTTCTACAATGTTCGGCTATACATTTTTTCAATTAAGTTCTAGATTTCTAATTCTTTTCTTTTTAAAAAATTCTCAGTTTACAAGCAATTTTAGGTACCCTTCTGATTCTCACAAATTATTCTAGACCTAAATAGCTGCTCCTTGAACTACTGGACATAACTTTAGTCGCACCTTTTAAATATTTAATTTCCAACTATGACAATATAATTTCTTTGTAAAACTTTTACTACTATTCAGAGATAGACCAGGTTTCATTCACTAATAATAGCTGAAATTTACTGAGCAATTCCTCTGGGGCAGTTTCAAAACCATAAATGCTTCTTAAAAACCAATGAACAACAACAACAACAACAAAAGGCCAGGCTCAGGGACATAGCTCAGGGGCACAAACATGTGCCTGGCAAACGCAAGGTCATGACTTCGATTCCCGGTACCAAACAAACAAACAAACAAACAAACCAATGAAGTAGGTTCTATTATTATTATTCCCCTTTTACCAATCAGGAAATTAGGACACAAAACGAGAATAAGTAACTTGTTCAAGATCACATTCAATAAAGGAATACAGCTGGATTCATTATTTATTTACAGTAGCACTGACATCTGACAAAGAAAACTATATACATATATACACATTAAAAATTCATTTCAGTCAATAAATTGCGTGTTGAATGCACATTAAATGCAAAGTACTGATTTAAACTAATCTAATAAACTGGTTAATCAACATTATAAAGTCCTTTTAAATATCAGTATCACAATAATCTTCCTTTCTGTGGTCCACCAAAAAAAGTAGTTACAAATTAATTTTTTAAATTCCCAAAATGCCTCCTTTAAAAGAGAAAGGAATAGTTCCAACAATGCAATTTTCAATACATCCATGATTTTAAACTCACTGGAGTACTTGAGGAGTATCTGGTGTCACAGAAAAAGGTTATATTGATAAATATATATCCAATTAATTACAGAGTCAGTTACACATATTTATATAAAAAAGTAAAATGACAAGAATGAGAGGCATTTTTAACGGAAAGTAGTGAATTGCCGTAGATTCTGCTTCTCTTGATTTTCTGAGCAGGGCTTGTTTGAGGGCACTAATTTTCTCATCAAGTTCAGCCAGTGAATAGTTCTGCTATAAACAATAACACAAATTGCTGAATAAGACTCTGAAGTATCTTAATGCAGATAGTCCTAAATGAACTATAAATATTTAAAATATTCAGCAGCATGATGAAATGTTTATTCTGATGAGAATAATTTTTAAAACTACCTATATATAGTGACTATATCATAAATCAAAAAAGGTATAAAATAACAAGGCTTAAATATGTCTTTCTCTTGCCTAGGGAAAAACTCTCCTGAATCTTTTTGTACTTTAAAAGGCTAGAACAACTTTGGGGGTGAAACAATGCTTTTATGATCAATAGTAAAATATTAAACTCTAAGATTAGTTTAAGCTTGCAGTACTGAGAAATTCATTTCTGAGGGATCAACTACTTTGGGAAAAACCTGGCTGTTCTGGGTTTGATCACTAGCACTGCAAGGGAAAAAACAGCCAAAAAAATCTTTTCATGTTTTCCCCCACTTTAAATTCACATTACCACTATTAAGAGTAGAATCTTACTATTTAAGATTCAACAAATTAATATAGTAGTATTTTCAACAGAGGTTGGCTGAAGTCATCCTGACAAACACTTTCTTTTTGGATCCTGCTAATTGCTCTTCACAAGGGGGAATGGGAGAAGACTTTAGGACTTACTATT
This sequence comes from Chinchilla lanigera, assembly GCF_000276665.1. Taxonomy (NCBI): domain Eukaryota; kingdom Metazoa; phylum Chordata; class Mammalia; order Rodentia; family Chinchillidae; genus Chinchilla; species Chinchilla lanigera. The sequence continues at coordinate 24,847,332 of NW_004955409.1, read as the reverse complement.
TTTAAGGATTCTGTAGCTGATAGATTTTCCTATCACTTCTTGGCCTTTGGGCTAAGAGCAAGTGTAGTATAAGCAGGATAAGGATTTTTAAATTTAACCCGTCTTAGTTCACTGCATTGAATGCCCTTGAATACAATTCTAGCTCCAATTCAATTATACTAGTTTGTACTGCACAGCTTTTCTTCAGTCCCAAATCTTACCAAGGCATGACCGAAAGGCAAGCACAGTACAAACTTTTATTAATGAGCTATAAACCTAATTAATTTACTGCACAAGCCAAAATGGCAATGGAGTAACTTACCTGTGGTGGCTGAACTTTTCTTCTTTTTCCAGGAAAGTTCTAGTTTTAAAGGTTAAAAAAAAAAGAAAAAAAAAGTAAATAATAAATGTTTAGAAAATAGAAGCATAATATTTCCTTTACAGCATATTGAATAAAATATAGCCTTTGGGAACTCTGACAGAAACTAGTCTACAAACTCATCAAGCTCTTTGTGTACCTGATACCCACTACCAATTTAACGTATACAGTACGTGGTAACAGTGCAACAGCATGCTTGTCTCAAGCAGTGCATACTTTCCCACTAATTGCCAGCTTCGTATCAGCCTTTGTCATTTTAGAAAGAAGTGCTCTTGGGGTTTTTCTACTTAGTTTCTTTTTTATAACCTGGGTATTCCAGGATATTGGACAAGTGAAGCAACAATAGAGGAAAATAAAATTTGGTCTATTAGGCCAACGGGTGCAAACTCTCCCCCGACTACACACACACACACACACACACACACACACACACACACACACACACACACACACACAGAGTCAGGCTCCACTGACTATAATGAGCACTATGGCTGTCTCTGCAAGCAACTCTTTACCCACTGATTCTCTGTATGAGTCAAGGGAATGTTGATCCATTCACTGTCCTATCAGTGACTAAAATGAGCATGGACCCAATTCTGCCCATGGGTAAGAGGTCTGCTGGGGATTAAGAAGTGACCTTATAGAAAAAGCTTCCTCCTCTCTGTTGAAAGAAAGCACTTACAAGAGCCAATTCCTATGGACACTGCTGTACCTGGATAAGGCACCTGGATGTGCTACTGTTGCCCTGTCATCTGCCTGAGAAAGAAGTCAACATCAAGCAGAGCTGAAGAGAAGGAACTCAGTTCTTTGATATCTATGATTTAGCCACCAAATTAATGAACTCTGAAGACTGTGCTATCATTGGGTGTCCTATTTTATAAGATATTTCCATACTGTTTGAGCCAGTTTGAACTCAAATTTTAGGTACAGATGACAACATTCACACTGATAGACTGGTTTTTGAACTTTCATCTAATGAATTCTTTCTGTTCTTTGCTCTTAGTTTCAAAACATCTCAAATTTCTGAATGCCAAATTAGTGTATCTGATGAAACCGAATGCAGGTTGCAAAATCTTCTCATGAATATTTCTAACCACTGAGATTTAGAAAAGGATAGATAGATAGATAGACAGATATGCCTCATCAATAATAACAATTGGAAATCATTAAGTATTTGAGCTATTAATTATGGAATAACAGAGCTCAGACAAATATGCTCCTTCCTTTACCAAACTAAGCTAGATACCCATGGTGGGGTCCTGAGGCAGGTAAGGGCTTAATGCTTAATTTCTTCATTGCTCAGTCTCCCTACTTTCCCAAGGGGTGGCTTTTTATATACGGGATGAAAATACACTTCCCTTTGTGGTCATAATAGTTTAATCTGTAGAATACTGGTATTTTCTGTATCATTGAGTGTCTTTCTTACTTTTCACACTGCTGAGACAAAATACACCACATTCAATGTCAGAGGGAAAGTTTATTTGGCTCACAGTGTGTAGAACTTTCAGTGTCCAGTTGGCTGGCTCTAAAGCAGAGTGGCACATGGCAGAGATGCACACAAAAGACAGAACAGTGAGGGACCTTAACAGCATCTTTCTGCCTCTTTTATTTTACCCAGACTACTTAGGCCAGGTGGCACGCACATCCTTAATCCTAGTGCCCTTGAGCCTAGCACTGTACCATGAATCAATTCCAGCATCACACATTCCAGATTTGGCCACCTTTGAAAAGGCCCCACCTATGACTACATGAGGCTTTGGGGGGACATTTAAATACAAGCCATAACATTCTGCCCCTGTCCCCCCAAAGACTCATGCATATTGCTTTATGCCAAAAAAAAAAAAAAAACCCCAAAAACGTTTAGTCCATCTCCAAGAGTTGCCAAAGTCGTAACAGTTTCAGCATTGCTGAAAAGTCCAACTCTAAGTCTTCTCTGAGATTTAAGGCATACTCTTAGCTGCAAGCCTCATGCAAAAATGAAAAGAAAGTTAAACACTTCCAATATTCAATGGTACAAGACAGACATTTCTATTCCAAAAGTTACAAATGGGGGTAGGGTAGAAAGGAATGGGAATAAAGCAAGTCCAAAAACCAGCAGGGCAAACATTAAATCCCACATGTCCAGTTCCAGCATACCCAGCAATCTGTGGCAAGTTATGAACTCCAAAGGGCTTGGGTGGTTCCACCCCTTCAGCACTTCCAGTGGTTATAGTTCCCACAGCTTTTCTCTGGGGCCTGCTCTATCTTTCCCTGTAGTTTTCCTCAGATGATCCACACTTCTGGCTTCTCCAAACCCACTGCACCTTCATCTTCACACTCAGCTTCACACACTACTCTCATAGGGACATAACTGCCTGGCCTCCCAAGATCTTCTTCTGAAATCTGAGTGGAAGCCTTTCTGACCCTACAACTCTTGCATTCTGCATGAGCCTAAAATCAGCACATATAGATGACTCCAGAGTTTGCTGCCAGCTGGAGCAGGAGCCAGGCTTCCTTCCCTCTTGGCTGTAAGTGCTTATGAATCCCAAGGAACAATTTCCCTAAGCCACCACTCTGGAACATGGTGCTCTGTTCTGGGTCTTTCTTCTCAAAGCGAAGTCTTTTACTTTTGCAATTTTGAAGTTGCAAAGGCTGGAGTCCTGCTGGTTCTGAGGATGCCATCAGCAATCAAGATCTCATCTGCTCTATCTTTGCAGTCCACAGCTTTACTGGACTTCCTCTCTGGCCAAACTCAAAATGTTTTTTACCATTCTATTGGGCTCTTTGCTCTTGACTCTCAACATAAATCTGGCTAAAAACCCTCAACAGTAACTATGCCACTGGCTCAATATTACACTGCCTTGAAATTTCTTCTGCTAGATTAATTAGTCTACCTCTCTTATTCTCAGTCTTAGGCCAAGTCTCTGGACACCAACAAAATACAAACTTTCTGCTAAGCATAACGTCATCTGGAGTCCAACAACCAATGCAGTCCTTCTTCCTGGAAGAAACCTCCTGAGCCTAGTTTTTACTGGCAGGATTTTTATCAGCCTTCTTGTCTTCTGAGAATCTCCCATTAAGGACAGCCAAAGGTGTTCCTACTCTGCTTTTTCAGCTGGCATCTCTGTACCTTTCCAAACTCTTCCCACAAGCATTCCCAAAGGTTCCTGAACCACATGGTCAGGTACAGTCACAGCAACGACCCCACTTCTCTGGTATCAAATTCTGTCTTAGTTACTTTATTCTTGTTGCTGAGACAAAATACCCAACACTCAAAGTTAAAGGAGGAAAAGTTTGGTTTACAGTCTGCAGAGATTTCAGTTAATAGTTGGCTGGCTCCAAGGCAGAGTGGCACATGTTGGAGGGGTGTTACAGAGGAGTAACAGTTCATTCCACTCAGCAAAAGCAACAAGGGACCTATCAGTACCTTTCTGCTCCTTTTATCTTATCCAGATTACTTAGGGCAGGTAGCACTCACATCCTTAATCGTAGTGCCCTTGAGCCTAGCATTGCACCATGAATCAATTCTAGTATCACACACTCTAGATCTAGACACCTCTGAAAAAGTCCCACCTATGACTGCATGAGGCTTTGGAGGAACATCCAGACACACATTATAACATTAAGCAATCAGATTATTTGTGTATCATGAAATCAAAATGAAAAATATCAGAATGAGGAGAATAAGGGTATCAATGGATCAATGGCTTAAAAACATAATAAAATGACTGGGGCTCATTTTAGGTCTGAGTAGAATATTTCCACATGTAGACTGGATTTAAAATTTTTTTATGAAGATATAAGTACTACATCTCAATGCAAAAGGTAGCAATTTTAACAAGTTTTGAAGAGAAAATATGAGCACAGCATAAAAACAACTGCACAGAGATAATTCAAAATTGTCTCTTCTCTCCCAATATTATACCATGGCAGGTAATCTACAGCCACATCAACGATGCCTATAGCCTAATGAAAACATGTCATATACATATGTCCAGGGAATGAATGCTCTAAAGAAATTCAAGAGTAAAGAGGCCTCTCCTCAACCAGTTACCTTCTCTTCTTTTAACCAGTTGTAAAGGGTAACTGATTCTATACATATAACATTTGGTTTTTCCTTATACTGTCACTGTCTTGATGCAATGCTTCATTTCTCTCTAACCTGGATGACCTGACATGGTTTCTAAACTAGTTTCCTTGATTCCACTTAACTTCATAATGCTACCAGATAGGAATCTAAATCACAGGTTCTTCTTTCTTTCTCAAAACCTTAATTGTACTTTGATAATATTGGAAGTACAAACTAGCTAGTGTGACTGTTAAGGCCTACCAAAATGTGTATACACAATTTAATTTTCTACCTGGATATGACTGTTCACTGTTCAGGCCCGCCATGAACTTTCACACATACACGATCTGTGGCTGTAATGTTGACTTGGCTTTTAGCACACTCCTCTCCCATCAAACTCCTCTTCCACTTTAGAACCAGGAGTTTCTTACCATTAGTGATTAAAAATTATGTCTGAAAACTGCTTTGTGGCAATGTTAATATACCTTCTGGAGTCTAGTAAGTAAGTATCAACCATGTGCTATACATTCATTCACGGTACTCAATGGTACTATGTTTCATGTGTTCAAAGACAAACAAGACACAGTTCTTGGCTTTGAGAGGTTTAATATACAATATGTACAAACACATAACTGTAAGTGATAAGTGCTATAAAATGAACAAAGTGTGTGAAAATGTATTTGTAAAGCATGTTCTACTCGCTGTTTTCAAATGTCATGGTTTAAAGTCCGTCTTTGGGAATACTCATATCAGATCTTTTAATAGTCTATTAAGCCACGCTCTTAAAGTTTGAAAACATTAGCACAGTAAAACTTTTCCATGTTTAATACAAAGGTTAAAGATTTTTGAAAAAATTACATTAAAAGATGCAACAAATATTAATATTTTTCATAATTACTATTTTATATGCATTGTAACTTATTTTGGAATTTCAGGTATTTCACTAAATGAAAAGACCTTCATATAACCTAGTTTTGCTTTATGAGGTGAATATAATTTATAATTTTTACTGTTAATGTTTACCTTTCCATATGCTATGCTCTCATGTTATCCATAACAATCAATTTCCGCGCAATTTTAAGGTTTCTCCATGTTTAGAAGTGACTGACAACCAAATCTAGATAACCACATTTCACTTAAAATCTTTAGAGTTCAGAAGTTCACGTTTTTAATAAAGGTTCAATTCTTAAGAAATGTAATGGTTTCAACTTTCCTTTAACTTCTAACTTTAGAAGCTATAGAACTGTGCTACACATACACTTTTCAGAGGTAAATATGTAAAATTCTGTAAGAAGTACCCATGGAGTCCAGTATGAGGATGGTGTGAGTGAAGAGTAATGTGCTAGTGTACATTAGTCTAATGTGTAGGGCACTCAGTATGCTCAACTCCTGTCAGCACAAGGAGCCGTCTTGAATGGGCTGTATTTCATTCGAGTGCAGCTCCCAGAGAAGACTCTTTCCTTACGGTGTATGCCAATCTCTGCAGGCTTGGAGGACAGAGGCACTTTGAATGTCTAAACCTTTCTACTTGTACATGTCCTTTTACCTGACTGTTATTTAAATACAACATTTCTAACACTAATTAAGAAATGATTCTTCTAATCAAAGATATATTACTTTTAACAGATTTGGAAATACTTTTGAAAAGCGCTAGCTGCATCTTAGCTTACCATCACACCCTTTTTTAATGCTTAAGTCATCTAGTCAGTCCTCGGTCTACATTTCTAAGGCTTCCTGCCCTGAAGTGAGGTAGTCACCAGGCTTTAGACTTCAGGCCTTTGACAGCAGCAGTGAGCCTACCCATCAGTGTTTTAACTAGTACCTCTACACAGACTCTCTGAGCTAAGTGTAAGTCATTTCTCCAAAAGCTTACCTGATATTTCTAACTTTAGATCCCCCTATGACTTCAAATTCATATGCACCTAAAAATACCCCTCTTTTACATTTTTTGTTTCTATCACTTTTCAAGTCAGAAGGTGGAGTGATCCTTGCTCTTATTCCATAATAAATCATCAGTATTTGTCCTGTATTCTTTCCTATTTGCATTAGCCTTTTCTATTGTCATTCATGTTCCCCTTGCAGGAACTGACTACAAATCTAAGCAAGTACAATGTTGTCTCCTTGACCTTAGTTTCTCCCTTTTCACTGATCTTGTATAACAGTATTAAATAAATCTGTATAAATATTTTTTCAAAAGTCATTTCTCTGTTCAAATGTTTACAACAGATACCCATTCTCTGACCCTAGAAAACTGATTTAAAGCAGATCTTAAATAGATTTTAAAATTTCATATTCACCCTTTTGAAATACAATGAATGAGTCTTCTCTAGGAGCCGCACTCGAATGAAATACAGCCCGTTCAAGGCAGCTCCCTGCACTGACCAGAGCTGAGCACTCTGAGTGCTCCACAGAGGACGCAGCACATTACTCTTCACCCGCACCATCCTCATACTGAGACTACATGGCTACTTCTTGCAGAATTTTACATATTTGTCTCTCAAAAGTATATTTAAAGTTTCCTACATCTGATTACGTCTACCTTCTACACAAATACTACTCTATCCTATATGTAACAGATTCAAAATAAAAATTTTTTTAAAATCCAAAAAACCACAAAATGATGTGGAGGGCTTATTCTTTCGTTAGCTAGATCTAAATTATGTTAAGTTTTTATAAATCACAGCCAGGGAGAAGACATAAATTATGATGGAAGGGTCTGACTGGAGACACATGATATCACCACACGGTCTTATAAGATCAGTTCTATCAACAAATGTTATACACAAGATATGAAAATGAACTAGAAAAATAACTTTCAGAGGTATCACTGAATGAAAGAAGCTTGACTTGAAAAACTTATGGTAGACTGTTGCAGGAAAAAAAGTACAAAAATTTTAAGGAAGTTTTCTAGGAGGAAATAGTCAAAAAATAATCCTAAAAGTAGAAAGGCCTTTATGTAATATAACAAAAATTTTTAAAAATTTTAGACATTTGAAAGCCGCGAGAACAGACTGACCCATATTTGTATAACTACTTCACATATAGTTTCTAAAATTTAAATAAATGCTAATATTTACTGAGGTTTTTAATACATGCTAGGCAGTACACTAAATGGCTGGTATCTTCTTAATCTTTGCTTTAGCTTTTAGTAATTTTAGAAATCTCATTTTACATTTGAGAGCAATTAATCTATAAACCTCTTTCTCTGAATTTTGTCATTTGGACCTGCTGCCCTTTTTCTTTTTATTATGTGACCTGCCTTCTTCCTCTGTAAATACTTCTAAAATTCAAATACTCAAAACATTGCTATTATACCTAAAATGAATTTAAAATATATTTTATACGATCCATGCTAAGATGAGCTATTTTACATAAAGTTTTAGTAGAATCTGACTTTAAATCGTTTTAGTTCTAGTACAGTACAGCTTTTAAAAAAATCTCAGAAAAGGTGGATATAATCACTTCTGAAGACTGAGTAAAAACAATGAGCTCAGGATTGTTGGAAAAATGCTGCTGTACCCAAGATGCTTATCAATCAGTATGTTTTCTTAGTGTCGTTGGAAAGGAGAAGAATGAATGAATGAATTAATGCCTGAGCTGAGGAATTACACAAGTGCAGACCAGTCTTTTAAAAAGTCTGACAGTTAAGGTAAAGAAACAGAGTGGCAGCTTGAGGTGTGTGCTTGTTCAGTATGGAGAAGTGGTAACTGTTTATGAGCTGATGAGGGAAATAATCTGGGAGAAAGAAATTAAATAGACAGAGGGATAACTGACAGCAAGTTCAGAGTGACAACACTGACCACCATCAGAGGTGATTTCTTGTACCATGAAAATCGCCTAAAAGGGTTTGGAGAATGCATAATAGAAGCATCTCTTATAGCCAGGCATGGTGGTGCATGCCTGTAATCCAAGCACTCAGGAGGCTGAGGCAGGAGGATTGCTGCAAGTTCAAGGCTAGCCTGGACTACATAGTGAGCTCAAGGGCAGCCTCAACTATGTAGTCAGATCCTATTTCAAAATTAAAAAAGTATCTCTTTAAAAATTCTAAATTTCTGAAATAGTCAAGTCAGAACTTGGGAGAACTAGGTAATTCTCCTGCACAGAACTGTGGTCATTTACTTTTGAATTATTGAAAAGCGTCTTTTACATACAGATCAATGAGTAAACTGTTATATAATGAAAAATCCTAAAATAATACTTACTTTTGAAAGACATTTATACTTACCACAGACTGAAAATATTCAGGAGACATGCCTTCCAATTCAAGGATTTTATCTTCAAGTTTTTTAATTCTCTGATAAATGTCTCTTGGCACTGGACCACCTAAATATGTTTTTAAAAAATGAAGCAGTACTGAATACTTTCTTCTTAAAATTTTTACTCTTAAAATACTATGAAAACATACTTATGCAAAGAAAAGAGAAGTATTTAAACCTATCAAAATAAAGCAAAATCAAATGAAATCCTCAGCTCATATTTTCATTACACATTATGGGACAAACTATATTACACCTCCTCCTTTCCAATCTTTCTTGTGTTTAATCTAATGTTAGTTCTATGTTATGTTCGTTTTATAGGCTACGGAATGGTTTCTGTATTGAACAACCTATATTTCTGATAGGCTTTGCAAGTTTCCTAAGCAGGTAAAAATGAAGCGATAAATGATCATTTAACTCAGTGGTTGAAGTATGTGATGTTATTTTATTGAATCTGTATTTCTCTCTACATGCCACACTTTCTCCTTTGACCTAGAATAATATTAAAAAGGCATATTAGTATAATTATGAACAAATTTTGGGGGCAGGGGAATGATAAATTAAAGTCCTTGGAAGTTCAAGCTCAGGATTGTGTCTATTTCTTATCACTTCCCCGGGACTGTTTTGGTCCAGACTACTACCTTCTTTCCCTAGATTATCATGACTTCCTACCTGGTCTCCCTACTTCTGCCTTGCTTCCCAAGACCACATTCTCAACCCGTGGCCAGTGATCCTTTTAAAATGTAAGTCAGATCGTGTCACTTCTCTGTTCGAACCTTCACATACCTTAACATTTCATTTTGACTAAAACTCAAAGCATTTACAGTGGCATACAAGGCTCACAATGGCCTACACACACCTATATTCCCCCTATACACCCATGGTTCCAGTTTCTTGATTCCTTTTTCTGATATTCAAGTAGGCCAGACACCCTGACAGCTTCAGCAGGTGGTTCCCTCTACCTCCAAAATCCCCTTTAGACAACCTCAGGTTTTAGCTCCAATGTAAACGTCAGTGCTCTGATCCAGTACTACCACATCCTCTTACCTGGCATTCCCTATCCTCCTTTCCTTAATTGTCCCCACAATTACTACTATCCAATAACATTCTGTTTCTTTGTTTTCCATTCTGATGAAAGCTCCAAAAGGACAGAGTTTTATGTGCTTTGCTTATTGGGTATAGTTGTACAGCTGTGCATTCTGCAAATCTACAAAGCATCAACTCATAGACTATAATGCTTGAGACAGAACAGGTACCCAATGTTTACAAATTGAACAAACACATTTAGATAACCATTGTTCAGTTAAAGAATATTGGTAAATTATATTAAAGGTACCAACTTATTAAATATAAAAAGTCTAGAATTTTTTTTGGGGGGGGGATGCTGTGTTATCTTAGGACCTTGGTCATTATCACTCTTTAAGATAAAATGAACAGCTCTTTCTTTTTACTTTGTTCTTTTTTTCTACCTAAAACATCTCTGCCTTATTCCTGTACCTGTCAAGACCCAGTTCAAGGTCACTGGGTCATGAAGACTGCCCAAACCTCTTCACAGGGAGACTCCTTGTGCTCCGTCCGCACACTATACCATTCCCTGCCCCCGTAAGTGCTACTTCACTATGTTTAGTATTTCTTCCACCCAGATTATAAAATCCTTGAAGCTGAGGCCTCTGACTACATCATCTCAGTATTCTTTGTTCTTAAAAATGGTGTTTGGCAAATAGTGAGCATTCAACAAAAATTTGCCAAAAGAATTAATCTTTAGACAAAACCAAGCCTGTGAACAAATGGATTTGGTAGATGTCTAGAGAGTGTTCCACCCCCAAACCATCAGAATACACATTCTTCTCAGGTGCACATGGGACGTTCTCCAAAATAGACTATATATTAGCTGACAAAACATGTTTAAATAAATGTAGAGGAACTGAAATCATCCCATGCATACTATCTGACCATAGTGCAATGAAACTGGAAATCAACACCAAAGGAAACCAGTAAAAGTACATTAACACATGGAAATTAAACAACACCCTTCTGAATAACCAATGGGTCACAGAGGAAATTAAACATGAAATTAAACAGTATAAACAATTAAATAATAATGAGGATAAAATATACTGAAACTTGTAGGACACAAGGAAAGCACTCCTACCTGGGAAACTTACAGCAATGAACTCACACATCAGGAAAACACAATGCACTCAAATAAACAATCAAATCTTGAACCTCAAACTTCTAGAAAAAGAACAAATCAAACCCAAGGCCTGTATGATGGAGAAAATTAAAAACAGCACAAATCAGTGTAATAGAGACTAAGAAAACAAAACAAAGAATCAATGAATTGAAAAGTTAGTTTTGTGAAAGAATAAAATTGATAAACCATTAACCAGTCAAATCCAGGAGATCATCAATACCTACTTTGAGAACTATGTTATAATAACATGGAAAACACAGAAAAAAATGAACAGATTCCTAGATACAATCAAACTGCCAACATTAAACCAAGATCCTATATTAGCCAACTAAACTGAAAATGTAATAAAAAATTTACCAACAAAGAAAACTCAGACCCTGCCATATTCACTGTTGAATTCTACAAGAAATTTAGAGAAGAACTAATGCCACTAATACTGAAACTCTTTAAAGAAATTGAAAAGGGAAGCAGTACTTCCAAAGTCATTCCTGGAAGCAAGTACTACTCTGATTCCAAAACCAAAGAAGAACTCAACCAAGAAACAAAACTAAAGGTAAATCTCCCTAATGAACATAGATGCAAACATCCTTAATAAGATACTAGTAAACAGAATGCAGCGTATCATCAAGATTATACATCATGACCAAGTAGGATTCATACCCAGTGATGCAGGGCTGGTTCAACAGATGCAAATCAATAAATGGAATACAACATATTAATAGAACCAAAGGCAAAAATCACATGATCATCTCAACAGATGGAGAAAAAGATTTTGACAAAGTCCAATATCCATTCATGATAAAAACCTTATAGAAAACTGGAATAGAGGGACTTTACCTCAATCTGATAAAAGCCGCCTATGACAAACCAACAGCTAACATCATATTAAATGGTCAAAATCTGAAAGCTTTCACTGTAAAATCAGGAACAAGACAAGGATGTCCATTATCCTCACTCCTGTTCAATATAGTTAGGGAAACATTAACCAGAGCAATTGGACAATAGAAGAAGATAAAAGGAATAAAGAGAGGAAAGGAAGAATTTAAATCATCATTATCTGCAGATGACATGATACTCTACATAGAAGATGCCAAAAATTCCACGAAAAAACTGTAGTTTAAATATCCAAATTCAGTAGTGTAGTAGGATACAAAATCGACACTCAAAAATCAATAGCATTCCTATGCATAAGCAACAAACTCACACAGAGAGAAATTAGGGAAAGCACACTCTTCACAGTACCATCTAAAAATATGAAATACTTAAGAATCAATCTAACAAAGGATATAAAAGATTGGTACAGTGCAAAGTATAGTACCCTAAAAAAGGAGATTGAAGAAGATATCAGAAAACGGACAGATATCCCTTGCTCTTGGATAGGAAACACCAACATAGTAAAAGTGGCCATACTCCCAAAATGGCTATACAGATTTAATGCAATCACAATCAAAATACCATCAGCAAAAAAAAAAAAAAAAAAAAAGAAAAAAAATACCACTAGCATATCTCACAGATCTAGAGATAACATTCCTAAAATTCATTTGGAACTAGAAGAGATTCAGAATAGAAAAAGAAACTCTGTGCAACAAAGACAAGTCAGAAGCCATCACAATCGCAGACCTGAAATTACACTATAAGGCTACTGTAACAAAATTAGTATGGTATTGACAAAAGAACAGACCTGAGGATCACTGGAATAGAATAGAAGATGCAGACAGAACCCAAACATACTCAGTTAGCTTATGTTTGACAAAGGAGCTAAACATGTTCATTGGAAGAAAGACTGTCTCTTTAAATTAAAGTAAAAATGGATCAAAGATCTAAATATTAAAATATAAACGCTAAATCTGCTGGAAGAGAAAATACATAGAAATCTTGAAGACATAGCTGTAGGTAGACTTCATGAACAAAATCCAGACTGCAAGGGAAGTGGCACAAAAAATCAATAAATGGAATCTCACCTTATTAAAAAGATTTTGCACAACAAAAGAAATCACCAACAGAGTGAAAAGACAATCCACAGAGCAGGAAAAAATTATAGCCAGTTGTCCCTCAGACAAAGGACTTATATCTAGAATATATAAAGAACTGAAAAAAAAAAAAAAACCCAGGCACCCCAAATTCAAAGGCGCAACCCATAAATGGGCATCTGAGATGAATACACACCTCTCAGATGAAGAAATGCCAACAGCAAATAAATATATGAAAAAATGGAGCTGGGTGTGGTGGTGCACATCTGTAATCCTAGCACTTGGGAGGCTGAGGCAGGAGGATGGCGAGTTTGAGGCCAGCCTGGGCTACAAAGTGACTTAAAAACCAGCCTGAACTGCATAGTGAGACCCTGTCTCAAAAAAAAAAAAGAAAAAATGTTCAACATCATTGGTCATTCAAGAAATGCAAATTAAAACAACACTGAGATTCCATCTCACCCGGAAGGAATAGTTATCATCAAAAAATGAACTGATAACAAATACTGGAGGGGCTGTGGGGAAAAAGGAGCCCTTCTCCACTGTTGCTGGGAGTGTAGACTGGTACAACCATTGTGGAAATCAGGGTGGTAATTTCTCAAAAAACTAGGATTTGAGGTCCTATTCGACCCAGCTATTTCCCTTCTGGGTATCTTCCCAGAAGAATTAAAAACATCATACTACAGGAACATATGTACACCATGGTATTAGCAGCACAATTTGTAACAGCTCAATCTTAGAAACAACTCAAATGCCCATCAAACAAGGAATGGATAAAAAAAAATGCGGTTCTTTTTACATAATGGAGTAGTACTCAGCCATAAAGAAAGATAAACAGGAGACTTTTATAGGTAAATGGATACAACTCAAGACCACAGTCATAAGTGAAATAAATCAGACCCATGTGCGTAAACATCATATTGTCTCATTCGTGTGAGAGACTGAATGAGTAAGAAAGATCCAAAATGTACAACAGATATTGTGAATTGGCAAGAAACTGTTCAAAAGAAAAAAGACAAACTGTGATAGGGGAAAGGAAAAAAAGGAAAAAGAAATAAACATACATATACACAAGATAGTTAAGATAGTTATACAGCTAGTTTGTCTTAGTTCATTGCAAGGAAAGGTCTGTGCTAATATTGTTTGGACAAGATATCATGCCTGTATCTTGTATTCTGAATAACTGCTATGAAGACAATACACAATGTATTAATTACTGTAACTCTCGTACTAACCCGTTTTGAAACTATTTTGTTATTTTCTTTCTCGTTAAAAAAATTAACCTCTTGATACTATCAGAGACTTCATCAGTCAATTCTTGTATACAACTACATTTTAAGTGCATCTGTTTCTAGATGAGGGGATTTCCTCTTAATGTTAATGTCTTGTTGCCCTCAAAGACTTAACTCTTTCCCTTACCCTCTTGTACCTCCATCCAGCAAATATCCCAACTATACTGGATTTGGAAATTGTAACTTCCTTTTGTGGTGGACATTATTCCTTCTTTTTGGAATGCTTTGTTCTTGCAGTTTCCTCTTTGGGGATGCTTTGCTCCCTTCAAGAGCTCAAACGTCACTTCATCAGGAATGCCACACGTTGACCTTCCCTGAAAAAGCTTAGCACTTAACTATCTCACAGCAGCCACTGTGTACATTATCTGAAAATGTGAAACAGGCAACTAACTGTTCATTCAGTAAACATTTGAGCACCTGCTTTGTGCTGGGTGTTCAATGGTATAAATGGTAATGAACATGACAAGGTTCCACTCTCACAGATCCTACTACCTAGCTGGACACATGAACATTAAACAAACACAACTGTAATGACTGTTTTAAAGGACGGCAGGAAGTACCAGGTGCTATGAAGCTCTAAAAAAAGGGAATTCACACTGATCTGGGATTAACAAGCAAAGTACAGGTACAAAGGCCATTGGATAGCAAAATGTGCAGGAGCGGGAAAGCCCAGAGATATGGCTGGAATTAATGCATAGACTGTTCTCTTTAAAATTAATTTTCTTTTAGTCCCAATCTCCTTGCCCTTCTCTTGGTCAAGATACTTTTATCATTAGCCCTTTTATTTTAACATTCCATGTTATTTATTATTTATACCACCTACCTCCTCCAAGTACGATTCCTGTTCAGATGTAGTCTCAGTATCTAGAATAGTGGCTTAAACAAGAGCTTAATGCTATTGAACAAATGGTTAACTACTATGTTTGGTGTGCATGTAGGCCTACAGAAAACCATTAAAGAATTTTTAGCTGAGTAGAAGATCATTTTTCCAGCTGTCACTTACTACCTTGGGCACAATGTCTGAGCTCTTTGAAACTAAACAACTTCATCTGTACAACAGCAACAGCATCAACACCTCAAAAGGATACTGTCAAGTACTAAGCTGACATATGTATAATACTTTCAGAGTGACTGGCGGTAATGTTCAATAAATGTTCACTTTCCCATAGCATTAATTTATGATTTATATGCTTACCCTCACTGAGAGATCCCTCAGTATTAGAACCATATTTATCAACACTTTGTACCTAGTACAGTAGGTGACAACTAAGATTGTAAGCTCTGAAATTGGCTTTAGCAAAAGACATTAGTTTTTAGCTATGACTTCAATAAACAGGCTGTCAGGTTCTATTTGGAACCTCTTCCACTCTACTAGACTTTCTCAATTTTAGAGACTAGCAAGAAGTAAAAAGGAAGCAAAGTATATACAACAAAAACTGTAAATTCCTTGAAAGTAGTTAGTGCTTTATCCATTTTTGTAACAGACAGAACTGTACATGACAGGCATTCAGTTAAAGAATTGGAATTTCTTTAACCACTTGCAAAGGTACACCATGGGGCACCACCTGACACTTTGCTTACCTGACTGCAATCGCAAGTGAGCTTCAATATTCTGTAGTCGTTCTTCTACAGCCTGATTGCCACAATCTCGATGCATGCTGTTAGATTTATGACCTGATCCCTGAATTCCTTCAGGTCTAGTTTGTGGTCCATACGTATTTACAACTCTAGAAACTAAGTTAAGAAACTTATAAGCTACAGTGAATTTACTTTTAAAAACAGAAATTCTTTCTCCCTAACAGTACTTTATATTCTTTCCATAAAGATAACTAACCACAATCCAAGGCTGAGAAAGGCAGTATTTTGTTTTGTTTCTTATGGCTTGTTTCTAGATGTCTCCCCAACATCTCATGTAGTCATAGGTGAGGCTTTTTCACAGGAGGCTGAATCTAGAGTGTGTGATACTGGGATTAATGTGATGTGACGCTGGGATTGATTCATGGTGTGATGCTAGGATTACAGAAGGTCTACCTTCAGTGTGAATGCCACCCACTCTAAAAGTGGACAACCTGGAAAAAAATAAGAGACAGAAAGAGGCTTGCTTTTGTCTCTTGTTTGCTGCTTGCTGCTTCTGCCTGCCAAAAACTATTTCTCCTCTGTGATACTCCTTCTGCCACGCCACCCTGCCTTGGAACCAGCTGACTAAGGACTGAAACCTTTACAAACGGTGAACTACAATAAAGTTTTCCACCTTTAACTTTGGGTGTCGGGTATTTTGTCTCAGCAATGAGAAAAAGTAACTAAGTTTTAAAATAAATAAAATTTAGATGGGTATACTATTTCTATTTCTTTTTTTAATAATCTAGAATACACTTCTGTTGGTGACAATGGTATGTGGTTACTTACCTTTTACATGACTTTTAAATCCAGGGTAAGGGGTAAAAATGGCATCAGTTCTTGCACAACTATTTTCTAAGGGTAATTCAGATGAATATAAATTTTAATAGATTCTTAATTTCAAACACTGGAGAGTTTGATAAACTTCTAATAATTCATATTAACACATTACTTATAAGTAAATATAAATTTAAATAACAGTATTAATTAAATTACCATCATATATAGAGTTGAGTGACATTTGTTTTCTAAAATGAATCAGAACACCTAATATTTAACCTAATATTCAGATTTACATTAGGAAAAGCCATAAAATATCATAACAATACAATTTTTAATGGAAAACACAATATTTCTAAAAAGTATTCGGGCCTTTGGAGAAAATAATTTATATATTATAGAGTACCATATTTTAATTCTCCTTCACAGAAATAGGACTCATTTTTCTAACACATTCTTTTATTAAAATCCAGCATTTCTGACATCACTAGCCAAATCAGCAAACATCTAATAAAATGGATTGATTATATATTTAAAACCTTTAATTTCAGAACTGTTCATAGAAGATCTTGAAACCTCAGCTATAACACATACTTTCCCACTCCATCTAGATTTCCAGTACTCACTTAACACCTTCCCGCAGCTTGAACCACAGGTGGTACACGCATGACTGTCCCATCGGGCAGCTTATACCACTGATGGTACAAACGGTTCCAATCACTTTTATTAGTGTCTTACTAATAAAATTAGTAAGAAGCCACCTGATGGGACAGTTATGCACACACCAATGGTACTTCAAGCCGCCTGGCAGTGAGACATATGAATTACGGCCTGGTCACGAACATGTAAAAACTAATCACAAAAAGTCTTCTACTTCTTCCTACTCTTCCATTTTCAAAAACTGCAAGTTTAGGATAGCCATGTTGTGAAAATTTGTTCCAATTTTTTTCCAAGCTGAAAATATAATTTCTTTTAAATTAGACATTAATAAAGAAATTATAAAGAGCAAATTTGGACAATGTTAACATAATATCTAATACTATTAATATTGTTATATATTGACAGTTATGTTACATATCATAACTTATAACATATTATATGTAACATATTACAATATATGATGCTATACAGTAAAAATGTAAATGTCTGAGATAACATTAGTAAAACTATGCATTGACAGTAAATTTTCTGCAAGATTCCCTTAAATATTTTATAAAAAAAGAAATACTGAAAGAAAATTCTCTTTCTTCTCTGTAGAATTTTATTTTTTAAAAAAATCTCAATCATTTATTTAGGTCAAATTGAGAGGTCTTAAAAGGAACACATTAAAATGTATTTTTTGCACTTAAGTTTCATTAACAGTTCTGCTGATAAGTCAAATTTTGTGAATAAAATTCCAAATCCACTCCTCTTTTACATTTAGAGACTAAATAGTCACTTCTTTTTGGGGGGAGACACCTTAAAGTATGCTTAAAGGGTTATTACTTCTCCATTCTCTTTCTACCATTTCATGGAGTTAAGGGTTAAAAAAAGAAGTTATCATCCATTTCAGAGCTACATTCCAAATATACAGATTAACTGACCCATCAGTGAGAAATTCAGCATGGTGTGAAGATAGTGAATGTGTGAGTGCTAGTCACTCTCCACATCAATTCTTGCCAGCACTGTTTTGAGCCAGCAAAGGATTGAATAGGCCAAGGGATCCTGCTGAGCATTTCAATTCTTGTCAATTTCTATCCCTGGTGGTTTATAATAATAGAGTTAGCAAGGAGAACAGAGGAATAACATTAGTGACACATGTGATTGCTCCCTCAACAAACCTTCTTTCATGGGTTGCTTGCAGTTGGACTGTGCTACCTGAGATTTTTCCCCCTGCTGTACCTGTTCTAAAAAGCTAAGAGGAAAACATACCAAATCGAAAGGCAAATGTAAATGTTAATAGTAGAAAAAGTTGAATTTAGGACCCAACCTGAGCCTATACTATTTCATTAAGAGAATCAGTACATCTACATGATACGAGTCACTTTTAGGTTCATCTGACAATTCTTGTTCATAATAATTAGCCAAGAGATACTAGAAGCAACAAGAAAAATGTTCATTCTAATTATGAACTCTTCTCCATAATTTTTCCTAAGAACTACTTGCTCTGATTATTACTACGATGCTTGAATGTGATCTATGGCAGTGTTATGCAATGCTGTGTATTCTGCAGCATACCTGCAGATCTGTAAAAGTACTACAGCATCAAGTGAAGAGGGAAAGAAGAATCTGATGAAAAACAGCCAATGTATGCACTAAGAGAGAAAGGAAAAGAGCATAAGGCACCATGGTCTTCATGATAAATTGGTTGTATAGTGACATAAAACACTGCAACACAGGAGTAATGAGAAAACTACTCCCTCTTGAGGAATATTATTAACTTTACCAAGTTCACTGTCTTACCACAATTTCACAAGTGTATTTACAAGCTTGAAATTCATACTGCCTAGTTCCTTCATAACAGTGAGACTGAACAATCTTGCCACCCTATACACTTCATTTTCATTTGCTAGAGGAACTTTAAAATAACCTTTTAAACTTGTAGTACACATTAGTCTTTTATTAATGCCATTTGATTTTTATATAACCAAAGTGAACATATGTTTTGCAATACAGTCTATTATTAAACAGAAGGAAATTCTACTGTTTTAGTTACTAAAAACTTGTAAAATGAATTGTATTTTTACTGTTTTTTTTTTTTAAAGAAAGAAAAAGTGCAACTACAAAATTGTGCTTAAAATCCTATGAAAATTAACTTCTAGGTAGTTTACCTTGATTACAATCAATAACATTACAAAATTCCCTGACGTTGTTTTCATTGATTTCAGCTTGCTTTCTTTCGATAAATGCAGATATTCTTCTGTCAATCTACAAACAAGTACAGTTCAAAAATGTAAACACAGTAAGACTTTTAAAAGTAATATTGTCTCCCTCTTGCCCCCCAAAACTTCTTACTTCTGCTTTTCCAGCCTTTATTTGAACTACTTCTGGATCAAAATGGATTTGTGTCTTTTTCACATCACCTAAATCACCATCTTTGTGCTTTTCTTCTTCTTGTTGGTCACCAGTGGGAAATTTGGCATTTAGTTCATTCTGGTTCCCTGCTTCTGTTTTTCCTATCTCTTCAATGGTAGCTGAATTCTCCTCTTTAATCACAGGCTGAAGTTTTGCTAAAAAAGGCTGAGAAGAATACAATTCCATCTGCTAGGGTTCAAACTAACCACAATCAGTTACACATTTAATATAGTTCTATAAATTTCTAAACAAATGAAATATTTACTATCAATTACTAAATATAAAAAGTTGACACACAAGCATACATAAGTTTGACCACATAGAAGTGTCTGCTGTTTTCTGCTCCTGTGACCATTAACCATTGTTATAAATTTGTTTTTAAAAAAGAAAAAGAAAGAAAACCTGAAAAATTTTAAAATTTTCTTTGAGGAAATCATTCTGTCACTCATCTTTTATATTTTATGCCAAATCAGAACCATAAGCCTCTGGCACCAATGCCACTTAATTAACATGTCATTCAGATGCCTTTTCTGAACACTGAGGCTTAGCATTTTCCCTGCTTCACAGGACAGCCAGCCTCTCCCTTAGCAAAGCCCCACGGTATCACTACAGCACTGGGATGCTCCACTTGAAACTGCAGTTGGCCAAAATGAATGAGGGGGCATGGACATGACACACAGGGGCGTTATGCTCAGTGAACATTCAGGCTTCTCCTGGCATAGCAAGCTATCTTTTTGGGTCATAACATTAAGTTTTACCAAAAAAAAATGAATAAGAAAAAAACTAGCAAGATCCATAGCTGTAAACAGATGTCTATCACTAAACTAGAGGGGAGAAAGCCTTGTTGCATAATGTAAATTATATTACCCGTGTACTTCTCTAACCCTGTCCCCCTGCCACAATTAGGTTTCATTTGAGTTCTACAGCTTGTTGCTCTGCCCTTTAAAAACAGGGTTAACTACTACTTTTAATACGAAACACAGAGTTAAATTTTCCTACAAAGTCACTGAATAGAGGGCTGAAAATTAATGCCTACTCCATTAGTCAAAACACACCAACACTTAACCAATATTATAATTACTTTTTTCATAGCTACAATTTTGCTTCCATTGTTTGATATACCAAATACTACTCTCCTGAAGCCCTGTTAACACCTTAATCACAGTAAAGTGACCAATCCAAACAGTTCTACTAATCTTTTTGACACTTCATATCTTACATGTTGATTAGAAATAAATTGCAACATACATCAATTATAACTGTAGAGATGTTCAATTAGAAACCAGTCGGGTCATAATACTGTTCAGTTATTGAACTAAAATATATAAAAAAGTATATTATTATAAATAATAATTCAATATTGACTTCTAATACCAAGGTTGAATTATTTCAAACTGTTAAGATAAAATAGTGACTGGCTACTTACTAAGATGAGACATTAATGTCACAGAAATTACTTTCTTTTTAAAAACTATGCTGAAACTGTTTAATTGCAACAGACACTCCAGGATGTGTCATGCTGGGATAATGCCACTTCTTGAACCAGTGAAAGCACTCTATGAGCCTCCAAACTCACCCAAGGCATGGAATCATTATCATAGCATGACACACACCTGCCGTGTCTTATTGCTTAATTATAACCCACCATAGATGGAACTGTATTGAATTTTCGGTGCAAGTCTAGAATTGAATAGAATTGTACGCACTCAATCTCATACCCACATCGGCTTATTGGGCTATATTCCTGTAACTGCCCTGATCACTACTGAAATTAACAGATTTAGAACCAATCTGGATATAAGTAATCTTTTATTGATAACAGTATTAATATAGTGTTAAGACAGAACTGACCAATATGCACACAGCTAATTTAACCACAATTAATTTCTGTCTGTGATATCAAGTTAAATTTCTAGCAAGAAATTTACCTGTAAATGTAAAATGTGTTGTTCAAGTGCTCTAAAGAGCAATGCAGGCTGGAATGCCGAGAGGCTCTGGAGCTTGTCCCAATCGATTGTAATTTTCACCACATCATCTCTGAGGTTAAGCTTCAAAGGGGCAAACCAGCAACATCACAAAAATTACACGATTAAGCTGTATATCTGGGATTGCCACAAAAATAAGACTTCTATGGAGTAACACATGCCTATTAAAGTTATCAAGTTTTTAATGATACATTAAAATGCTCTGCCTAGTTATCATTTTAAAAGGCCGAGAAGATGCAGCATTTCATAAAAAAAAAAATGACATCTCAAATTTAATGGATTCTTAGGTCTGTGTAATGGGACCATCTCAGAGGTGAAACTATCTATGAAAGATTAAAAAAAAAAAATGAAGGTACTTCAGCATCTAAATATCTTTGGATAAAGTCCAAAATATGTTTGCCTTATTCAGAACCCTACCACTTCCAGGTCAGGCATTAAACAGAGAAGGTACAACTGTTTTATCAGAGTTCTAATATGTGCATTTTTCTCTGTTAAATATGTACACAAATACATATCTGAAATAATCATGATACATTATTCTGATGTCTTAATAATGATATTATTGTTTTCAACTTTAACCATTTTAAAAAATAATTTAAATATCCAGGTTATTCATTCATATAAAATCTGGGGATAAGTAGCAAAATGTTCATCTACAAATAAAAATTGAACTATTATTTAGTTATGGAAGTCTGAAACTGAAAAAAAAAAAAAAACACCTCCATTCTAGTGAAACAATTGGGCAGAAAGTGGATGGAATGTCCAGTGTTTATGTTAAGTGGTATTTTCTAGTAAGCTATGAGGTCTCATTACATGTCTATTTCTTATCAGTTGGTGATCTAGCAGAACAAAATCATACCCAGGAAACTAAGAACCTGATTATAAAATTAATATCAAAATCAGTGAAAATTTTAGATGACAGCCTCCATCTGCAGTAACAGTAAAAGTGAACCCTCATAAACATTTCTAGAGATGTGCTTATAGCATAGTAGAAAAATAATATTCCATAATGGAATGAAGTTAATTATGTTATATTTCTCTGAAATAATTTACTAAAAATAAGTCACATATTCTAAAAACTAATGACACGTTATATAAGTTCAAATACAGATCTCAGGAGTTACAATGATAAAACAAAAATATGAATCATTGTACACAGAATCAAAGTGATCTCTGATTACAAGAGGCAGCATATTGAATAAACACTATGTGATAGAAATTTACTGCCCTTTGAACATGAAATCAGAAGCATTTAAAGTCCATGTCAGACAAGTGTAAAGAATATGAAATTTTAGATAGGCTGAATAAGTTTATGTTAATTATGATTTTACATTATGATTAATGCATTTAATGCAACTGATATTACTTTAATGCCTGCAACATACGTTATGTGTAAAAGTAACCCGTTACTATACTTTTCTAGTACTCTAAGAAATCTAAAGTCAATTATGGCAAATTTATGAATACAGTCTGGAAAAAAGCAAGTACATCCTCCAGCAATGAAAAGCATGATATTTTCCTAGAGGAAATAGCCTACAGAAAATAAATCTTAATGTCTGGATCATATTCTCATTTCAATTCAACAGAATTATGTAAGCCTTTAAGTATAATTAAGGATTCTTGGTCTTTTAAGAAAACTACATCAAAGTGTTACAAATTAATTTTAAAATAAACTCAATATGTCAAATTAGTCAACAAGTTGCCTATCAGTAATATGAATTCTATGCATTTTTGGAATAGTAAAATATTCATTCAAAAATCTCCATTAGTATGCTACTAATTAAAGATTCGTTTTCAATAGGAAGTTATTAATACAAAATCCATGCTAACACTAAATTAACTGTGTAAAATGAGCCATCCAGAAGCAAGTAAAAATGGTAAAATTAATAAATTTTGCAATTTGGAGCAGGAAATACTTTTTAACAGTGAATTTTATGTCTCATATTAAGGCAATAATACAATATATCTTCCTATTACCTTCCAGAGGTAATACAATGATACTTAGGATGAACTTAGGCAAATTACTATACAACATGCATTTTAGAAATCCTTTATATATATTGCAAAAGGAAATACTAACTTTGTGGGGGCAATTTTGTAAGTATATATTCTGGCTTTCATTTCAGTGCATCTCAAAATAGAGTATTACCAAAATGGTTAGCATTTACTTTATGAAACAATCTTATTTTTAATACTTCTATAGATGTCACTGTAAAACCAGATATTTACTCTGAATATTTTTATTTATTGTGTCACTGTAAAACCAGATATTTACTCTGAATATTTTTCACAGCTGATATATGTAAAATTCAGTCACTTCTGTATTTGTACCTTTAAAATACCAGAATGTTTAAAAATTTTAGGTGAGTTAAATTCAGTATGTAAAATATTTTAAGAGACATTTAAATCATAATCACTTTTCAATGTTAGTTTTTAAAACTTCTGTAAATAATAGGTGAGCATAAATATTTTTATCCTGATGTTAGAAAATGAGTAAGCTTTAAAGTTCCAACTGTCCTTTCCATAAAACAATTCTTTAATTTTCAAATTATTTAAAAGTCTAGTAGTTTAAGACTGAAACGCTGATAGCGATCAAAAGTTCCCAAGTCTCAAAATTTTTTTTGTAAGTCCTTAGCATACTGAGTTTGAAAGCTGTCTTTTAGGAGATACTGTTAATAACTGCTTCATTGCAAAAGCAATAATAACAAAAAACAAACAAAACCCAAAATAACTGTAAAAAAGACTGATTTCTCCATCCACCTACGGCTTTCAATGATAACTGTCACCAATGACACACACATATGTTCTATCTTCACAGGAACTGAGCATTATCTTTGACATAAATGCCTGCAGTGTCCACTACATGCAACAGTACCGGCTGCAGAGCAAACTAAGAAACAGACCATGTAAGATATAAAAAGAAGTATTTTTAAATGCAGGCAAACATTTTTCTTTCTCATTTAAAAACTGCTTGATTACATCATGAAACGAAATAGTGTTTTCATCTAAAAGAACGTAAAGAGCCCAGTTTTAAAAAAACCCCAATTTCACATTTCTGCAAAAGCGATTTATCAGAAAATTAAACTAGCTAAAAAGCAAAAGTTCTAATACAATCAGAATCGGCCACGGATAACTCATGCGATTTTACACTAGCGATATTTCACGTTAATTCCTTTTACTTTTCTTCTTATTTGAAAGGGTAACATACAACGGCCAGGAGGAACACAGAAATAAACAAAACCAAGTGACTCAGAAGAGCAAATCACTCCAAAATGGAAAAGAGGGCGCTTTTCCAAAACCCTCAGGCCATACTGAGCAACCAATTTCTATAAAGTATAGGTTGCAGGAAGGAAGACCCTGAGCCCAAGGAGCCTCCTAAACCCTCAAGGGAAGCATTTGCGCGTTCATCCTCTACAAGCGTGCCCCTCTCGGAGCCGGCTTTCTGTCTCACGCCTAGGGAGGAGAGCTGCAAGGTAATCTGGTCGGCAACCCGCACTGAACTAAGCCCGGGCAACCACCCTCACTCCGATCGCAGGCCACTAGGCCTGGGCTCCTCCCCCGGCCTCAGCTACGCGGTCGCCTCGTCTCACACCCCGGCAGGCCAGGGCTCCCCTGCACCCCGCCCTCCACTGGAGCGATAAAGGGAGGAGGGGCTGGATGGGTCTCCACACCCCACTTACCTGTCCAGACAAGGTGTGCAGGGAGCGAAAGATTTCGCACAGGACCTCTCGGGAGAGGTTGGGGCTGCAGCTTCGCTCTAGACTCTTGTCACTGCTGTTGGGGTGACTAGGATCCGTGGTAGCAGCCATGACACCTTCGCAAGAGGCCCCTAACACCACCGAGGTACAATCACAACCCTACCCCCACCATGCTTTTGTCGCTTTGGGATGACGTAACAATCCAGCGTCTCCCTTAGCTCAAGGCCTTAAAGTCCCACCCTCTCTGTGTGACGGACAAGCACGAACCCCAACCAGGTGCAGCGATAGCGCGGCACGTAGGAAGCGGGTGTTTCCTGACTAGAGCAAGACCGGATTTTCTGTTCAGAGTGTAGCTTAGAGTATTGGTGTGGTAAGGGTTAGCATGCATCCTGAAGCCTATCTTGACTCTTAGATGTGTTCCTAAGAAAAAAACTTATAGTTAAATGTCAGGGTTTGAACCCCAAATTAAAAGTTGAAATTTTAACATGGTGGCCCTGCTGGTCAAGGTTGGAGAGGTGTCCACACCTTCCTAAATATGGAAAACTTTCACACAGAATTGTCTTAACTGCATAGAGCGTTTTCATCCTTACAAAGTTGTTTGACATACATCACTGCTAATTTTTTGTGCAAGGACGGAAGGATGTAAAAAATATAAAGGTGCTCTATTATGCCTTATTTTGCCATCAAGGAAATGACATGAATGGCTTCCCGCAGCCTGTAAAATAGTTTAGATCGAATTTCAAAAGATTAAAGATGCCAACTCTAAACTTGGTTCAAAGCGAAACAATGTCAGTATGATTCCAACAGGAATTTAAGCCAAGTAATTTCATGTTACCACAATCTGAAATTAAAAGAATAAAACAAAATTGACAATGTATTATTTATCAGATACCTTTACTAGAAACATATTTAAAGTACTTTGTAACCATTTAATCAGATTCTTAAACATTAAAATGGTTAACTGAAAAAAGTTCTAGAACAATTTTTAGTGTTGATCGCTTTTCAAAAATATTTAAATTAATTAAATAATTAATTTTTTGTTTTAGTACTGGGAATCAAACTCAGGACCTTGCAGTTGCCAACCATGCGCTGCATAGCTGAACTATATCCCTGGCCCCCTACTTAAATAAATTTAGAGGTCAAGGACAAGGGATTTAAAACTCTTCGTTCTAATAGTTTAATGATGCATTTACAGTGGAGAAAGCAAAGGTGAAAACTTGCACAAAGTATACTTAGTTTTACAGCAAACTGAGTGAAAGGCCAGGAGTAATGCATTAAAGAATTGTATAAGAGCAGTAAGGATAAAAACTCCTTTATCCTGTCGCTAGGAAGCCTCTTAGTTAGCTTTTCGTTTCCAAAGGCATAGGGATCACCAGGCTTGACCAGATCTTGAACAATCTTGTCTGTTCCCTTGTAGCAGCAAGATTTGAGTACATAGCTGCAAGAACAGCCTAGAGATAAGAATACTTCACAATAGCCAGTCCCAAATTGAGAAACCATCTCATTCAAGTTACTCATCCTCATAGTTAATGTAAATTTACAACTCTTTTCAATTTTAGCATATTTTCTTTGCCTCTGATTCTCTTATAATTGGAGGCTAATTGTAAACTCAGGTAATGCTAAAAGTTTTGTTTCTATACTAAATTAGTCACTAGGTTCAGATCATTTGTTTTTCATCAAGGTATAAGGAGATTTTTTCAAATGTGTGGGACACTAGTATGCAATACATTTGGGAATATGCTTTTTACATTAAAAGTATGCCATATTTACTGTTTGTAATTATAAGTTACTAGTGCTGCTCATTCCTTTCTTTGCCACCACTGATTTTGAAATTACATGCTTTACTTGATCCTTTGAACCTCTAAGACAAAATTAACTGATATAATACGTATATATAATATATATGTATAACTTCTCTGTGTAATCTATGATTTAATATCCAGACCTATTTGTATAGTAGTATTGCTTACTTAGGTAAAACAAAAAATTCTGACTTCCATGTATTATTTCTTCTTTCTAATGATCATCCTTTCTTTCTTTTCAGTGGTACTGGGGATTGAACCCAGGGCTACATCCTGAGTCCTTCTTATTTTTTATTTTGAGATAGGGCCTTGCTAAGCTGCTGAGGCTAGTCTTAAATTTACAGTCCTCTGACCTCAGCCTCGTAAGTAGCTGGGATTACAAACTACATCACCACATCAGTTCATAATAGAAAATTCTATTTTAAATAGAAGAACTTATAGGCTGAAAAGATGTGGATTCCTTTGGCCTAACTCCAAGTAGGAATTTATAAATATTAATATATAACAAAAATGTAATAAAGGCTGAAATTTAGAAAGGAAATAATTTGCCTTTTATAGAAAACTAATTACAGTTTATGAACTGGGTTGCTGAAAAATCTGCTGCCTTGCAGAAATGATTGGTGTTGGTGTTGGCATTAGCAACAGAGTTAGAAAATACTGTCTTGCAAGTTTATGCTGAAGATCAATTCAGAAGATAGAAACTATAAGAGAAGTCTAGTCTATCTTCCTTAGCAACAAAAGTGTACTTTATGTTGAGCTTTAAAGGAACAACATAGATAATCCACTGCTCAGCCAAATGCCTGAGGTATTATGTATAACATAATAATACAAAATTATATGATAATACAAAATTTTGATATGTGTTGGATATATATAATACAAATATTTCTTAATGCAGAAAAGAGGTGGAGAGGATTTTCATCTCTAGCTTGTCATCACCTGTGGCGTAAGTCCCAAGTTAAGACTTTTTATTTGGCCTTTGTCTAAATTTCTAAAGTCACTTTTTTCAATAAAACATCTTCTCCTGAGACTGTTTTTACTTATCCATAGTTGTACTTTTTCTCTCCATGCTTTCATTTATGTCCCTTGCCCTTTACCTGCTTGAGAAAATTTCTTTTTCATCTTCACACTCCAATTAGGAAGTCATCTAGGAAGTCTTTCCTTGTATCTCTTTCCCTGAGAGGTTATTTTCTCCTCTGCTAAACTACTTTTACATGCTTCCATTATTTTTCCAGTCACATTGAAATAGTTATTTCCCCTATGAGGATTTATATGTATCATATTGGTGTACTTGAGGCTTAGTATAACTCCTGCTATAGATTAATTGTTCAGTATAGTCATTCCCCTCTGACCAAGACAGATACATTTTAATACCCTAGTGGAAGCTTGAAACCTTAGCATATGATTTTATGGAACATATGTTCAACAGTAAAAAATGGCTAAGCAAACATTTCTTGAAGTTTGTTCTGCTAAATACTAGTCCTATATGTACTATGATTCATTCTTACCATAGATTTCAGCAACATTAACATATGATTTCCTTAATGAGAACTTTTATCTTTTCACTTAAAGGAAGTACTTTACAGCTTCTCTTTGTCATGTCTAAATTGCTAGTTTCACTACTCTTGAACTCTGGTGCCACTGTTAATCAAAATAGAGACATCTGAACACAGTGCAGTGAAACCATGACACTCTGATAAACGGCTACCGAGCAACTAGTGGGCAGGCATCTTAGAGACTAGGATATGCTAAACAAAGGATTCATGTCTGTGTTGGTCTGGGGCATTATTTTTGCAAGGGAGAACACAACATAATATGCAGAACACATATTTTACAAGATTATAAGAATGATATGCAAAGAATGTGCAGGAAATCTGTCCACACACCAAGACCAAGGAATCCAGCTGAGGGCCTGTATCTCATGGAAATGTCTGGCATGAGTCCAGCTGAAAACCTAGAACTTATAACAGTGCCTCCCACGAGTCCATCTGGAGGCCCAGAGCCCATAACAATATCTCATGCAGGCCTGTTTCATGGATCTGTGCTGCAAAGGCCCAAAGGTCAGTGGTGGAATCTAGGAAGTCTGTGCCAGCGGGATGAAGGATTTGTGCTAGCAGGCTGAGGGATCTGCACTGGAGAACCAGAAGAACCAGAGCTCCCCTGAAAGGTACCACAGCCATCCTCAGCAACAGTGAGGTCCCAAGCTCCTCCAATGATCAAGATGGCAGAGTTCCCATCAAGGGAGCCAATGCAGCAAGCTTCTCTAGGAGACTGGCAGTGCACCATCTTCCCCTCCAGAGCCAGGGAGCAATGCTCAAAGTGAGGAACAGAGCTCCCCGAAAGTGAACCAAAGCCATTCTCAGTGCCAACGAGGTCCCAAGCTCTTTGGAGGATGAAAACAGCCAAGTTCATCAGGAAAGCCAGCATGACGAGCTCCTCCAAAACAACCAACAGCTCCTTACAGCATCCACCAGCCCCAACAGCCTCTTTTGTTCCCAAAACCCTTTTTGTTCTTCTCTAAGTCTGCCTCTTATGCTGCTGGCAACAGTCCGCAGGTGGGCCTCCCACACCCAGCACCATGCTTTCTCAGTTCAGCTAGGGGTTATAAGTTGAGCACCAGTGGTCAATCCACTACAATGTCCCAGACAGCTGAAGTGGGATAGTAGAAGATTCACCACATTACTCAAAACTGCGTCCAGTTTAAAACCTATGAAGTGTTTATTTCTTAATTTTCCACTTATACTTTCAAACCATGGTTGACCAGAGATAACTGAAACTCTGGAAAATAAAACCATGGATAAGAGAGGACCACTATTATGATTGTTGAGCTCAATTGAATTGCCAAAAGTGAACAGATTTGTTCAATGAAAAAAGAAACAAGTTTGTACTGTCAGGGAAAAATTGTAACAAACAGTAAGAATACTATACCTATTTCCCTTAAAATAACAAATCATGTCTACTACTGTCTTTGGAGTAACAGATTCAAAATGCTCAATTTTTAAAGTGTATAAATATTGCTAGTTTTCATTATCATTGTCATGAATGGTACTCATAGAAATTAATTATACCTACTAAGTTCCAAGCACTGGTTGATATTGGAGGTACAAAGATGAACAAGACAAGGATACTCACTCAAAAAATTTCTATCTCCGGTGGAGGTAGGCAGACATGTAAACCATTCACATAATGTGACAATGACCATCTTAAATGTATGTGTGTATAAGGTAGTTCAACCAATTAGTTCCTTCAGGGGAAGGGGTTGGGTTCAGTGTCAGAAATGGTGTAAATACTTCAAGTAATATGAACTTACTTTCAAGTAATATGAATGAACCTCAAATGATAAGTGAAAATTCTCAATTTAGAAAACACATGAATGGCAACTTTAATATACTTGATGCATTTAAGGAAGATATATTCAATAGTAAAAAGTGGCTAAGCAAACATTTCTTGAAGTTTGTTCTACTAAATACTACTAAACGATGCCCTTTGTTAAAATCCCATTATTAAATAAGGTGTTATACAATCAGCCATCTTATCTTTGACAAAGGAGCTAAACATGTTCACTGAAAGAAAGTCTCTTTAATTAATGGCGCTGGAAAAACTGGCTTTACACATGCTAAAGACTAAAACTAGACCCATGCCTATCATCGTGCACTAAAGTCAGAATATTAAACCTTAAATATTAAAATTAAATATTTAAAATTAAATATTTAATATTAATTAAAATATTAAATATTAAAATTGAAACACTAAATTTACTGGAAGAGAAAATAGGCAGAAATCTCAAAGACATAGGTGTAAGCAGAGACTTCATAAACAAAATCCAGACTACAAGGAAAATAGTAAAAAGAATCAACAAATGGGATCCCATCGTATTAAAAAGCTTTTGGACAATAAAAGAAATCACCAATGAAGTGAAAGGACAACCCACAGAGTGGGAAAAAATTATAGCCAGTTGTCTCTCAGACAAAGGATTTATATCTAGAACATAGAAAGAAATGAAAAAAAATAGGCCCCCAAATTCAAAGACCCAATCCAAAAATGGGCATCTGAGATAAACACACTTCTCAGATGAAGCAATACAAATGAGAAATAAATGGAAACATGTTCAACATCACTGGTCATTTGAGAGATGCAAATTAAAACAATGCTGAGATTCTATCTCACTCCAGAAAGAATGGCTATCATCAAAAGATGAGGAATTTCCAGAAATAATGAAGTATATTAAACTACAGGTCCAAGAAGGTTGGAGAACCTCACTATTTGTTATATACTGCTATGTGAAAAATTATTCCCAAATTGAATGG
This sequence comes from Chinchilla lanigera, assembly GCF_000276665.1. Lineage (NCBI taxonomy): Eukaryota > Metazoa > Chordata > Mammalia > Rodentia > Chinchillidae > Chinchilla > Chinchilla lanigera. The sequence continues at coordinate 24,815,974 of NW_004955409.1, read as the reverse complement.
TTTCAAACACAAAACTTCCCTTTCTTCTTCTCTCCCATTTTTCCTTTCACTTTTTGTAATTTGGCGATTGAATCCAGGGCCTTCACACTGAGATACATACCTCGTATTTATTTATTCATTTTATTTTTGTGATACTAAGGGTTGAATGTAGGACCTTCACACTGAACTACATCCCTAACACCCTTTTTAAAAAATTTTGAGATAGGGCTCCCAGAACTTTTTATTTTTTTTATTTTGAGGTAGGGTCTTGCCTAAATTGCTGTGTTTCCCATACGGGCTTGAACTTGTGACTTTCCTTCCTCAGACTTCCAGTGTTAAGATTATAGGCATTCACTACCATTCTTGACCAACTAACATTTCTTATCTCACAGCTTCTGTGGGTCAGAAATTAAGGCGTGGCTTTACTTGGTGAATCTTTCACTTGCTTTAGAAAAACACAGGAAGACATAAGCTTTAATACTTTTTGGATGAATCTCTCAAGTCACCATTGTTACTTCCACCTGACTGCATTTATTAAAAAGCAAATTACTATGTCTAATTCACATTCAAGAGTGAAATTAGGTTCCCCATCTGCATTTCAAAATTGAAAGAGAAATGAAGATTTTTAAAAGAAAAAATGATTTATTATGTATATGTGCAATTCAGTAAATGCAATACATCATGCAAAACAATGAAAGATAAACCTCATAAGATCATTTCAATAGATGCAGAAAAAATCTTTTGATGAAATTCAACATCCTTTCATGATGAAAACTCTGAACAGACTGGGTATGGAAGGATTGTACCCAAGCAAAAATAAAGGTTGTGTATGACAAATCCATAGCCAATATCACACAGACTGGGGAAAAGTTAAACCTGTTTCTTCTAAGATCTGGAAGAAGACAAAAGTGTCAGTCTCACCACTGTCATTCGATATAGTACTAGAAGTTTTAGAAGAGCAATCATGCAAGGGCAACAAAAGCATACAAAAAGAAAGGAATGATAAGAACAGGGTAGATTTAATGCCAGTACCCCTCAAACTCTTTAATGAAATTGAAAGGGAAAGAGAACTGCCAAACTCAGTCATAGAAGCCTGTGTTACCTTGATTCCAAAATCTGGCAACTCACTAAAAAAGAAAGCTACATGCCAAAATCTTTAATGAACATAGATGCAAAGATTCTCAACAGGACCCTGACAAAGAGAATGCAAAATATCAGTAAAAAGATCTACATAATGACCAATTAGGCTTCATCCCAGGGATACAAGGATGATTCAACATTGGACTTCCCAGACTTCACAACTCTAGGAAATAAAGCTATTCTTGTTGAGTTAACCAGCCTCATGTATTCTGTTATAGCACCACAAAAAATTAAGATTTATGATTATCTGTATTCTGTTTGAGGTTCATTGAGTTTTCTGAATATAATTTTAATCAGTTTTGGAAATTTTAAGTTTTATGTCTTCAAATAAATTTTTATCACCTCCTCTCTCTTTTGCTTTTTAAACTCCAACAATACATATTTTAGACTAGATATTACCTCTAGTATCTGTTGATTTTTCTATCTGTGCTTTGTTTTGCATAGTTTCTACTGCTTTGTGGTCAAGTTCACTAATATTTTCTGATGGAGTATTTAAGCTGCTCTAAATCCCACCCAGTGTATTTTTTTGTCTCTAATACTGAACTTCTAGGGAAACTGCATTTGAATTTTTATTGTATATTTCATTGCTTTCCTTGGAATGTTCATGATTCTTCATATTTTCTTGAATGTATATAAAATACTTATTTTAGGTACATCATTATTTCTGTTGAATAATGTTCATTATATTTTTCTGATTTTTTGATTAATGCATATTTTACATTGTTGACTTCTAAGTTTTGATATATTTATTTAAATATGCTTTTATTCTGATATGCAATTAAATTACATATAATTAGTTGAATGCTTTGAGACTTGTTATAAGCTTTATTATGACATGCCAAAGCAGCCTTAACCCAAGGTTAATATAGCACCACATTGAAGGTAATCCCCATCAGAATATACTAATCAATGCTTCTTTTAATATGAGGACTTTCCACTCTTATTAGTGGGAATGAAAGTGAATTTCACATGTGTCTGAGTTCTGCCTATTACTTTTCAGCCTTTGGGTATTTTCTTCTCACATGTACTGTCCACAGACTCAAGGAGATCCCTCTTCAAGTGTTCAGAGCTCTCTTTATCTATAGAGCTCCCTTTTTCTCTGGTTCCACTGACTCCTCAGATTCTGATCACTGCCACCTCAATACATTTACATGACCAGATTTTATTGACATTCCACTTCCATGATCTGAAGCCTGCAAACTTATTTGTACACAGTAAATTCATGCAATTATAGGAGTCAGTGTAGTTGTTTCCTTTCTCTAAGAGTCACAGTCCTGGGCTTCCTGTTTGTTATAAATTTGAATATGGTTTGTCTCCTTTCCCCTAAAGAAGCTTGGTCTCCATGAGGAGGTGTTAAGGTAGTGGAAACTTTAAGTGTAACCTATAAGAATGTAACTGGATCATGGTGATTCTACCTGCATAAATGGATTAATACTTCTTTTGGGAGGGGTCAGACCTAGTAGGAGTGGATTAGTTCCCATAAAAGCAGGTTGTTATAAAAAGGGTGAGCCTGGCTCTCCCATCTCTTGCTTCCTGTCTCATCATACAAGCTCTTCTGCCTGGGCTGCTTACCACTCTCACATAAACATTCACATTTGTGTTGAGGCCCTCACTAGAGCTGAAAAAAATGCTTATGCCATGTTCTTGAACCTTCAGAGCTATGAGCTAAATAAACCTCTTTATTAGTACTTTACCTCAGTTTTCTTTTTTAAATAGCAATAGCAAACAGACTAAGATACTGCAAATCCTTTCTTCTTTTTTTTTCCTTATTTCTTTCTAGTTTAAGTGGGAGGATAAATCTGGATACTGTTATCTCATTTTTGTTTGGAAATGGAGGTCTACCATTACTTTTTTGTTTGGTTTTTATTAGTACATATTTGCAATACATAATTATCACATTCATTGTGGGGAGTTGTAATGTACACAACACATCTTTTATTAGGCCTTTTTATTACTTTACAGTACATGTAATGGTTGTGATACTTTTCATAGGTTAACTTTGGGAGCTGGGGAAGCCAATTCTTGCTAAGCTGCTGGAACCCATAGTACTCTCCCACTATGCTTACTACACCTAGTATTGGCAAAAGCATGACATCTCTTTTTGTGGCACCCTGTTACCTGGGAATGAGTGCCTCATTTCTGATCCCCCTCAAATTGCTTTCCCGCCAGGGAATGAGCATGGACCTGCCTCAGTGAATTTTTGTCCATGGTTGAGGCATTTAAATAACCCATTAGTGCATAAAAACCAGGATCGCTGTGGTGCCCCGTAGGAAGAATTTAGTGGCCTGATTTAGTTACAGGCAACTTGGTTATGTCCTTGCCACACATAAAATCCTAATCCAAAGATAGTTTTAATCATAAAGAGGGGAAGTGGCTCCTCCTCTTCTGGGGTATCTTCTGGGGTATCTCTTCTGGGGACTATCTCCATTAGAAAGCAATTGCCTCATAGAATGGAGGACTAGATCTTGTACACATCCAACAATTCCCAGCCAGGGTAGGGAAAGACACAGTGAGGAGATGGTGGGTCTCACTACATCTGGTAAATATACCCAGTTGGGCACTTATTTTATCTACATTAGCTTGGATGATCTCTGAGGTTGAAATGTTACCTTTTGAGGGGACTACAGACACAGCCTTTGGTCTAGAGTTATCAGAGTGATGAAGCTCACGGGTGAGGGAAGAAAAAGGAGTGACTGGCTTCCTGGGGGTCACCTCTGTTAATGTTACATGGATGAGAATCCTTGCATACCTTCACCCCCCCCACACTGTCTGTGTGTACACGCGAATACCCCAAGTAAGCCCTGTTACCCAAACTGGATCATTAATATCTTTTAGAATTATCCTAATTTGCAAGCAAAAACTGTCTGAACACCCAGTATTGTATCTGGCCCTCTTTTCTCTATGTCACTGGACATACCTGTCCTTCTGGGCCCACTAATTGGTTTGGGGTCTGGATCTTTATCCCTGATTTGTGGTAAGTGTCCATACCATCTACACCAAAGTCCTATGGTTTCACAACCCCAGTGGGGACACTATGCTTCCCTTTTATTGTCACAATTTTCCCCTTGTGTCTTTGGGCACATATACAGCCCCCATGTTATTAAGGCTATTTCATCACTCTCTTGTTTGTTTTTTCCTGAACTTTACATGTAGGGAAGGGGTGGCTTTTAGGTTTAGCCTTGTCTTGCCACCAGTAGGGGTTCCAGAATTTACATATAGGAGTGGTAAACTCAACAGTTTGTTGTTCACATGGAATTTGCAAGGAGGCCAGCTCAGCTCACCCAAGTCCAACAGATTCTGCTTGTGGATGCTCAATGGTGTGGTTACAAAAGTATTTCCCAAGTCCACCCAAAGAGTCTGTCTTTATCTGGAGTGCAGTTACCACCAAAGTTGTCCACAATAGGCAGGCTGAGGTCAATCTAACTAGTGGAATCATCACTGAGATTCAGTCGTGGCCAGTTTCTATTGCACACTTTGAGAGTATCATAGAGCAATGGTCTCTGGTGTGGGTGAGGTCTCAGGCATAGGTGGTAGTGTCAGCTGGACCGACTCCTTGGGGAGTTCTGGTGTCCACTTCTTGGCTCTGGAATGGTGAATCCACAGAACACAATCTGTAACTTTAAGAGCAGTAGGCATGGGTAAAGCAGTGTCATAAGGTCTCACCCACTTTGGCTGGAGCTGTTCCTCCTTTAAGTCTTAGTCAACACTTTGTCTCCTGGTGTGAAAGAGTGAATAGGAGAATGGATTGGGATAGGGTGTCACTGTTACATGACCTGCTGAAGTCCTTTCAGAGTTTTTTCTAAGGCCTTCATCTGTTGGCATAGATCCAATGTACCTATTTCCTGTAGTCCTTCCAAAATGGTCAAAAGTGAGGAAAGCCTCACAAATATTATTTTGAATGGAGTGAGCCCATCTCACTACAGGGTGAAATGGATCACAACAGGGCTATTAGAAGCATAGTCATCCAGTTTGCCCCAGTTTCTTGGCATAGCTCAGCTAGTGTGGTCTTTAAAGTTCAGTTTTGTCTCTCCACCTGCCAAACTCTGTGGCTTATAGGCTGTGTGTAGCTTCAACTTTAACCCCAAAGCAGTAGAAGGCTCTGAAACACTCGATCCGTGAAAGCAGGTTCATTATCTGAACCTGCTGTCATGGGGAGCCCATACCAGGGAATAATCAACTCCATTAAGGCTTTTTCCACTTCTCTAGATTTCTTAGCTCTTTCGGGGATGGCCTCCACTCAGCCTGAGTAGGTGCAGATGAGAACCAACAAATACTTTTATTTCCACTAGTTGGCTTGATTTCAGTAAAGTCCACCTCAGTGTTCTCAAAAGGCAGTGTCCCTTGTCCTTGAACTCCAGACTGTTGCTGTGGGTGAGAAACTGGATTGCTGTGAGTGCAAGCTGCACACCTGCTAGCCACAGAGGCACATAAAGTTCAAAGTCTAGAAATAAATGTTGGCCAAGCAGCTCTGCCATGGCTGTTTTTCCTAAATGGGTGTGGCTGTGTAGTTCTTGAATCACGAAATGTCCTACAGCCTCAGGGAGGAATACCTTTCCTCCTGGTAAAAGTTGCCATCCATTTTGTTCTCTAGCCCCCTCTGATGTGGCCCACTTTAGCTCTGCATCTGAGTTTTGAGAAGCAGAGCCACTAAGGCCTGGGCTACAGGAAGTGATTCTCCAATAGCAGCTTGCCAATTGCCCTGGGCCTCCATTGAACTACCCTTCTGATGGCCCAGGCAATGAAGCACAGAAACCTTGGTGGGTAGCCAAATGGCCTGCAACAAGTTCAGTATTTCTTGCAAATTTTTAGTGTCTTTACCTCCCGTAGTTAGCAGGCCCCTTTCCCAGTAGATGGCACCACACACATGTAAAGTGGCACAGGTGTAGTAGAAATCAGTATAAACATTTACCTGCTTGTCTTTTCCTACCTCCAAGGCCCAAGTGAAAGTGATCTATTCAGCTTTTTATGCCAACATTTCAGGAGGCAGAACCTCTGGCCAAACAGTCTATTTGATGGTGATGACCCCTGCTCTCACCCTCTGAACCCCTTCAATTACCATGCTGCTTCTGTCTGATAACAGGGTCAGGTGGGGGTTCTGGGGGGATGTATTCTGTAGATCTGGTGCAGCAGAGTAGACTGTTTCAGTTGCTTCCACTTAATCATGCACAGGTGGCTCCAGGGACATTGGCAAAAGAGAGGCAGGGTTGAGAGCCTGTATAGTCTTAATAGTGAGTCGAGGATCCTCCAGGAGTGTCCCTTGGTACTGGGCCAGCCTAGTACCTGAGAGTCATTTTTCACCAGGTCCTCTTATGAAAGTCTGTACTGTGTGGGGAGCAAACACATCTAATCTTTGACCCAGAGTCAGTTTATCAGCTTCTTTTACAGTGGTGGCTGCTGTGGCCCATAGACAAGAAGGCTATCCAGCCACCACATAACCCAGCCTCTTAGACAAGTTTGCTACTGGATGCTTCCAAGTTCCCAAAGTTTGAGTCAGGACACCCCATGTAATTCATGTGTGAATAATTGGAATGGTTTGGTAATATTGGGCAATGGCAGAGCAGGGGCACTTAATAATTTCTCCTTTAGAGTCTCAAATGCTGTCTGGCACTCAGGATTTCACTCCAAGGGAGGGTTATTTCCTCCTTTTAAAGCCTCATGTAAGGGTCTGGCAATGGCTACAAAATTAGAGACCCATAAGTGACAATATCCAACCGTCCCCCAAAACTCCCTCAAATCATTTCTGGTTGAGGGCTTTATTAAGTCCTGAATGGCCTGGGTGTGGGAGGTTGACAGCAAGCATGTCACTCCCTTCAGCACAAACCCAAGAAACTTTACAGTTTGCACACATATTTGAGCCTTCTCTTTGACACTCAATATCCCTTATCCTGTAACAAACCTAATAGTCTTTGTGTCTCTTTTAGACATAATTCCTGAGTTTCAGTTGCCAACAGCAAGTCATCAATGTACTGCAGGAATGATATTTCAGGATTTTCTTGATTAAAGGGTATTAAACCTTTGGACAAGGCTTCCCCAAATATTATCAGGGAGTTCTTAAATCCCTGAGGGAGCCTTGTCCAAATTAGTTGACACATTCATCCCCCCTCTGGATCTTCCCATTCAAAGGCAAACAACTGGGATGCAACAGACAAAGGAATACAGAAAAAGGCCTCTTTCAAATCTAAAACAGTATACCAAATCTGGGTAGGAGGAAGTAAATTAAGAAGAGTATAAGGGTTGGGCACAGTAGGATGAAGGGTTACAACAAGGGCATTTATTGCTCAGAAGTGCTGGACCAGGCGATACTCATTTGTCCTGGGCTTACAAACTGGCAAGAAAGGTGTATTCCAAGGGGACTGATATTCTTTTACTATGCCTGCCTCAAGCAACCTTTGAATGTGAGGTTTGATTCCTTTCCTGGCTTCCATAGCTATGGAAGTGGACTGGCTTTGCAAGTCCCACAGACTCTATTATTACTGGGGGCACATGAATTGCCAAACCAGGGGGTGTTATCTTCTGCTCATGCTTTGGAAAATGCTGGGTCCTAGGAAGGAGAGCAGATTACTCTACATCAATGGAATATAGGAGGTGATATTCCTCCTGAATGGGTAGAGTGATGGTCAAAACATGAGCCTCAAGGGGGGATTCTTCTCCTATGGTTAAAACAATCTCCTTTGAACACATTTATCCTATCATTGCACTTAATGAAGCAGTTTCAGAAGTCTTCTTTCATGAGTGTCCTTAGTTCCTTCTCCAGGCTGCCTGGATGTCCTGAATCAATGCAAAACACTTAACTTTCATGGTTATTTTGACTTGGGGAAGAGTTAGAAGTCAAATGGTGCCAGATCTGGTGAACAAGATTAATGAGAACATAGTGTATTTTTGCAAACCTGTCTTTCTACTGGATGGCATTCAGCAGCAGCATTCATTGTATATTTGATCACGCCCATTAATTGCCTTAGAAAATGGCAAGAACAGTGGGATAAATGTTCAAAACAAGAAGGATTATTTGAAGGGAATTAATGGAATTGTGTCTTTTACTCTAATACATGATTTAAAATTTAAACAATGACATTTTGATCAATCCTTGTAAATGACTGTATAGAGAAATCCAGTTATCATTTAGCAAAAATGATGCTCTCTCTGGCCTGTCATTCTCTCCTTAAACCCTTGGCTAAGGTTTTTAACTATATACAGGGTAATACAGAAGGCATCTTATTGAGAAAGCTTTATGTGAGAACCTAATGTTGCCAACATAGTACTATACCTTTGTCCAGATGTGACCATAGAAGTAACCCCATTACACATACCCGGGAGACAAGCTCAGTTACAGGCCTGCTACTTCTCTTCCTATTGATTTTTCTTCAGCTCTCTACCTCAATTTTCTCTGGTATGAGTAGATGTTACCTTCAGACAGTACTCACTGTCACATACCTTACTATAACACAACATAGCATGTCATAAATACCTTACTCCTACAGGGAACATTTTCTCATCCTTTTTTTCTTAGTTTTAGCCTAGAAATTCAGCATACTTTTATCTTTCACCTATTGACTCTTGACTGTCTCCATTGCTGTAACTTCTAATGGTGCACTTCAGTTTGAACAGAGCACTGGCATTGAGGCTCTCAAATAGGCTCTCAATTAAGAGAGTGTAGGTTGATTTTCCTCTAAATGTGTAGGTTATCTTTGATTTACCTTTGCATATTTGAATCTGCAGATTACTTAAATATGTATTTAAATACATTTTAATCTTCACATTTTTATGGATATCTTTTTGTGACATGAAAATAAATTATGTTTTAAAAGGGGAACTTGAAAAAATCTTGTGATGAAATGACACTCTAAAATATTTATTTTCAAGTTCACTGGCTAAACCAATCTACAGTCCCAGTCTCAAAAGATTCTTTGTGATTAAAACATATCAGCTTCTGTAGCCTGGTAATGCCATTGGTAAACCATGGATATCATGAATATAGTTTTTCAGGTTACTCAGACAAGTGTAGTTTCTAGCATTTTTTTATATCAAGCAACATCTTATACATATATTATCTCAAAACATCTTTGCAAGTCCAGCCTTACTGAACTGTTTGTGGTCTCTTAACCTTTAACTGTCCTTGAAGCTTGCTTTCTTACAGTGTCCTCAAGTCTCAAATATTCTCCCACTTTTCTCCAACCATCCAAGATTTCCAGTTCTTTGAAAAGTTACCTCAAGGTCTGTAAATGACAAAAATACATATTGTTACAGGCCTTCCCAATTTACCAAATGCCTTGTTATTTAAATTTTTATTGTATATAAGCATTTTATAGAAATATTAACATCTGACTTTGGAAAGTTTACTTAGCCTCTTTAAAAGACAATGACCTCTATTTTTTGGTTAGTGCAGTGAGACTTGCATCATGGCAATGTTTTAAGGCTTCAATGACATATATGTATAGACTTCACACAATGGCACTCAATAAGAAAACAAATAATAATAATTATTATTATTTCTTTGAAAGATTGTAGGCTTACAAGATCAGAGATCATGTCTTTTTTATTATTATTTTTCCCATGGTAACTGGCCCAATGTTAGAATTTAAAATTTGTTCAATAAATAGGTATTGAAGAAGAACAAACAATTTTCATAGATATTAAATATTGAAAGAGAGATTTATTTGGGATTGCTTAATTCATTCTTAAGAGATTCCCCATCTTTTCACTTGATTGTTTTAAACCCAGATGTTATAGATTTGTTCATTGCACTTTTATCTAGCAATCTTTTTCTCAACTCAAACCCAGACTTCTACATTCTGTGATGCATTTGCTATTCAATAACTTCCCTGTGTTGTAGAGGTTATTCTACATACTACCTAAAATTGTTGTGAACACGAAATTAGAAAATGTAAAAAAATTTACTCACAGTGTTTAACACATATAAGTCCATTTTTGGAGTCACATTTCTCATTACTTGACTATTTCCTTTCTTTAATCCTTACTCATATTCCAAGCTTTACCTTTTCTGTTTTAGCCATCTATTACTTTAAAGAGCAAGCAAACAAAAAATATATTTAATGCTCTTGCTTCCTCTCCCAATTGTTTTCCTCTCTCATCTTTATGGTCTTTAAGGATCGATTCTGCAACATTCCTCAAGGTCAGAAAGTATCTGTGGTATATCTCCTGGTGTTCTACCAGAAGTTTATCTTAATATTCCAAATTTAAGAGGGAAAGCTTAATCTGCTTCATGTGTTAAGTTTACACACATAGTAGTGTTGAGGTAGTTTTAATCGCTTTCCCCAGTTATGAATTATCTTTTTTGAGTTAGTGCACATAAATACTAGCACACAGTGCCGGGCACATCATGTTCTCAGTAAAGTTGGATGCTATCATTCTTTTTGTCACTTTCAGCTATAGTTCTAATGCTCAGATTCTACTGATTTAAAAAATTTTTGACTGTTATAAGTATTTGAAATGTTAATTTAAAGTTTATTTATTACAGTTTGAGTATTATGTTTTTATTATGTCATAAATGGTGCAGAAGAGTGCCAAGGAAATCCATAAAAACAATGGAAAAATATGAAGAAAGATTTAAGTAAATAGCATTAATTTGAAAAAGCAATGACAATAAAAATTCATGATTTTATTTAGATATCTCTTATTTGCTATATACCAACATAGCAAATAGATGTTTTCTTTCTTTCCTGGAGATCATAATGAAAAGAATGCCAACTGTGATTTGAAGGCTTCTGTCCTTGATATTTACAAGAGATTAAAATTTTCTTCCATTCTTTTTTTTTAATTTTAAAAGTAAAAGGAGGAAAACATTAACAGGCAGACAACCTTTTACAAAATAGCAAAAGAACCATACAGACAATACAGAGTTACAAACAAAGTGGTAGGAAACTAACAATGCTTGTTGTATTACATATTGATATCTTCAGAGTGGTTTCTCATGAAAACAGATAGAGACATGCAATATTGATCAATCAAAGACTCATTGACACTTTCTTTCAGCAAAGAAATAGAAGATAGTAGAACAACTATGTTAACTATCCTGTATATACACACATACAAAATTTCTCCTTCTTTCTCTTTTCTTTTCCCACATCCCAGTTGCCCTTTACCCTTGAGTGTTTTCCTATCATTTTACAATGTCTATCATACCTCCTACTTTAAATTAACTTTCAGGTTTTACACTAGTGAAACAATGTAGTGCTTGCACATGCAGGTCTGATTTATTTCACTTATGA
>NW_004955409.1:24752268-24801007 GCF_000276665.1 Chinchilla lanigera | reverse complement strand
CAAATAGAATAGCTACACCTGCTTTTTTCTGGCTTCCTGTTTCATGGATGATTGCTTTCCATTCTTTGAGTTTTAGTCTATGGATTTCCTTTTGAGTGAAATGTGTTTCCTGTATACAGCATATCGAGGTTGAAAAAAAGATTCCTTTAAAAACAGTAAGATTTACTGCATAAAGTCAAATCTCTTCTGATTTTGTGATTGACTCAAATATTTGGTAAACATAATGTAATTAGTCTCAGAAAGTATTCAGAAATGTATACAGAAAGTTTTGAGGGGGCTGAGGATGTAGCGCAAATCCAGAGTGCTTATCTATCATGCTTAAGGCCCTGAGTTTCATCTCCAGCACTGAAAAATAAAGTTTTTAGCATAAAAATACCAAAAATATCTATTCATGCATGTTTAAAAACTAGAAATTTCTTTTTTATTTAAAAAAATAAAAAACAAAAAAAATCACTAAAATTGATAAAGAATTTCAGGGTGAGATGATAAGAAATTAACAATGGGGGGCTGGGGATTTAGCTCAGCAGCAAAAGCGTCTGCCTGGCAAGCACAAGGTCGTGAGTTTGGTTCCTGGTACTGGAGAAAAACCAAAAAAAAAAAAAAAAAAAAAAAAGAAATTAACAATGGGTGTTATGTTGCATATTGTTATCTTCAAAATATTTGTTCAGATTACCAGATATAGCCATTGAAAATTAATAAAAAAAATTAAGTATTAACTGTTTCTTTCAATAAACCAATAGAAATTAATATTACAATTATCTTAGCTATCTTTGTTTTCTTATCTTTATTAGTATATACTAATTGTACAGAGCAATAGGTTTTGCTGTGGCACATTCATGCATGCATATATCATACTTTATGAACCCCATCATCCTCTATTATCTCGCCTTTCCCCAATCCCATTCTTCTTTTATAATAATTTTTCTACTACTTTCATATCATCTTCTTATCTAGAGATTCTGCCTATGAGGGAAAAAAATGTAATAATCGTCTTCCTGAGTCTGCTTATTTCACTTAATTTGATGATATCCAGTTCTATACATTTTCCTGAAAATGATATATATTTTGTTCTTCCTTATGGTTGAGTATTACTCCATTGGAAGAAATATTGAATTTTCTTTATTCCATCATTCATTCTTAGCTTTTTCCTCATCCCAGTTGTGCATTCCTGTTAAGCAATTTCTTTCCCTTTCACAATATCTATTATACCTTTCAGATTTTATTTACTCTTTCAGTTTGTTACACTAGAGAAACAATAAGATGTTTACACGTATGGGTCTGGTTTATTTCAATTATGAGTGTGGTCTCTAGTTGCATCCATTTACGTATAAAAGCTTTGAAGTTATTTTTCTTTATAGCTGTGTAATACTCCATTGTATGAAAATACCACATCTTTTTTTATCCATTCCTCCACTGATGGGCATATGAGTTGTTTTCAATATTTAGCTATGACAAATTGCACATCTGTAAACATGGGTGCACATATATTGCTGTGGTACGATACTTTTAATTCTTCTGGAGGAATACGCAGAAGGGGAATAGCTGGATTGAATGTAACCTTTAATCTTAGTGTTTTGAGGAATCTCCACACTTATTTCCAAAGTGGTTTCACCACTCTACACTCCCACCAGTAATGCAGAAGGATTCCTTTTCCCCCACAGCTTTGCCAGCATTTGGTATTGGTTGATTTCTTGAAGATAGCCATTCTATCTTGGATGAAATGGAATCTCAATGTTGTTTTAATTTGCATTTCTCAAATGACCAATGCTGTTGAACATTTTCCCATGTATTTATTTGCCATTTATATTTCTTCATCTGAGAAGTGTGTATTCATCTCAGATGTCTATTTTTGGATTTGGTCTTTGAATTTTGGGGGCCTGCTCTTTTTTTTAGTTCTTGAGATGTTGTAGGTAGAAGTTCTTTTTCTGAGGGACAGTTGGCTAAAATTTTTTTCCCAATTTGTGGCATTTCTTCTCTAAATTTCATGTAGAATTCAGCTATGAATTCATCAGGATCTGGGCTTTTTCTGGTTGGTAAGTTTTTAATTACATTTCCAATTTTATCAACTGATACTGGGTTATTCAGGATTTTTACATCTTCTTGATTCAGCTTTGGTAATTCATATGTATCTAGGAATCTGTCCATTTCTTCTGTGTTTTCCATCATATGGGAGTAAAGATTTTCAAAGTAGGCATTAATGATCTTATGAATTTCTACAGGATCTGTAGAGATTTCACCGTTTTCATTTCCTTTTGAATAAATTTGAGATTTTCTTTCTTGTTTTGATGAAGTTTGCTAGGGATTTATCAATTTTACTTATTCTTTCAAAGAACCAACTCTTTGATTCATTAATTTTTTGTATTGTTTTCTTATTCTCTATTGCATTAATTTCTGCTCTGATCTTTATAATTTCCTCCCTTCTTTGGGCTTTGGGCTTGACTTGCTCTTCTTTTTTTAGAAGCTTGAGGTGCAGCATAAGATTGTTCATTTGTGCTTGTTCTGTTTTCCTTATGTGGGAATTCACCACTATAAATTTCCCTCTGGGGACTGCTTTCATTGCATCCCACAGGTTCTGGTAAGTTGTATCTGCATTTTTGTTTGATTGTAAATATTGTTCAATTTCTTTTTTAATTTTATCTGTGACCCATTGGTTGTTCAGGATGCTGTTATTTAATTTCCATCTGTTTATGGAGTTTTTGCAATTTCTTTTGTCAATAATTTCCAATTTCATTGCACTATGGTCAGATAATATGCATGGGATAATGTCTGCTCTTTTGCATTTAATCATGTTGCACGCACTAGTTTCTAGTCTGTTTTTGAGAATGTCCTGTGTGCAGCTGAGAAGCATGTGTATTCTGTGGTTGTTGTGTGGAGCACTATGTAAAAGTCTACTAAGTCCATTTGTTCAGAAGTTTGGTTCATTTCTGTTATTTCTTCGCTAATTTTTTGTTTTTTTGTTGTTTTTTTTTTTTTGGTTTTTCTCCGGTCCCGGGAACCGAACTCACAACCTTGCGCTTGCCAGGCAGGCGCTTTTGCCACTGAGCTAAATCCCCAGCCCCTCTTCGCTAATTTTTTGTCTACTTGATCTATCTCTTTGTGACAATGGGGTGTTAAAATCCCCGGTTACAACTGTTTTATTGCTTATTTGATTTTCCATGACTATTAAAATTTGTCTTATATTGTCAGGTGCTCCCATATTTGGTGCATATATATTTATGATTGTTGCAGTCTTCCTCTTGCAGTGTTCCCCTAACCAGTATGTAGTGACCTTCATTACCTCTTTTGCTCTTTCTTGCTTTGAAGTTCACATTGTCTGCAAACAGAATAGCTACCCCTGCTTATTTCTGGGTTCCTATCTCATGGAGTATTGTTTTCCATCCTTTGACTTTCAGTCTATGAATTTCCTTTTAAGTTAAATGTGTGTCTTGTATATTGCATATTGTTGGATTTTGCTTCTTGACCCACTCTGCCAGTCTGTTTCTTTTATTGGTGAATCGAGGCCCTTTACATTAGTGGTTATAACTGATATGTATTGGCTTATGTTTGTCATGTTATTTTCTTGCTATTGAGTACCAACTTTTCCCTTCAATTTAATTGCTTGCCTTGCTTGGTGGTTCCTTTGTATTGTTGTTTTTGGAATTGTGGTCATTTTTATCTCTTTCTAGAATATCTTTCAGTACTCTTTGCAGGGTTGGTTTGACAGTTATGAATTTCTTCATTTTTTTCTTTGTTGTGGAAGTATCTTATTTCTCCATCAATTTTGAAAGATTGTTTTGCAGGGTACATCAATCTGGATTGGAAGTTCTTTTCTTTTAGGATCTGAAATCATTCATTTCAACACCTTCTTGACTTGATGGCTTGTGTTGAGAAATCTGCCATGATTCTGATGGGCTTTACTTTCTATGAGATCTGGTTTTTTTTTCTCTAAAAGCTTTCAATATTCTGTTCTTGTGCTGAATTTCTGGGATCTTGATTGTGATGTCTCGGTATAGATTTATTTTAGTTATGGCTAATTGGGGTTCTATATGCATCACTTACTGTATGTCAAATTCTTTTCCCATCTCGGGAAATTTTCTCTTATTACTTCTGCAAACAATCTTTCATGTCATTTGTGCTGACAAATGTTTTTTGTTGACACCTATCAGCCTTATATTGTTTTCTTTTGCATCATCTTGCAGCTGTTGAATTGTTATTTCCTGGTTCCTTTGTATTTTTTTTCCAAGAGATCTTTACTTTCATAATCACTAGCTGCAATGCTGTCTTCAAGGTCTGAAAGTCTATCATCAGTTTCGTTCAAGTGGTTTTGCCAGCTTTCAATGAAATTTTTAATTTCCTGGATATCTCTTTGAATCTGTTTCATGCATTCAAATTCTTTCTTATATTGTTCATTCAATGTTTCCATCATTTTTCTATGCTCCCTTTCTTTAATCTATGTCTTGTTTAGAGATGCTGAACAAGTCTTTCATTATGGTTGTCATTTCTTTTTTTTTACCTGAGAAATTTCTGATTTGATTTTTTTTACTGCTTGATGGAGTTATTTTTTACTTCAGTTGCTACCATTTCAGAAATGTGAGATGTATGACTTACAATTTCTTGTATGTTGATGTCTCCTGGACTTGTTCTGGGTGGGATGGAGGTTGCATTTTGCTCCTTCATTTTGACATTTTCTACTTCAAAAAAATTTTTTAAATCTTGTTTTCTGAGGTGATCCTTGTGAATTTTGGTAGTAGATAGCTATATCACTAATATGAAGGCCTGTCCAGGAGTAGTCGGTACTTCAGGGATATCTTCTTTATATAGGAGAGTCTTGGTTTGTGTCTGTCCCAAGATCCAACCTTCCCAATTAATTTCAAGTGAGATGTTGGTTTCTGCTTGGCTCAGTCCCTTGTCTTTTGGCCTAGGATCGTTTTGAGGCTATTACCCCAGAGTTTCCCAATATTGTTACACAAGCAAGAACAACTGAGTACAACAAATATGATATCCTAGCTACAGTAGTACAAATAGTAATCACAGTTTAGAAATTGAACAATTGTGGTAACTATTGATTTTTACTTTAGACCATAGAAGCAAAGTGTGTAGCTATATAACAGAACCAATTGTAAATTAGGAGTTTGTATGCAAAGTGTTTCCCCTTGTTCAAATGGATTTACCCTGGGTTCCTCTGGACAAGATGGTTGCTGGGTCCCAAGCACTTTCTGCACTGGCTGCCTGATCCACAGTGTAGAAGTACGGGCCAGGCACCATGGTTCCTCTAGGCTGAGGCTCCCTGAATGGCAGATGGGCAATGGGTGGGGTTTCTCCTCACCTGCATGGCTCACCATGGTTCCTGAGGCTCACTGTCACTCCTGCAATGGTGGGGGTGTGGGGGTGGGGCAGGGTATTTTGTTTTCCTTGCAGCTCATTGAAGCTCCTGAGGCTCAGTGAGGCTCAGAATCCTAGAAATTTGTTATGTAATTATTCAAATGGTATTTAAGGACTGAAACAAAAGGGGGAAAGATGTTGCTATAATTTCAAAAGTAAGAGGTGAAAATTAAAGCATAAAAAGCTGAAGCAGGAGGATTACAAGTTCAAGCCTAGCTTGGGCGACTTACTGACACCATTTCAAAACAAAAACACAAACAAAAAACATGAAAAATGACTGGGCTACAGCTCAGTGGGAAGCTGAGTTCAATCCCCAGTACAAATGAAAAAAGGAAAAGTTAGCTACATATCCTGTTAAATACAGAAAAGTGCATAGGAAAAAGATTAAAAGGAAATTTACCTAAATATTGACTGTGATTGGTTTAGAATGATCTTTTCTTGTATTTTAATTTTATAGAACAACTATGAATTATTTGAATTAAAAAGGAGATATAAAAATAATCAGTGGTCTAATATAAACTGCTTAACTTACAAGTTGTTGAAGTCCATTGAAATACAGTGTGTAAAAGTATGTTTAAACTCTAAACCAAAATTGTAAGGTAAATTATTGCTATATCAATACCTGAAGGATAATATAATGTATCTTTTGAATGCTCATATGGAGAGCTCTTTTAGTCAATTTTATGTAATTTATTTTTATCAATACAAATGTGTTCCCAAAACACTTGGAAAATCTCCATGAAGATAATAAGCTGTGCTATCTGTTTTGTTATTGTTTTGAACTGTGCAATGATGATAATAAACACGCACTTTAAACTGATTTTATCTCCTACCTTTAAATCCAGGAAACACCAACATCTCCCTCAAAAGAATGAAATGAAGAATGAAAAAGAAAAAGGCAAATAAAAACAGAAATTTTAAATTTAAAATATAGCTTTATAGCAAATTTCTCTATCAAATGAGTTTGTTAAATGATAGGCAAAGAAAATACTATACCAAAATTTACATGAACAAATGTATGCTTATTAAGCAACACATTAACTGCAAGTGATTTCATATGTAAATTACCTATAATTTGAATGCAATTTTCTAAATTTTTTTTAATGTGAGTAGTTCCAAAAGTTCTTTGGTGTTTAAAAACATATACTATTATTAAGATAGTTGTTAAACGGCAGATGTTTTGTTCAGTGCCTGACCCTTTCAACACACTGCCTCGGAGAGTGTTGTTACTTAGAATTGAAACTAACTCTCTTGAGTTGTCTAGTGTCCTTCCTCCTCAGCATCAGTTATAAGTCTGATGCTTTGATAAGCGATGGAAATTCAGCTGTTAACAAGTCAGATACAGATCCGCCCTTCGGTTGAAGAGTCTATCATGCTAGAGCATGTGGATGAGTTCAGTCCTGTTCTTGAAATTTTAAGTTTCCTGTATTAGTTTTTTTAATCACTATAAGAAAATACTTGACACAGGATACATGTGGAAAAGGTTTATTTAAATCACAGTTCTGGAGATTTATAGGCATGGTACGGGCATCAGCTCAATTCTAGAGAGGCCCCTCTCTCTTGACTATGTCACACTGTGGCAGAGATGCATGTATGTATAAGAGAATACATGATGACCAAGCAGGAAGTCAAAGTGAAAGAGCGGCTGTGGTCTCACATTCTCTCCAAGATCACATTCTCAGTGATCCGAAGCTCTACCACTAAGCCCCACCTTGAAGGCCACTAGTTCCATCTTGGGGATCAAGCTCTAAGGTACACTCAACCCAAAGCATAGTAGTTCCCAAAGAAAGAAATACTTCGTCTGTGTGAAGCGCTTTTAAAGTTTTACCCTCTTAAATGTTATTTTCCTGCTAACTATTTGAGACTTTATTTTGCCCAACTTTTTGGCTTCGTAAGACAGAAGAATTGAGAACAATAAATAAGTCAGCTACTTTCCATCTAAAACTAGAAATCCATCTCAATTAGGGAATATCAATGTATGAGAAAATTGGTTAAAATAAAAGATACAAATGCTGCCAAAAAGAATTTTAGAATTGTGCTATATTCAGTCATATCCTTTTAAAATAGGATAATGCCATTTAGTCATAAATTCATATTATCAGGTCACATAGAGAGACTTATGGAATATGTAAAATTCTAGCTAGATGACAAGCAGGATAAACAAAATGATAGCTAAATGAGTGGAGTCAGTTCAATTTGTGCACATTTATCATCCCCTGAAAGGGTCTCATTTATTAAAAAACAGAATTTGTATGGTTTATAGCACGAAATTCCTCAATCTAATGATAGAAAGTAAATATTAATTATCACTTTAATATTAACTTTATGATATCTAGCACTGAACAATAATTTTGTGAGTATTTTAGGAGTTGGTCACAAGAAGACACTTCTACAGATACTATGATACAAATAAAGTGGTTCTAAAACAGGTTTACTAAAGGTACAACCATTTCAGAAGTCATGCCAGAGTGGGATTTAGAATAGAATAGTTTAGCATAGCTCATTTTACTGATTAAAAATATGAAGCAAATATCATGTAACACTAAGTTATTTGGAGAAGACACAACTTGCCGTTAACAAAATGTGAGATTCCCCTTTGTATTTGTTAAACCCCTATGTTTCCTCCAAGTCACATCTCACCTTCAATCACCACCTCACCCTATGTGTTTCTTTTATTCTTTTCCTATGCTTCAGTGATTTTTGTTAAAATAGTGTTCTTGGACAAATTCATGCCACTGTGTGCATCCCTGCCCTACTACAAAATCAGTCTATCCTACTCCAACTGGGTTTTTGCTGCTACTTGACAATCTTGATATTGATTCCCATTTATTCCCTAGCACACTTCCTTTAGCAGGTGCTTCAGATCTGTCTCTGTTCACACATCTAATTCACTACTTGCCTTTTTCATTCTCACCAGATAATAACTGTCTTGCCTTACTGAGAAATTCAGATAACCAGTCTGTGCTTTCTCATTTCCCCTTATCTCTATGACAAAGCCATACATTTTTTTGATTATCAATCATGAGACGGGCACTGTACTAGGCAATGGCATGCCACAAGTGGTATAGTGGATTAACCTTTGTACCCATCACACCGAACACAGTTCCTTACACATAGTAGGTACTCAATAGATGTTAAAATGAATGTATGGTGCTCAGTATGTGCAAGGTCCTGAGTTCAGTTCCCCGGACTGAAAAATAAAAGGTATGTATTAATGAAAAGATATGTGTAGAGGAGGAGATGCTTCACATAGAGGAGAAAGTAAGAAAGTGCACAGTAGAGATTGTGACCACCACAGATGTTCTTTCCTGGTAAAGTAGGATAGTTTCTATCTCAGGAAAGAGATTTTATTTTTTATTTCCAAGACTTTACTCTTCATATTCCTATTAACTTCTCATACTTTCTTCTGCTTCCTCTGTGAATTTGATTCATCTCTTTCAGAAGAGGACATCTTTACTATTCCTCAATATACTGTATACACCCACATATAACGCATTAGCATCATCAAAAATAGCTAGAATTATCCCAGACCCTGATGACTACAGACATCATATTTATATACTTCAGTTTCACAGGTGCAGTTGTAGATGAGTGGTCTATAACTGCTACAGTACAGTCATTTCCTTGCCATCCATATACAAAGTATGATAAAAAATAGAATATTTTAAAATTTTAAAAATTTATTATGGTAAAGGACACATTGCCTTTAATCTCCCTTCAAATACTCCCCCTCACTTTGCACATACTTATTCAATCATTCTTGCACTTTCTGAAGCAATTTTGGGAGTCTTTTTTCATGTCTTTTGTTACACTGTAGTGGCAGCCTTGATGTTGGAACCAATTCAAAATGTTTGCCTTTGGGGAGCATTCATTGCAATATGTCATCTTGATTTGAGTAAGAATGGACCAGCAGATTAGAAAAGCTCTGGGTGTGTCAGTGGGTGATGGACATACGAGCCACAAATGAGGGAAAGACCCATCTTGGACGTGTGCGGCACCATTAGTTTGTAATCTAGATGGAATAAAAAGGAAAGAATAGAGTCTTACCTTTTTCTTCAGAGGAACTTCTGATATCCACCATTGCCTTTGGACATTCCTTGCCACTTCATTCAGGCTTCTAGCACAGATGATTCAGCTTTCCAACACAGGGCTTCATTTTTGCAACATGGACTTGCACTGAACTCTGCTGTGATTTCTAGGCCTTCGATCTTTGACTTGATATTTGTTATGGTTTGGGGGATATTTTTGCAAGGGGAACAATATATAATACAGGACACATCTTTTATAAGGTTATTTATAATAGTCACCCAAAGGATGATATACAAGAGAGTGCAGGAAATCTGTCCACACACTAAGACCAAGGAATCCAGTTGAGGGTCTGGATCCCACAATAATGTCCTGCATGAGTCCAGCTGAAGATCTAGAGCTCATAACAATGCCTCCCACGAATCCAACTGGAGGCCCATAACCCTTAATAATATCTCATGCTGGCCTGTTTCATGGATCTGTGCTGCAGAGCCCAAAGGTCAGTGGTGGAATCTAGGAAGTCTGTGCCAGCAAGGTGAAGGGTCTGTGCTAGCAGGCTGAGGGATCTGTACTGGAGCCAGGAAACAATGCTCAAAGTAAGAACCAGAGCTCCCTTGGAAGGTGCCATAGCCATCCTCAGCAACAGTGAGGTGCCGAGCTCCTCCACTGGTGAAGACAGATGAGTTCCCATCAGGAAAGCCAATGCAGCAAGCTTCCTTAGAAGAACTAGCTGTGCACCTTCTTCCCCTCCCGAGCCAGGAAGTAATGCTCAGAGTGAGAACCAGAGCTCCCCTGAAGTGAACCAAAGCCATTCTCAGTGACAACAAGGTCCTAAGCTCCTTGGACAATGGGAATAGCAAAGTTTGTTAGAAAAGCCAGCATGACAAGCTCCTCCAAAAGAACCAACAGCTCCTCACAGCTTCTACCAGCTCTGAACAGCCTCCTTCTTCTCCAGTTGTGCCTCTTATGCTGCTGTCAACAATCCCCAGGTGGGCCTCCCACGCCCAGTACCATGCTTACTCAGTTCAGCTGGAGGTTATAAGTTGATCAACAGTTATCAACCAGAGCTCCCCTGAAAGGTACCACAGCCATCCTCAGCAACAGTGAGGTCCCAAGCACCTCCAATGATCAAGATGGCCGAGTTCCCATCAGGAAAGCCAATGCAGCAAGCTTCTCCAGGAGACTGAGCTGTGCACCTTTTTTCTTCTCCTCCGGAGCCAGGAAGCAATGCTCAGAGTGAGGACTAGAGCTCCCCCAAAGTGAACCGAAGCTATTCTCAGTGCCAACAAGGCCCTGAGCTCCTTGGAAGATGAGAACAGCCAAGTTCATCAGGAAAGCCAGCATGACCAACTCCTCCAAGAAAACCAGCAGCTCCTTACAGCTCCTACCAGCTCCCAACAACCTCTCTCTGCTCCCAACAGCCACCTTCTCCTTCTCCAGGTCTGCCTCTTATGCTGCTGGCAACAATTCCCAGGTGGGCCTCCCACACCCAGCACCACACTTACTCAGTTCATCTGGAGGTTATAAGTTGACCACCAGTTATCAATCCACTACAGGATCCTCTGACTCTCCAGCTCACAGACAGCCATTTTGCATTCTTCCATCCCTGATTCCACAGGCAGCCATTGTAAGGCTACCTACCAAATCCTTTATAATTAATATCTATCTATCTATCTATCTATCTATCTATCTATCTATTCCTTTGGTAAACCCTGATATATCTTTCATGGTCATGTTGCCTTTGGGGAAGAGCCAGTGAATAAAGTAGATGAGGACACACTATACGGTTTTCACCAGCCCGTTCTTCCATCAAATGTCACACAGCAATAGCATTCATCATATTCTGATCACATCACAAAGTCATGAAAGATGAACTTTCAGAACTGCTTCAGAAAGTGTCAAGAATGAATGGGATAAGTGTATTCAAAGCAATGGGGAAGTACTTTGAAGGGGACTAATTGTAATGTGCCTTATTGTAGTAAATATCTTTTAAAAGTTAGTATTTACCATATTTTGATCACTCCTTGTAGTTTTCTTGCATTTTAACCTGTTTTATTACTGTAATTTACATGAGGTGAAATCTCACCTACTTTTTAAAATGCAGCTTGAGGTTCGCCTTCCTCAGGAAGGTCCCTTTGGCACCCATAACTGGAAACTTCGTGAAAGAGCTCACTACGCCTATGACACATATCCTAATTTGTCTTCTATTTCCATACAATGCCATGGGTTTTATTTCATAACAGAGTCAGGGTTCAATAAATATTAATTAAATATTAACTGACAAGTTAAATACCATAAATAGGAATGGCAGAGAGAAACATGATTCAAGTTCTGTTTTAATAATATAACTTTTTCTATGGTAACTTTAATAAATAATTTTAAGTTCTATCTCTATTTATATCTGATCATGTAAATGGATGAAGATCTCAGAAATTTGTATAGCCTCATTTCTAGTAAAACATTAGAAATGGTGATGGTGATATTGCCTCCAATCTCTCTCTCTATTGTGGGAAATTAATTTCTTAATATTATATGTGTTACTAAAGACTCAATTTCTCAAATGAAACTTCAAGGGAATTACAAGGAATCTCTGAATGGCTAGTTTTCTAACCAATTCCAAGACAGGTAACTTATGCCTACAAGTGAGAATTTCTAGTTTGTTTCCTGATTGCTCTGATATTGTTTATTTTGCCATGTTTTTCAGCTAGTAAAACTATTTTCTCTCAAATAGTTTCCCAGTTAAACTAAGAATGAAGAGGTTCTTGGATAACAAACTTGTAAAAATCAGGTATAGTATAGTCATGGATAGTTCTTGGGATTTGCTCAACAGAAATGTTGCATCTAAGTGCACTATAAGTGCAACATCTCAGCCTTGTAAAATCATTATCATAAAGTAATCATCATGATTTTTTAAAACTCTAATTGAATCATTATTCCTGCCAAATGATTGGAATTGTAAGAATACTTCTCAGAAGCTCTCAAACTTAATATGGAGCAGGAAATATTGCAATGAGTTCTCAAGTGTAAGACATAAAAAAAGTTGTACCATTCTTTCATTGTGTTTTTAATCACTTCATCATGCCTGACTACATATATAGTACTTACGCAGTGAAGAATACAGTCATAGGGGAATGTGTGTGTCAGCATGTTGACATGTAAAAAAGAATAAAAGTAAAACAGTGAAAATACACATTAGGTTATTGTATTTCATATTTAAAACCTTAGATATGTGTTTTTTGAAGCAAACACAAAAACCCAGAGAATATGGTAAAAGGAACTTTACCAATAGATTGATAAAGCCAGATCTATGGTTTCTCACTTTGACTCTCCGGATATACCAACAGCAAAATAAAGCCAAAAGGTACATATAAATTTGTGACTTTACCTACAAGAATACACATGATATTTTAGTGTTCAATCTGCAGCATTATATATGGAAGTTGTAGAAATGTATCAATAAACTTCTGGGTGGTAAAGATTTTAGTAGAGTGGATGATCAGTATAAAATTTTAAAATAGTGTTAAGCCAGCCATGGTGATGTACAGTTCCAGCACTCAGAAGGCTGGGACAGTGGGGATCAAGAGTTCAAGGTCACCTTGAGCTATACAGCAACACCCTGTTTAAAAATATATAATAATAATGATACTACTACTACTGCTAATAATATGTAATGTTTGAAGGAACAAGGAATGCCAAAAGGGGAAAAACTAAATTATTAAATGGTGAGGAAGATGTTTGAGGATCTATCAAACCTGATTATTTACATACCAGTCTAAGAAACAAAATGCCTTATATAGTGCACCATATCTAAAAATGCTTCAACTTAGCCAGTCATTTCCATTTTCAGTCCTGCCATATCTTGGCCCACTGAATCTCATTTTAACCCTAGTAAATTACTATATCAGGCAGGATAGAATTTGGTGTGCTATAGTAATAAATCTTAGAAGCTTAACACAAGACAAATCTGTTTCTTTATCTTGCTACAAGTCCATCATGAGTTGGTTGAAGACTTGCTTTACATTTTCCTCATTTAAGGACCCTGAGAAGAAACATCTACCTTCATTCTTTTGCAGTTCCTCCAGAATAGCAAATAGCACCTAAACTATTAAAGATTTTCCTTAGAAGTGATATTTGTCATTTCTGATTACATTATTGGCTAATTCAAATTGCATGGGTATGCTAACTTCAACTGGAATCAAGAAGGATAGTCTAATTCTCTAGAAAGAGAAAGCCCAGAAATATTTAGGGCACTGATCATTTCCGCAGCCTCCTATAACAGACTGGCAACTCTTCTAACGTTCTTCATTTGAAACAGATTTGAGTGGTGATTTCTTTCCTTTCTAGTTGTTGAAATAGAATGATACCTTTCTTCAAGGAGTAAATGTGAGAGCTCATTAAATTGAGGTTTAAGTCAACTCTTTTGCTATTCACCCATTTGTTTATGGGTATGATCTTTCTTATGACCCTGAGGCATAAGAGGCAATAATTTGCTGAAGATTATAGGTCTAGGTTCCATAAAACAAATGATACTGCCAATCTTTACACCAATCAGGTAAATGGTAGTAGACTACATAATGAATAAATTGTGACTGATGAAGTTAAGTGAAAGATCAGTGTTGAATGGAGTGGGGAAATATTTTTTAGATTTTCTTGAAGAAGATATTAGATGGACATGAGATATTATGTTTAGATTGATAAAAAGAAGGAGAGAGGCTATTTCTAGTAATAACTGCAGCAACTAAAAGTCCAGAAATAGGGGTTGGTAAGGAAAAAGCTCAGATGAGATTGACTCAGTTGGAGCAAAAGGTGAGAACATAGTTGAAGTGGCACATCAGTTCAGATCAACTTTTTATCAATTTGAACTTGAGAATAAAAACTTTGGCATTGTAGAAAATATTAGATGTGTTGGGCAACAGTAAAAAAATAGGTTCAACAAAAGCATGAACAAAAATATGCTTTAAAATATATGAATTTTATAGGATATGCCAATAGAAGAAACTTCCAACAGGTTATGTTAATCACCAAAAATTCTTTCAGAAAGCTGAAAATAGGATTCCTTTAGATTTCAAGAAACTTCAGTCTGGTTGAGGAGATTGGCCTCCTCTTTGCGGTGAAAGTAGTCTTTGAGTGAAATTTTTCAGTATAGATTTGATCTTATAGAAATTTTCCCTAGAACAGTTAAGAAAAACAAAACCATTTAAACTATAGAAAAAAGTTTGATCATTCTACCCAGAGACAAGAGGCTGGTTTAACTTAGAATGATAAAAAAGTACATATGTATCATAAAATATAAAATGTACACATGCTACCCAATAAGCATGCTTTCAAATCATGAATAAATAAAATTGAGTTTGTGCTAAGGATGAACTTCAAATCAACTTGAACTATGAACTACAGTTTTACAACGAAGTCATAGTGTTTAGAAGGAGACAAAGTTCAGTTCAGATTCAAGTTCTGCAACTAAATAGAAAGTAGAAGTTAAATTTTTCTACATTCAAGAATCTCTGTTTCCTGCTTGTAAAATTTGGGACTAGTTGTATGTACCTCAGAGAGGTATGGTGAGGATTAAATGGTAAACATTTGTAAAGTATCTGCATATGACAGGCGTGCAAGCAGTGATGGCGGTGACAGTGTGTAGACCATTACAAAATATTATTCAATCAAGTTTAAGAAAAGGTTCTTACTGTTCTTTCTATTTATAAGTATCATAAAATTAGTAAATCCTGGTTTATTATTTATTTACTAAGGTCAGCCTCATACTTTCATTTTTATTTTATTGAAGAAACAACTGAAAGGAAAAAAATGATGAAAATAAAGTTTAAGACAGCAAATACAGTGTTCTATTCCTAAAGCTTTTATGATCCTTTATTGGTTTTATTCAACTTAGCAGATATTCCCTAAGAGCAGAAAGCTTCAACAAGGACTACTTCCCAAAACTGTTCGTGGTGAGGGTTGCACTCTTGTTTTACAGATGAGTATGCTGTACGCCATAACTATTGTGTATTTACAAAGTTAGTTGAAAAGGATATTAACTCATGACACTGGTTTAGGTTACACTGATTTTGTTGTTCACCAGTAGTTTTAGGAATACCTTGCCTTTTAGAGTGAAGGTTATGATTTTGAGTGTGTTGATTTTTTTCCTGTCTTTTTGAGACAGTGTTTCACTATGCAGTTCAGGCTGGCCTTGAACTCACTTTGTAGCCCTGGCTGGCCTTGAATTGATAGCAATCCTTTTGCCTCAGCCTCTCGAGTGCTGGGATTACAGGTGTGTGCCACCATGCCACTCGAGCGTGTTGATCTTTAATGTGAACTCCTAAGGCCATTTTAGCCAATCTAAGGTCCTTAAGGACTTTATCACTTCCCAAAATTGCAGTTTTGCTTCTTTATTCATATCAGCTCTATCCCTTGAATATAGCTCTGACAATATGCTAGTAAGTAAAATGAAAATGAAGAAACAAAAATGGAAATTTATATTTCACAACATTAAGAGAGTAACCATTAAATTTTAATTTGAAAATGTCTGGAGAACATGCATTGCTAGGACACATTTAAATATTTTATGTGTGTGTATAGTATTGATATATAAGGTAATGGGGTAATTAATTTAATGGATTATGAAGGTTTTACGCTTTCCTAAGTAGGTAAGTGTCCACTGTGTGGAAAAAAATGTCCTTAGTCTGAGCACTGATCAAAAAATGAAAATTGATAATAATTTCCCTGAAGTATTTTTTTGATGGCTTCTCAAAAGTTTGTTCATGGCTTTTGTTTTACTACTTCATCATGGCTTTGGTATTACTAATCCCAGATTTTTAAATAGAGGGTGCAGACATACACAATATATGCACATGTATGTATAGAAAAAATGTCATAAAGTGACTAAATAATCTCTTTGTGATTCATTTGGACTAGGTAAGTGTTTATTTCAGCTTTAGTGTATTACTGGGCCTTTGGGCAAATCCATTTGTTAAGACACTGAGGAAAATATGACTTTATTATTATTCATAACCGAAGCTATAGCATATAAAAAATTCACCCGCTGGGGGGAAAAACAGGAATGGAAAAGGAGAAAGATCCACAGCTCAATTTATGGGTTTTGTGGTCTGCTGT
Source organism: Chinchilla lanigera (assembly GCF_000276665.1). NCBI lineage: Eukaryota > Metazoa > Chordata > Mammalia > Rodentia > Chinchillidae > Chinchilla > Chinchilla lanigera. The sequence goes on along the minus strand of NW_004955409.1, from coordinate 24,784,513 downwards.
TTTATGATTTCTTAGTTGAAACTACAGTTTCCTTTTTTCCGCTTTTCCACACACAGCCCAGAAGATGGACATTTGGCAAGCCATAATAGACTGCTCCTTTCCCAGGTATCTCCTGCTTGTTTCCTTTATCTATGAATAGGAAATGGCTTAAAGGCACCTGTGTGATGAAGGTCCCAGGGGCAGCTGCCTGACTAGTGAATGCCTGATTATGTGTTAACATGCTTTGTCAGATATTGGCAGAATCTGTTCTCTTCTTTTGCCTTTTCAGCAAGGGTACCATTGACAGCCTGGCTACCCATTTATAGAAATGTTGTCCATCAAACTGTGAGGAAGGACAATAGTGTTTTTCTGTGGCCAGTGACTGTGGGAAACTTTTCTTTGGCTATTCAGGCAATTTTTGTAGCTTGCTCTGAAGAGGAGAGACTGATGAGTGCAAAAAGTACAATTAAGCAAAGCCAGACTTCAATTGAAGGCTGTAGTGTAGTCTGCTGTTCTCATTTTTTTTTTTTAGAGGGGAAAAAAACCCTATGGGTTTTCACGTTGCTGTGTGGCATTCAGCAGGGGGCTATTACAATCCTAAATTTTTTTTCTAGACCACCTAATTCTAAGTTAAAATTAAATGTAATGAGAGCCACTTGGAGTTCTGAATATTTTAAAGCATAATTCCCACAGAAGGGATTCGACCTAAACTGCAGTGAGCATCAGTTGGCTAATTATAGCTGCATTTTATATTACAGCAGGTGTCAGATGCAGTCATCTCAATAAAGTCCACATAATACTCTGGGAAATAACAAAGACTTTTCTTTGAATGTGGGTACTAATTTCTGCTAGGTGTCATATGAGCCTTGATACTTCTTATTGGCATTAACAAGAGCACTGCAGCACTCAGAAATGCTTTTTGCCTGGGATGAATTGATACTGTAAAGCACTTACCAGTCAGACTTGGCAGATGTCAGTAGTTAATACTAGTGTTGCAGAGGTTGGAATATAATGCAAAGAGTCTTATGTAAATACTCTTAGATGATGGGCTGGTTTTGAGAAGGCGCCTGAGCACTGCACCAACTCACTTAATGAAAGTTAAATAGATAGCAGTGGGGTATCTGCATTTACTTTGGCTCCTGCTTTATTGAAAGTCCTCCAGAAGTGAAGGGCAGATGGTAAAGCAGTAAACTAGGTGAACAAAATACGCTAGACTGGGACAAGGACTTATATTCAGACTGCATTCCTTGAACTTGTGTGGGTGATTGAAGTTACTGAAATGATAGGCAGTGCAAAAGTATGCCTGAAGATAAGGATCTCTGTCTTATTAAAAAATAACTTTAACTTAGAAAATATTTCAGGGGTTGAAACACTACTGAACAATGGGCTAGACAAAAAGAATGTCACTTTGAAATCATGATGATTGTCGTGCACTGCTCCACTGTCCCAGGACAGGGACTGTTTATTCAATCTATTGTAGTCACATTGGTTCAGAGCAGATGAGAAAAAAAGAGCTATTAAAAATTGTATTACAAACCTCCTACTAAGATGTGACAGAGAAATTCTTTATACACTTTCCACTCCAGGATCAACTGTGGATTCTTCTTTGTTTGCTTGTTTTTTTTTTTTTAATCTAGTTCATAGCTAGCAATGCAAAATCAGTTTGTCCTTTTGATCCCCAGAAAAAGCTTTGAATTCTTATTTTGGCAGATTACAATTCATATACATCTCATAGCAGACCCTATAGGGTGCTGTCAGCAATTACCTCTGACATGGCAGACTTTAGTGCTCATTCAACATTGATTCAATGAGCCCTGGTAGGCACAAAGCACTGTCAAACCCAGAAGTGACATCTAAGATGACAAGAGGGCACAGTGCCTGTCCCCAAAGAGCTGTCTAGTCACACAAGTATTGTCCCTGCTAACTTTTATGAAGATTTTTGTTTAGAGCAGATATGTTCAAAAATTTTGATAAAACACACAATAAAATTATAAAATATTACAAAAAATCACATAGGAATCACAACAAATGAGTGCACGTGTAATCTGCAAATGGCAATTTTTCCTTATGGTACTCTCTCAGTACTGTCTAAATGTTTTAAATTCTTAAAACCTCAATTGTGAATATTTTCTCTTTTTTCCTACATAAATTTAATATTTTTTATGAAAAACTTTAGGGAACTTATAAAGTAAAAATAGAAAAGAATCCATATTTCTACTACTGAAGTTCAGATATATCATGTTTATTTTTTATCCATTACTACATATAAAATATGTATGTATGTTTTAAATAAGAGGATTATACTATTTTATAATTATTTTTGAAGCAGAATTTATGTTAAGAACATCTTTATGAAGACTCAAATCCAAGCACTTAGGAATGTAAAGGGTAAAAATCACACCAGACCCTGGAGAAATCCAGAAGAGCATCTATACCTACTTTGAAAACTTGTATTCTAATAAGATGGAAAATGTAGAAGAAATGGACAGATTCCTAGATACATATCAATTACTAAAGCTGAATAAAGAAGATATAAAATTCTAAATACACCAATATCAATTGATGAAATCAAAGATGTAATTAAAAAACAATCAACAGAGAAAAGCCCAGGCCCTGATGGATTCACTGCTGAATTCTACAAAGAATTTAGAGAAGACCTAACACCACTACTTCTCAAACTCTTCAATGAAATTTGGGAAAGCAACATTCCCAAATTCATTCCTGGAAGCAGGCATTGCCCTGATACCAAAATTGGAGAAGGACACAACAAAGAAAGAGAATTATAGGCCAATCTTTCTAATGAACATAGATGCAAAATTCCTCAGTAAGATACTGGCAAACAGAATGGAACAAATCATCAAGAAGATTTTATGCAATGATCAAGTGGGATTCATCCTAGGGATTCAGGGATGGTTCAACATACATAACACAATAAATGCAATACATCATATTAACAGAGTCAAGGACAAAAATCATATAATCATCTCAATAAATTCAGAAAACAAATTTGACAAAGTACAGCATCCATTCTTCATAAAACCCTACAGATAATTGGAAAAGATGGTCTTTATCTCCATCTGATAAAAGCCATCTATGACAAACCAACAGCCAACATCATACTAAATGGTCAGAAGCTGAAAGCTTTCTCTCTAAAATCAGGAATAAGACAAGGATGTACACTGATTTTGCTCTTATTCAACATAGTCCTACAAATTTTAGCCAGAGCAATTAGACAAGAGAAAGAAATAAAAGGAATAACAATAGGAAAGGAAGAATTTAAATTATCATTATTTGCAGATGACATGATACTCTATATAGAAGACCCCCCAAACTCCACTAAAAAACTGCTAGATTTAATAATCAAATTCAGTAGCATAGCTGGATACAAAGTCAACACTCAAAAATCAATAGCTTTCCTGTACAGGAATAGCAAACTCACCAAGAGAAATTAGGGAAACAATACCTTTCACAATAGCATCCAGAAAAATGAAATATCAGTCTAATTAAGAATGTAAAAGACCTCTACATTGAAAACTACAGTACTCTGAAAAAAGAGATTGAAGATGATATCATAAAATGGAAAGATATCCCTTGCTTTTGGGTAGGAAGAATCAATATAGCGAAAATGACCATACCTCATGAACTTTTGTACAGACAATGCAATTCTGATCAAAATTGCAGTATCATATCTCGCAGAATTAGAGAAAACAATCTTAAAATTCATTTGGAACCAGAAGAGACCTAGAATAGCAAAGGCAATTCTGGGCAACAAGGCAAAGCAGGGGGTATCGCAATCCCTGACTTGAAATTATACTATAAGACTACTGTGATACAAATGGCATGGTACTGGCCAAAACAAAAACTGACTTAAAGATCAGTGGAACAGATCAGAAGATGCAGAAATGACTCCAGACATATTCTGCAACCTTATCTTTGACAAAGGTGCCAAACACATTCGTGGGAAGAAAGATAGCCTCTTTAATAAATGGTGCTGGAAAAACTGGCTCTGTACATGCAGAAGATTAAAATTGAATCCTTATCTTTCACCATGCAGGAAACTAAACTTGAAATGGATCAAAGATACAAATATTAGAACAGAAATATGAAATCTGCTGGAAGATAAAATAGGTAAAACTCTTGAAGACATTGGTGTAGGCAAAGACTTTACAAATAAAGCCCCAATTGCACAGAAATTATCACAAAGAATGAACAATTGGGATCACATCTTATTACAAAAGCTTTTTCACAGCAAGGGAAACCAACAGGGTGAAGACACAACTCGCAGAGTGGGAAAAATATTTGCCAGCTGTTCCTCAGACAAAGGATTACTATAGAGAAATTATAAAGAACTCAAAAAAAAAAAAAAAAGTCAGACACCTCAAATTTAAAGACCCAATCCAAAAATGGGCATCTGAGATGAATACACACTTCTCAGATGAAGAAATACAAAGAGCAAATAAATATATGAAATAATGTTCAACATCATTGGACATTCGAGAGATGCAAATTAAAATAACACTGAAATTCCATCTCACCCCAGAAAGAATGGCTATTATCAAGAAATCAACCAATAACAAATGCTGGAGGGGCTGTGGGGAAAAGGGAACTCTGCTCCACTGTTGGTGGGAGTGTAGACTGGTGCAACCACTGTGGAAATCAAGGTGTAGATTCCTCAAGAAAGTAGGATTGGAGGTTCCAAATGACTCTGCTATTTCCCTTCTGGGTTTCTTTGCAGAAGAATTAAAAACATCATAATACAGCAATATATGTGCACCCATGTTTATAGCATCACATTTTATAATAGCTGGCTCTTGGAAACAACTGAAAGGCCCATCAGGCAAGGAAAAAGGTGTGATCTTTTTCAGCAATGGAGTACTACTCAGGAATAAGGAAGGATAAACGGGAAACATTCATAGGTAAATTGATGCAACTGGAGACCATACTCATAGGTGAAATAAACCAGACACACATGTGTAAACATCGTAGTCTCCCTAGTGTGAGAAGCTCAAGGAGTAAATAAGATCCAAAATGTACAGTAGATATTGTAAAATGGGACAAAATTTCAAAAGGAAAGAGAAACTGAGATGGAAGAATGGAGAAAATAAGGAGGGGAAATGATATATATATATATATATATATATATTTAAAATAGTTACACTACTAATTTCTCTTAGTTCATTGAGAAGAAAGGTTTGTGCTAATATTGTTTGGACAATTAAATGCCAATATATTATACTCTGAGTAACTAATTTAAAGATAACGATATGCAATGTATTAACTATCATTACCCTCCTATTATTTGTTTTGAAATTTTATTTAATTTTCTTTACTTAAAAAAGGGCATCTTTACTTCTAGAAAGGTATTCTTCCTCAATCGCATTTCCAGTGATTATGTAATGGTATAATGCATGGATACTCCATGGTTTATTTATGCCACACTTTATAATCTTCTGTAGTGCATGAAACTCATTTTCAACTTTTTGCTATTACAAATCACACTGTAATGTATATGGGTGTAGTAAGTATTGCCCTAACACCGTGACTATTTGCTTATTCCTGAAAGTGAAATACTACATCAAAGGACATGTGTAGTTTTTATTAAAGCTATAGTTTTTTAAGACACTTTTCATGAAGAAAGAAAATATTATTCTTTCTACTTAGATATGAAATTTTGGTTGTTGATAGACTTTAAAGTCAAGAGTTTATTTTTCAAAACTAAACTGTGAATAGAAAAGGCCTTTAAGTTTAACTAGAAAATTGATCTGTCATGAACTGATTAGTAATTAGGTGGCTTCTGTAGCCATGAGATTTTCAGTATAAACAGGATATGTATGCAGAATTCTAAATATGCATTTCCTGGCAGGACTATGTGAATATTCACAGCAGTGGGATCATTATTTAGACCCTTATGTGGAAAGAGTTCTGGTATATATTTAAATATTAAATATTTAAATAGTTCTGGTATACATTTAAGTATTCTATATATTATTTAACTGTGCCTTTAATGCACAAATTTCTTTTTTTAATTTATTTGAAAAATAAAAGAAGGAAAACATATTAACAGACATCCATTTACAAAATAGCATAAGAACAATACAAGCAATACTGAATTACAGACAAAGTGGTAGGAAATTAACAATGGTTGTTGTATTACATATTGATATCTTCATAGTGATTTCTCAGGAAAACATATATAGACATGCAAGATAGATCAAACAATCATTTACTGTTCCTTTCAGTAAAGTGATAGAAGTCAGTACAGAAATGACTTTAATTTTTTTAATTTTAAAGAGAAAGAGGATAAACATAACAATGAAACCGAGTTTCCAAACAGTTTAATAGGACAGTTATAATAGATGATACATTGCATATTGTTGTCTTCATAGTAGTTATTCGGTGTAAAGATACAGACATGATATCTTGTCCAAGCAATATTAGCACAAACTTTTCTTTTCAACGAACTAAGAGAAACTAACTGTATAACTATCTTAACTATCTTGTGTACACATATTTTTTTCTTTTTCTCTTTCTTCCTTTCCTCTTTCTCCCAATCACAGTTTGTCTTTTCTTTTGAACGGTTTCTTACCAATTCACAATATCTATTGTACATTTCAGATCTTATTTACTTGTTCAGTTTCTCACACTAATGAGAATATGATGTTTACACATATGTATGGGTCTGATTTATTTCACTTATGACTGTGCTCTCGAGTTGCATCCATTTACCTATAAAAGTCTCCAGTTTATCTTTCTTTATGGCTGAGTGTACTCCATTATGTAAAAAAAAAAAAAAAAAACCCACTTCATTATCATCCATCAGTTGATGGGCATTTGAGTTGTTTCCAAGATTTAGCTATTGCAAATTGTGCAGCTATAAGCATAGGAACTCATATATTGCTGTGGTATGATGTTTTTAATTCCTCTGGGAAGATATCCAGAAGGGGGATAGCTGGTTCAAACGGGACCTCTCATTCTATTTTCTGAAGGAATCTTCACACTGATTTCCACAGTGGTTTCACCAGACTACATTCCCTTCAATAGTGGAGCAGAGTTCCTTTTCCTCCACTGCCCCTCCAATATTTGTTATTGGTTAATTTTTTATGATAGCCATTCTTTCTGTAGTGAGATAGAATCTCAGTGTTGTTTTAATTTGCATCTTTCAAACGATCAATGGTATTGAACTTTTTTTCATATATTTAATTGCCATATGTATTTCTTCATCTGAGAAGTGCATATTCATCCCAGATTCCCATTTTTGGATTGGGTCTTTGAATTTGACAGGTCTACCATTTTTCAATTCTTTGTGTGTTCTAGATATAAGTCCTTTGTTTGTGGGAAAACTGGCTATAGTTTTTTCTCAATCTGTGGGTTGTCTTTTTTATGTGAAGTTCACTTTTTTTATTTTAAGGAGAATAGTAAAAAAAAAAAAAGAGCAGTAGCAAAATGCCAACATCACAGACATAAACAAAACAAAGTAAGAACATTAAAAATGATACAGAGTTTCAAAATAAAATGATAAGAATTAACAATGATTGTTATATTACATACTGTTATCTTCAACGACGTTGCTCAGATGTAAGAACGGGAGATTGTTCAAACCATTAAAGAGAATAAGAAAATAATTATTAAAAAAAATTGGAGATGATACAGAGTTTCACTAGACAAGATGGTAGGAATTCACCAATGGTTGTTCTTTCGCATACTGTTGTCTTCAAATCATTTGCATTTAAACATTAACTATTCCTTACAATAAACCAATAGACAACAGCAATACAGTTATCCTAGTTATCCTTCTATATACATATGTATATACATTTCATTTTCTTCAGTCTTCTTTTTAAGGGAACTTTTACACTGTACAGCTCTTTTACATCCTTTGATAGACTGATTCCTATGTATTACATTTTTTTAGATGCTACCATGAAGGATATACTTTCCCTAATTTCTCTGTGAGTTTGTTGCTTACATACAGGAATGCTGTTGATTTTTGAGTATTGTCTTTGTATCCTGCTGTAATATTGAATTTGGATATTAAATATATAAGTTCTTTGGTGGAGTTTTTGAGTCATCTATGTACAGTGTCATGTCATCTGCAAATAATGATAATTTAGATTCTTCTTTTCCTATCTTTATTCCTTTTATTTTTTCCTGTTGTCTAATTGCTCTGGCTAATGTTTCCAGAGCTATATTGAATAGGAGTGGGGATAACTGACATCCTTGTTTTGTTCCTGATTTTAAAGTGAAAGTTTTCAGTTTTTGACCATTTAATATGATGTTAGTTGTTGGTTTGTCATAGATGGCTTGTATAAGATTGAGTTAAAGACTATCTATTACAATTTTCTGTAGTTTTTTTTATCATGAATAGGTGTTGACCTTTGTCAAATACTTTTTCTGCATCTATTGAGGTGGTCATGTGATTTTTGTCTTTGGTTCTGGTAATATGGTGATTTATATTTATTGATTTATATATGTTGAAACGTCCCTGCATCCCTGAGTATGAATCCTACTTGTTCATGATATATAATCTTCGTAATGATTTGATGCATTCTTTGCCAGTATCTTATTAAGGATCTTTGCACAATATTCATTAGGGGGACTGGCCTGCAGTTTTCTTTCTTGGTTGGGTTCTTCTCTGGTTTTGGAGTCAGGGTAGTACTTGCTTTCATGAATGACTTTGGGAGTACTGCTTCCCTTTCAATTTCTTTAAAGAGTTTCAACATTAGTGTCATTAGTTCTTCTCTAAAATTTGTAGAATTCAACAGTGAATCCATTATGGCATGGGCTTTTCTTTGTTGGTAAATTTTAATTACATTTTCAATTTCATTGACTGATATCAGTTTATTTAGAATTTTTATATTTTCTTGATTTAGTTTTGGCAGTTCAATTGTGTCTAGGAATCTGTCCATTTCTTCTGAGTTTTCCATCGTTTTAGGAGATAGGTTCTCAGCTGGGCATGATCACCCACCCCTGTAATCTCAGCACTTGGGAGGCTGAGGGAGGAGGTTGCTGCAAGTTTGAGGGCTAGGTAGTTCAGGGTCAGCCTCAACTATACAGCAAGACCTTGTCTCAAAAAAAACAACAAAGAAACCGCCCCCTAGAAAACAAAGAACATATGTTCTCATAGTAGTTATTGATCTCCTGGATTTCTGTGAGATTCATTGTGATTTCCCTCTTTTCATTCCTAATTGCTTGCATTTATGTTTTTTCTTTCCTCTTTTTAATGAGGTTGGCTAATGGTTCATTGATTTTATGCATTCTTTCTTTTTTTATTTTAAAAATAAAAGGAGGAAAACATTGACAGACAACCTTTTACAAAATAGCAAAAGAACAGTACAGACAATACAGAGTTAAAAACAAAGTGGTAGGAAATTAACAATGCTTGTTGTATTACATATTGATATCTTCAAAGTGGTTTCTCATGAAAACAGATAGAGACATGCAATATATGCATTCTTTCAAAGAACCAACCTTTTGGTTCATTGATTCTTTGTATTGCTTTCTTAGTCTCTGTTGCATTAATTTCTGTTCTTCTCTAATTTTTCTCCCTTGTATGAGCATTGGGTTTGAGTTTTTTCTCTTTTTCTAGAAGTTTGAGATTCAGGATTAGGTTGTTTACTTGCTCCTTCTGTTTCCTGATGTGTGAGTTCATTGCTTTAAATTTCCCTCATAGGACTGCTTTCTTTGTATCCCATAAATTTTGCTATATTGTATCAGCATTATCATTTAATTGTACATACTGTTTAATTTCCTTTATGATCCATTGGTTGTTTAGAAGGGTGTTGTTTAATCTTCATGTGTTAATATAGTTTTGTGATTTCCTTTGTCCTTGATTTCCAGTTTCCTTGCACTATGGTCAGAAAGTATGCATGGGATGATTTCAATTCCTCTGCATTTACCTAAACATGTTTTGTCAGCTAATATGTGATCTATTTTGGAGACTGTCCATGTGCAACTGAAAAGAATGTGTATTCTGATGTTTTGGGGTGGAACACTGTAGATATCTGCCAAGTCCTTTTGTCCGTAGGCTTGGTTTAATTCTAATATTTCTTTGTTGATTATTTTCATCTAGTTGATCTATCCATTTGTGAGAGTGGGGTATTACCATCCCACACTACACGTATGTTAATGCTTAACTTGGTTTTTCATATCAGTTAATATTTGTTTTATGTAAAAAATAAACCTGTGTTTGGTGCATAAATATTTATAATTGTTTTCTCTTCTTCTTGGAGTTTTCCATTAATGAGTATGTAGTGTCCATCTTTGTCTCTTTTGATCAGTTTTGGCTTAAAGTTTGCATTGTCTACAAATAGAATAGCTACTCTTGTTATTTTCTGAGTTCATGTGGCATGGATAATTATTTTCCATCCTTTAACTTTTAGTCTATGAATTTCTGTTTGAGTTAAATGTGTTTCTTGAATGCAGCATGTTGTTGGATCTTGCTGCTTGATCTATTTTGCCAGTCTGTTTCTTTTGATTGGAGAGTTGAGATCATTTATGTTGATGGTTATAACTGATATGTATTGGCTTTTCTTTCTTATGTTAGTTCCCTGTTGTTTATTTCCTGTCTTGCTGCTCTATTTAATTGTTTGCCCTCCCTGCTGGCTTCTTTCCTGTGTTTGTGATCTTCATTATCTCTTTCTAAAATATATTTTATGCATTCTGTAGAGCTGGTTCAGTGGTCATAAATTTCTTCAGTTGTTCATTTTCATGGAAGTATTTTATTTCTTCAACTTTGAAAGATAGTTTTGTGGGGTAAATCCATCTGGGTTGAAGACTGTTTTCCTTTAAGGCCTGGAATACTTCACTCCAAGCTTTTCTTTATTTGAGGGTTGTTGAGCAGTGTGCTGTGATTCTGATGGGTTTTCCTTTATAGGTGATGCGTTTCTTTTCTCTAGCTGCTTTTAATATTTTTTCTTCTGCTGAATTTCCGGAATCTTTATTATATGCCTTGGTGTCAATTTATTTTGGTCATGGCTATTTGGAGTTCTATATGCTCCATTTATTTGTATGTCAAATTCTTTATCCATGTTTGGTAAGTTTTCTGCCATTATATCTGTAAAGAGGTTTTTAATGGAGTTTGCATTGTTTCCAGCTTTCTCACTGATTCCAGTCAATCTTATGTGGTTCTTCTTTGCTTCTTGCTGTAGCTGTTGGATGAATTTTTCATTGTCTTTTGTGATTTTGAAGATATCTTCCTTTTCCTGGTTGCTGGTCATGTCTCTGTCTTCTAGATCTGATATTTTATCCTCATCTTTATTCAATCTGCTGTGTATACTTTCAGTGGAGTTTCTAATCTCCTGCATTTCTGTTTGGATCTGTTTCATTGATTTCATCTCTTGTCTATATTTGGCATTTATGGTTTCCATCATTTTCCTGAGCTCCTCTATTTGTTTATCTGTGTCTGCTTTGATATCTTTTATTTTGATAGTCATTCTTTTTGCACCTTAGAGATTATTTTTTCTATGGCCTTTTCCATTTGTTTTTCACTTCTGCTGATATCATTTCAGAGAGTTCCATTTGTTGGCTTCAAATTTTCTCAATCTCTTTGTGTTCTGGACTTGTGCTGGGCTGGCTGGGCATTTTGGATTGCATTTTGTTTCTTCATCTTGTCATTTTCTATTTTATTTTGTTTTCTGTGTTGATGCTTTTAGACTTCTAGTGTTAGATAGTCTTATCACTGATGTCCAAGCTTTCCTAGGATGTGCTGGTTCTTCTGGGTGTCTCCTCTCACTAATATGACTGTCCTAGGGCAATTGAGGATGGGTGGAGCATGAACTTATACCCCTGTCACCAACAACACAGTCCTGGGTAATGGAGGAAAGGAGGAGTGTGGGTCCACCATCCTGGCCCTGCCATCCCTGCCATCCTTGGGCAATGAAGGATAGAAGCTTGGACCTACACTACTCTCACTGATACCTCTATCCATGGGACAATGAAGGGAGGAAGGAGCACAGGCTTGCACTCCTCTTGCCAGTAGTGCCATCCCAGGGCAATGAGGACTGAAGGAGCAAGGATCTACACTCTTCTCACTGGTACCTCTGTCCAGGGGACAGTGGAGGGAGAAAGGAGTACAGACTTATACTCCCCTCACCAGCACCACTCTCCCAGCACAATCGAGGTCTGAAGGAGGGAAGACCTACACACCTCTCATGGGCACTGCCACACTGGGGCAATCCATGAATTTATTTAAAGAATGAAAAAGCCATTAATCTTGGATTATTTCCAATATAAACCATCCAATTTCAATTGTCCATCACTGTGACTTAGAAATATTTCAGTACATCAATTCTTACCATGTTTCATGCAAAAATTAATCTAAGCCTTCTTCATTCTTTCCCAAGCTAATGCAAGAAGGCTCTTAAGAACAACAGGGAGACAAAAGATATGAATTTCTATATTTTGCATTGATTGCAAAACAGAAATATTTTGCTTTAATAGAAAATTAGGTATAGTGAGGGATAAGGAAGAGATTGTTGGGCTTTATTTCCTTTCCAAGTAGAGGAATTATAGATTAAACTTGAAGTGGGAAAGGTTAGATGATCTTGCATCTAACCCTCCCAAAGAGCTGAGATATTCTTTCTTTTGAATACTTTTAGTTAAGTATCTATACTCTACCTTATTTATACATTCCATAGTTTTACACAATTTTTCTCCCTAAATCTCTTAAGTTATTTTATATAGTAGACACAAACTGAGGTGGTAGCCTGACATTTGTCATTTCTGCAGCATCTTGTCTGGGTTGCCTGTCTATATGCTTTTGAGGGAACCACTTCTCCCCCACTACTAGACATTAGTGCAGTTTTAATACCCAAAGGTGGTCATGGAAAGAGTAAATGTGAGCACATGGTACGTTATACTTCCCGGGGAAGCAACATTGATTGTTAGGAGGAAAAGGAGGATGAAATGCATTTAAATAGTTTAGCCAGTCCAAACAGAAAAGCAAATAATAGTAAGCCCCATAAATGTCTTAGGTGATTCTCTTCTGTATTCATATGCTTGATCCAAAAATGGGCAAAATACCTAAGCAGGGCCCATGAAAATCTTCCCTGGCATGCTTGATGGTGGAATATGTTGGGTAGAATTTAAATTTCCCTCCTCTCTTTTTGAGAAGATCTAAGGATGTGAATTTAGGGCTTCTGCTAGGCATGTGTTCTGTCCCTAACCCCTCACTCCACTCCCACCAATGGAGAAGAACCTAGGCAACATACAAGAGAGAACTAGAACAAAAGGTAGTGTGAGGAGCAAGACCAAGGCAGAGGGTGCCTGCAAGAAACAGCTGAGAAGACGAACCCATCTGACTCTAGTTAACCCAAAGGCCAGTGTCTTGTAGTGATACAGAGTCCTTGGCTAGTAAATATTCTAAGTTTCTTACTTGTCTATCCTTGGAAAAATCTCTAAAGTGGAAAATTAGAAATGGCTTCTTCTTGCCAGAGCTCTTAGTTGAGAACTAAAACGAAATGTTGACAGAGTTTGCATATGACAGTCTTAAGAAATATTCTAATTTTTGTTTCAGTGACTGTGTATATCTCACTTTAATCTTAGTCTCAAATTAATCAATCTTAGCATTCATCCTCTAATCATTTACTGATGTTTTCTACATGTAAGGGATGGTGGTAAGTAATGTAAAAGGGTAAATAAAATAACTCCCCCTACTATGATAGCGAATGCTTACATATCAGGGGTTGGTTCTAAATGCTTAATGCTTTAGTTCCTTTAATTCTCTTCACTTTATGGATAAGGAGACCAAGTCCCAGAGACTGTGAGTAGCTTGTTCACTGTACCACAGCTGGTCAGGAAAGAAATTAAGGATTAATATGAGAGGTGCACTGCTGAGGAGTCCACGCTCTCACTCTGTTCTGCAGCCTCTTTCACACTAAAGTCTCAAAGTTTATAACAAAGAGTTTCTATGTGTGAAAATCATCATTTCTATTGAATTCTTCACATTGTAAGCTTCAGATGTAACAGATCTTAATTGTACCTGTGTAAAATGAATGTACAAGTTGTTAAAGTATTTACCTGTTTAGAAACATCTGTAATGTGGAGATAAATAGGCTTACTAATATGTTTTGCAATTAAAGCTTTTCCACATGGACAGAAGCTGTGAATTTTCTAACACCTTAACACTTTTATTTTCTGACTCTAAAAGCATGTATTTATTTTAAATATATAAAAATACAGATAAATGTTTAAATCATCTATAATTCCACCACCCAAATATATCCATTGATAATATTTATCAGTTAGTTAATGGTATAATCTTATAATTTTTATTTATATTAAGTTGAACACTAATACAACAAATTCTATTGTTTATTTCACCAAGCATGAGAATGTTAATTTTAATATATATTATAAAGTTTCCATTTCAATTTAGATTCAAAGATATGCTTTTCAGTATTTTGGGGTTTCTTGATTACTTACATAGAGATTAGTTGATGCAATATCCAGCTGCATTTACATAATTCCTAGAAAGTAAAAGTGTGCACTAATTGTACATTTCATGGCTATTACACCTCATTTATTTCAGTGCATATTGCTGGATACCTCTAAACAGGGCAGGTAGGCCATTTCTTATTTGAGATACACCACTCAAATTTCTGTTTTTCAGAAAAATCTGAAATATTACTTTAAAAGAAAGCTCACATGCCTGATATTTGAAGACATTTGATTTTTAAGACTGCATTATTGGGGCTGGGGATTTAGCTCAGCGGCAAAAGCGCCTGCCTGGCAAGCGCAAGGTCGTGAGTTCGGTTCCCGGTACCGGAGGAAAACCAAAAAAAAAAAAAAAAAAGACTGCATTATTATAATGTGAATATCCTGGAATCTTAATAAGCCTAACTGGTTTTAATCAGTGTACTTTAACATATTAATTGGAATTAACTGAGTTAGTGCTCTGAAAAAGAGACAAGTTTCTAAAGATGAGAAGAAAGAGAATGAATGGAAGTTTAATATAATAGTCCATCCCTTTCGGGACCAGCCCCCAGCCGTGCAGGCACCCGGGAGGTGACAGGCCGCAGGCGCCCACCCGGGAGGCCGTGTGGCTGGGGCATGCGGGCCCTTTCGGAACCAGCCCCCAGCCACGCAGGCACTTGGAAAGACAGGCAGCAGGTGCCCGGGAAAGAGGCGCGGAGACGTGCACCAGCCCTCGGGTCGGCTGCCCCCGCGAGGGAGGTCGAGAACCGCCACACCACAGAGAAGCACCCACACAATAGGCCCTCCCAGAGACGGGCGTGAACCATCCCGGCATGGAGAAACCTCTGGGAAAGCATGCCGCATGGCGGGACGCTCTTGGCCCTGCTCTTGAGAGCCAGAAAGGTCCGGAGTCAGCGGAGGAGCAGCGGATGAACAAGGACTCAGAGAACACGAGAGCACCGATGCCCAAGAACTCTGAGGTTGAGCTGACTGGGGACACGGGAGCCATTCACTAGCTGGAAACCAGGAGGACCTTGCACAATACCTGGAGAGACCCCCTGGAGGCCATTCTTCTCCTAACTGTACAGGCTGCAGTGGAGGAGCAAGTGGAGCTCTGGAGAGGTCTGCACTGAGACTTCACGGATTACATGGGTGCCCAATATTCAGATTCTGAAGAACTGCCTTCATGGAGAAGGTACGTGTCTAGGTACCTGCCTGGGACATTTTGCATCTGATAGTGCTAAGACTGAATAGTGGGCTGAGGACTTCATTCACATGTTCCTGCCGCCTGTGTTGATGGGTGGGGAAAGAACACTAAGTGGTTGGGGGTCCCAATGCACTGGGAGGCTGGAGAGAACACCCCTCTGCTTTCTTAGACAAGAGGCATGGAGAAAGCATACTTCCCTGGATCCCAGTTCAGTAGAGGGACAAACTATTCTTAAAGATAAGTTTATTACTCAGTCAGCCTCAGATAGTAGAAAAAAGCTACAAAAATGGCTTTTGCCCCAGATAGCTCACTTGCAATGTTAGTAAGAATTGCCTCCTCAGTATTTTATAGCCGTAATGAGGAGGCCAAAGAGAGAAAACAAAGAGACCGAGAAAAAATAGCTGCCTTTGTTGCAGCACTAAGAGAAACAGACCCTAAGCCTGATTCTGTGGGCCCCAAGAAAAACTCATCGACTACATTCATCTGCTACCACTGTCAAAAGCCAGGCCACCTCAGGAGGGACTGCCCTAAGAAGCCCTCTGGGCCATGCCCTGACTATAAAGGTGACCACTAGAGGTCGGACTGCCCTCTGAAGTGAAGGCCCCAGAGCTCAGACCCCTCCTACCAGTTGGTCCAACAGGAATGAAGGGGCCTAGGGCATACTCTGCCTTCTCCCTCTGGCCAGACCGTTATCTCCAAGGAGGAGCCCCAGGTAATCATGACTATAGAGGAAAAAGTAAACAGCCTATTACTGGACACTGGTGCTAATCTCTTGGTCCTTTTCAATCCTGGCCTTCCTTCCGCCGTCACACCTCAGTGAAAGGAGTCACTGGTGAGGAGGTAATCCGCTATTTTTCACAACCCTTAGGCTGTAACTACTTGTTAGATCTTTCTTGCATATCTTTGTTTTCCTGAGAAACCACTTTGAAGATACCAACACGTATTACAGCAGCCATTGATAATTTCCTACCAATCTGTCCATAACTCTGTAATGTTTTTATTGTTCCTACGCTATATCATAAATGGATGTATGTTTATTACTATGTGTTTCCAACAACAACCATTGAGAATAGTCAATGATTATTTAACTGATCACTCATGTATAGCTCTATTTGTTTTCCCTAGAAACCACTTTGAAGAAACCAGTTTCTTCAAACAACAACCATTGATAATTTCCTACCATTTTTGTCTGTAACTCACTATTACTTGTCTATTTGTTTTCCTGAGAAATTATATAGGTAAAAGACATTGATAATGTCCTATCACTTTGTAATTTGGTAAATCCCCCTAGTACTGTGTTATCCTTCTTTTACTCTTTAAAATAAAAAAAAAAATAGTCAAATAGTCTGGGTTCAAATTCAGCTTTTACCATGGCCTGGGTGTATCTGACTTTGCTCTACTTCAGTTTCCATGTCTGGAAACTGGGAAGATTGTCACTAATTTTAATTTTTATTAATTTTTTACTGTTAATGTTCTCATGTCAATTTTAGAAGAGTTAATACATATTAGAAGCCAAAGATATTATCAGAATGAATTTTAATGCTCATATGTGCTTGACACTTTAAGGTATTAAAGCTTCAGTAGTGAATAGAAATTTTTTAAAAAGTCTCTGACCAATGAGCAAACAAGTAAAATAGTATCATAGACTGATGAGTGTTGTGGAGGGAGAAAAAATAAACAAAATGGGGATAAGGGTACTAGTACAAAAAGGGAGAGTTCATTGTTACAGTGGTAACATTAAAATGTGATTCTTGAACATTTACATGAATGGGGAGGAGTAAGCCATGCAAATGCATGGGAAAGGGAATTCTAGGCAAAGAGAACAGGTAGTGAAAGACCTCGGGAAAAGCTGCAATTATTTCTTCACTTTGACATTCAGAGCATTAAGCAGAAATCACATACTATCCACACCTGCTATGGGCCTTCAGCCTGTGCTTCTTTGAATTGAGCTGCAATTATTTACAATGCAAAAGAGCTAGATATGTAGATACTCTGAAAAGTATATGGACGGTAGGCCATCTCTACTCAAAACAATCCAGCTAGTTAAGAAGTTAAGCTTAGTTAATGATACCAACCTCTACCATGACAGTATGGAGAGTTTTATTGACCTATTCTTCAGTAAAATTTGCCAGAATTAAAAAAGAAAAACCTATGGAAATGATCTATCATTAGAAAATAACTCAGATTTAAAGAAAATAAGAAAATAGTTTACTCTGAGCCAAATATAAATGACTATGGCCTAGAAACATGGATTCAAGTTACCCTAAATGACGTATTCCACCATGGAAGAGGTTACATGAATTTTTATAGTTACAGAACAAAAGAAAGTCATAGGTTTACCAATTACACTGAAGGGAGCATCAGATAGACTATAGCAAAGCAGGGAAATCTCTTCTCTTATGTGTTAGAGATCATCTTACAGCATTTTTCACTTTCAAGTTGGTAGAGGTTATAAGTCTGCTAAGCTTAGTAATACACTTCAGCTTACATAATAGTCATGAGACTGCTGAGCTGGATACAAAACTAAGGAAAATGGCTATTAAAGGTCCAGAGATAATTTTGGCTTTCAACCTACAATGTTATATCTCTCCATAATCACAGTGTTCTACTTAGTGAGGGCCATGCATGCTGTAGGGTCTCCCATAGAGACACAGCTTCTTCAGAGAACTTCAACTCAAAGGTTCCATGGGCAAATAGTCAAATGAAGAAAGATCACTAAGGAAAATGTATGAAAATTAGGTAAAAAAGCTGACTGGCTATGGTATTTGAACCAAGACCTCTCTTTACCTCTTCTCCTCTAAATCCCTGAGGCAGAGACTCCAGCCAAGACCCCAGGGCTCCCTCTTTCCCTAGATCCCAGGTGGCAGGCTTCCTTCATGAGAGGAGCAAGGCTGAAGCATGTCTCATCCTCCCTCCAGCACCTTTTGCTGACGCTTAATCCAAGATAAGTAAAATTGAGAATTGGGGGCATCTCCCTCCTGCTTAGCCTGTACTTATAGAGGCAGATAGAGGCTTTCCCTTTGCTATGGTGAGTAGAGTACCGGAATCCCGATAGGCCTTTCCTTGGCTCCTGTAATGGTGGATGTATGCTAGGAAAAACAAGCTGATAGGACCTCAGGCTGGGCCTCTACATCAAGCACTCAGTTCCTAGAGCCTGAGTATCAAGCAGAGAAAAGCCTACCATCTTCCCTCCTCCCAATTCTAGAGTCCTCACTCTACTTCTTTTTTTTCTGAGGAGAGAGTCAGGTCACAAACTACATAGTTCCTAGTCTCTTCCCAAGGGAACTGAAATCATTTGCCACAGAATATGGAAAAGTTTAAGCTTAACATTTTGAAATAGCCTGTATGTCCATCAACAGATGAGTGGGTTAAAAATGTGGTATGTATACATACTGTAGGGAAATGGATATACTTTGAGACCATAATGTTAAGTAAAGTAACTCTGAGACAGAAGCTCAAATAAAAGACAGACAATAGGAAAAAAAGAGAAAGAAAAAAAGGCATTGTAATCCAGTGCAGATAATGTATCTGAAAGTGTGCCTTGACTTGGTGACTGAGTGCAGTTGCTTTACATGTTTTATATGTTCTTTGGCCTGTTAGTCTGATTTTCAATCTGCATATATGGCAATTACCTTACAGTACAAGGTTTTATAAGATAAATAAATGAATCTGATGCTGGAAAAATAAAGGGGGAGGGACAAAAATAAAGAAATTGAAATGTGTTATGCACATGTACCAATCCCCCATAGTGAATGTAGTCATTATGTACTGTAAATATGTAGTAATAAAAGTTTTTAAAAGGTTTCTTCATATAATTATTTGCCATTTGTATTTCTTCATCTGAGAAGTGTGTATTGAGATCATATGCCAACTTTTGGGTTGGGTCTTTGAATTTGGGTGTCTAATTTTTTCTAATCTTTATACATTCTAGACAGAAGTCCTTTGAGGAATAGTTGGCTAAAATTTTTCCCATTCTGTGGGTTTTCTTTTCACTCTGTTGGTGATTTCTTTAGATCTGTAAAAATTTTTCAATAAGATGAAATCCCAGTTGTTGATTCTTTGAAGTACTTCTCATTCAGTTTGGTTTTTCTTCATAAATTCTCTACCTACCCTATGTTTTTAAGATTTCTACCTACTTTCACTTCCAGTAGATTTAGTATTTCTGTTCTAATACTTAGATCTTTGATCTATTTTGATTCATTTAGTTTGGTACATGATGATACACATGGGTCTAGTTTTAGTCTTTAGCATGGGGGATGCCAGTTTTAGAAGCACCCATTTTAGAAGGACCCATATTATAAGAGGCTATCTTTCTTTCAATGCATATGTTTGACCCCTCTCTCAAAGATAAGGTGGCTGAATGTGTTTGTAGTTGTGTCTGCATCATCTAATTTATTCCACTGATCCTTTTGCCAGTACCATGCTGATTTTATCACAGTAGCTTTGTAGTATAATTTCAAGTCAAGAGTTGTGATGCCTCCTGCCTTGCCTTTGTTGCCCAGGATTGCCTTTGCCATTCTAGGTCTCTTCTGTTTCCAAATGAATTTTAGGCATATTTTGTCTAGATCTGTGAGGTATGCAAATGATATTTTGATTGGGATTGCATTAAATCTGTATAACAATTTTGGGAATATGGCCATTTTCACAATGTTTGTTCTTCCTATGCATGGGCGAGGGATATTGTTCCATTTCCTAATATCTTCTTCAATCTCCTTTTTCAGAGTACTGTAATTTTCAATGTATAGATCTTTTATTTCCTTTGTTAGATTGATTCTTAAGTCTTTTAACAGCTAAATCTTGGAAACAATCCAAATGCCCATTAACTGAGGAATGGATAAAAAAGTCGTGGTATTTTTATACACTGAGTACTACTCAGCTATAAAGAAGGAAAACTTAAGGTTTTTGTAGGTAGATAAATACAACTAGAGACCATACTTATAAGCAAAATACACAAGACTCACATGTGTAAACATCATATTGTCTCCCTAGTGTAAGAAACTGAAAGAGTAAACAAGATCCAAAATGCAAAATAGATATTATGAAAAGGAAAGAAACTACTCCAAAGGAAATGACAATTGTGATGGGGAAAAGGAGAAAAGAAGGAAGGGAAAAGAATATATATATACACACACACAAGATAGCTAAGATAATTATACTACTAATTTCTATTTGTTCATTAAAAATGGTTTGTGCTTAAATTGTTTCATCAATTTTGCATACCTGATCTTGTAATCTGAGCAACTGCTTTGAAGGTAACAATATGCAATATATTAACTATTGTTAATTTTCTACCACTTTGTTTTACAATTTTATATCATCATTTTTATTGCTTTTTGCTCTTCAAAATAAAATAAAATAAAATAAAATTTTAAAAGAGTGATTTCAAGAACAGTAGAAAGGCAAAGTCAGTTGCAAAGAAGTTTGTGAATCTAATGAAGATGCAGCAAGACTGTAGGCTGTCTAGTTCCACAAAAAGGGGAATAAAATGGCTAGTAGAAGCCCATATAGGCTCAGAACAAATATCAAACTGTGATGTTAGAAACTATTTCTTCAAAGGAGGCACAATTTGATTGGATTCATTTGAGGGGAGTTTCTCCTACAGTAAGTTTGAAAATAATAGAGCAATTCATAGCTTGGTGAGGCCCTGAAGCATAAAGCTTGTTAAGCTATGTCTGGAGTCCTGATCCACAGAAACTTTTATGTGTTATTTTAAGTTGTTAATTTTATGGCAATTTATTATTATACAGTATAGAAAAGCAATATAGTTATGAAAGTCAATGGAAGACTGATAAACTGCTCTAGATTAAACTAAAATAATATGACAACAAATGAATTATATGACACTGAACTGTGTCCTTGGGACAGCTGGGGAAACTTGAATGGGACCTGAGAATTAGATGGTAGCAGTTCATCAGTGCTATTTTCCTGACTTTAATGGTTGTTTTCAGCTATGGAGGAAAAAATATGGTAGTTATAAACCTTAAGATGCTCAAGAATGAAAAAAAATTAGGGAAAGTGGTTTTTTTCCTTTACATTGCCTTACATGACTGGCCATTTTTCTAATTAATTAAAGAAATATTTTGGTGTCATGTAGACACAGCTGACTAAGTCTTGGTTCCCTATGTTTTCCTCTTCAGGTTAGAGGAGGTAGATAAGAGAGGGACTTAATATTTGGTGATCAGTTACTATGTGCCAGCGCTGTTGTAGCCACTTCAGAACACATGCTAAAGCATATGCAGTATCACTCTCCCCGCTGCATAAATCAAGTAGATTGGGTTATCAGTTTCAGTTCTTCAGTGCCTTCCTTTGTCATGTTACTTTTCACTGCTTCCTGCAAGAGGAGGCACAGTGTTTCCTCATCCCACTGATGCTAAGATTGGTTGTGCACCTTGCTTTGCCCAAAAGTATATGAGCAGAACTGATGTGAAACAATAATCAAGTGTACTTGTATGAATCAGCTTCTTTCATGTACCTGTACTGTTTGCCATTTAAAGAATGTACCAGAATAGCCATTATTCTGAGGAAAATAAAGAGAAACATGAGTAGACCTGCGCCTGATTCATAGCCTGAAGCCAGTTGAATCTAATCCTAGCTAAACCCTATCACATTCTGACCAAACTTTTAGTATATGAGAAATATATGCTTGTTTTAAGTCATTGAAATTTTAGAGTCATTCGTTATACAGCATTTTTGTAGCAGTAGCTGATCAATACAGAGTTTCACAGTCAGTTATCTTACTCTAATACTTAACCTTTTTATTACTACATGACTACAACTAAACCCAGATTAGAGTTATAAGAAAAAACTCCTAGTGCTACTTGAAATTTTGTCAGTTTTATTTAAGTCTTGGTTAACTTTTCCACATGTTTATTCATTTTAACTATTATCTTTCAATGGTATCCTCAGGCATTTATCATAAAATCTAAGAAACTTCAGCTATCCAAGCTGGTAAATTTAGGACTGGGCTAGTTTGATATAAGCTATACTGGTCATACTTTTTAAATGATAAAGAGTCAGAATTAGCACCCAGAGATTTATTTAGGATATTGCTAGAGAGTTATGATACAAAGAATTAACTCCCCAGGTGGCTCCTGGAGATTTAAATATTCTTCGGGTTAAATTCAGCTGTGTAAGAAGAGTGTCTGGTCTCTCCTCTGTTGTGTTCTCTCACTATCTCTGATGACAGCCAAGACTGTGAGGGACAGCTGATGCAATTTCACACTGTGGCTGGCAAGGTTCCATCTCAGGTAAGAAGGTATTTTTCAGCTTTCTGCCCCAGAATCTTCTCCAAAGCCACAAAAAATTCTGGAACCACTTGTAAAGACAGCCTAGAAGTGGAGGGATTAATGCCTCCACTGCACTCAGCCAATGGAGTAGGAGGGCAGTGGACAGATATTCTTGCCTTTTGCTTTTGAAGTGTGCAGTTCTGGCAGGTTTTCTGTAGATTTCTCAAAGCTCCAGGTATAACAAAGTCACCTTTGCCAGCAGTCACCTTGGTAACACGTTTGATTGACTTCTCCTTCCCTGTCCTCCTCTCACCACTCCTGCCTCCTAGGATCATCTCCCAAGTAACCTGCACTCAGATTCTTCTGTGGGCTGACCAGGACTGAAACAGAGGCATCTCCCAGAATGTGAGAAACAAATTCTTCTCCCTGAAACTAGTATGAATTTGGATATGGCAGGGGAGATAAGAAAAGCCATATTGGAACTCAGTGGTTGCAACTTCCCTGTTTCATTCCTTAAACCACATTGCTGGGTGGCCAGTCGGCACCAGGAGTGCACCAGTGCCACATGCTCTTCATAAAAAGCACCTGGACCATATTCCCAATTTTTTTTTTAATTTTTTTTTGTTGTTTGGAACCAGGAATTGAATTCATGATCTTGTGCTTGCCAGGCAGGCTCTGTGCCACTGAGCTATATCCCTGGCTCCCAATTATTGACATCTACTTACCCTTGTTTTTACTGTAGGGATATATTGCTATGACTCTACAGAGCTGAGGAAGAATGACACTTAGTGTTCAAATCCTCACCCTAAGGCTCACTAGAAAACTTCAGGGCTGTCACTAAGCTTCAGTTTCCACTTCTAGAAAGGGAGGATAATTCCAACCGTATCAATAGATTGTGAAGATAAATTGAAAATCATGCAAGGTCAAGGCATTATTGTTTTTTCATTCCTACTCTTGGTGGGATCTATGACCTCACAATTACTTTTTTAAAAAATTTCATTGGTACATTTTAGATATACGTGATGATAACATTCATCATAGGAACTTTGTACCTGTGCATGATATATTTTGCTAGTTTTTCTTCTTCTTTTCTTTTATTCTCAAAGTTAAAGATCTCTAAAGATTGTAAACAACCTTAAAAATATTGGAGCCAACATTCAGAATCACTAAGAGAATCAGGAGTAAAACTATTGAAGTCCAGTTTGCTAATTGTATGAATTTGGGCAGTCACTCTCTGTGCCTCAGTTTGCTCATCCCTGAATGGGAATAATGAAAGTACCTACTCCAGAAGGTTATTGAGAAGATATCTAGATAATGCATGAAAAGAATTTAAGTAGCACTTGAAACATAGTAGTTAATAAATATTAAATGATATATATGAATATATACATAATAAAACAAGTTATTGAGTACCTAAACTAAGCAAAGGTTTGTGCAAGAAAAAATAATGTATTATAAGAAGGTAATGTTACTTGTCCTAGTGAATATAGCTGTGTTCTCAACTATGTGCTAAACTGTATGGACAGAAAGTCAGTAGAGGGTTGGAGTTGAGCTAGTTAAGCAGTGAGGGATGATTAATATATATGTTTCTATATATAGATGAGGACTGACTGTTTTACTCAACATGAGGTGCAAAGGTACAGGCATAGGAATGTCATAGGATTTGAGTCTGGACCAGTGAGTTAGGTCCAGGTCATAAAGAGTCCAAAATGGCAGACCCTGAAGACTGTATTTTCTTTGGAGAGCAGAGAAAGTCACCGAAGGACTTTTGAGCAAAGTGACATGAATAGAATACTGCTTTAGGAAAATTAGTCAGATGATGGTTTGTAAAAAGTAACATCAGAGAGATTATGTAGACATCAAAAGATCAGTTGTAAGAAATATATAGTACTCTAGATATGAAGTGATATGGGCCAAACTAGGTGAGTAATACCAGAAAAGTCAAGAAAGATGAGACATTTTAGCTGAATAAGTGAAGAAGATGACAGTATACTCCTTAACTTGTTCTCACAGAAACGAACTTATCTGGCTCACTTCAACACATAGCAACTAGTATGCAAATAACCAGGCATTCATACACAGGTACATGGTACATTTGTATTTATGGCATACTTTTGTTGGGTTCTGTATAATAAAACTTATGCTTTATCATTCTGAAGTCCTTTGAAATATGACACTGAAGATATTTTATTTTATTATTTTTTTATTTTTATTTTTATTTTTCCAGTACCGGGAATTGAACTCACGACCTTGCACTTGCCAGGCAGGCCTGTGTCGGTGAACTAAATCCTTAGCCCCCATGAAGATGTTTTAAAAATGAATTAATAATAGGTAGTGTCAATTATGTACAACTTTTTAGAAATAACTATTACCACTGTTGAACAATCCATGAAGCTGGATTGACCTTGTAAATATTACTGTGGAGAAGCCAGTGAAAACTATTATTATTCTTGTTTTACAGAAGACCATAAAGTTTCAGAATAAGAATTTTGTAAGCTCTCTTTGCCAAATCCTGCCCATCTTTCTAGTCTTTTCTCAAATGTCATTTATTCCCTAAGGAATTATCAGAATCTGAAGTAATCTTAACTCTCTGAATACTCAGTTATACTTTGTCATAATATTTAGAACGCATATTACAGACATCTCTGTACATGTTTTATCTCATTTATTAGATGTTAAGTTTCTTTAAGACAGAAACTATTGTATTTAGTTTTGTATTCCCCATAGATCATAGCCCTAGTGCCTGATATACAGTAGAGGGCTCAAAAATGTTTGTTGAGTTGATTGACGTGTGAACACTAATAAAGCCTAGTCTATTATGAGTATCTTTATTTGGATGCATAATTGGTAGTTTTCCCCTGGATCCTTCGAAGAGTGTGTTGATACCTTAGCAGCTCTTTGAAGTTCTAATTAAACACATTATCTTTTCAGAGTTCTTGTACCAAAAAGTAGACTGCATATTATAATTTACTCACTGTTCATGTCAAAAAAGCCTATGCATCTATTTAAACATTCAGTTAACAAAAGCAAAAAAGGTGAAAAAAATAACTGTTCAAAGTATTAACCAAGTCTAATCACTGTAAAATTAAGATATTTTAAGGTCACTGTTCTATTTCATATCTCCCAACCCTTTTGGCCAAAAGAGATTATTTCCTATGTATATGCACATGATTCCATTTGTCTTATTGCTTTTACTTGGTGAAAGAATTTTAAAGAGGAGAATGCTGAGTCTGATTCTCTGAACTGTGGTTTATCAAAGAACTTGTTTTAAGCCGAGGGGGCTGAGCGTGCTTTGAAGGCAGATAGATAGCTGAAGGGATGCTGCTGTGGGGGTCTAGTTTCACAGCACTCTCTACAGGGAATATTCTGTGCCCACCATCACTTAACCTTCTAGTTCCAGCATTTGCTAGGTTTGGGATATACAGACCTGGGTCCCTGGCAAGCATTATGGTATTAGAGCAATGTTTTTCATACAGGGCTTATCCTATAGCTCACTTGTGGGAGTTGCAAATATTTTTTTTTCTCAGGCCCCATCCTAGAATCTACTTCCTAGAAGCTGCACAGGAGGATTGTAGAATATCTGTTTTTTTAATCAAGCACCTCAAATAAGTCATGATCAGATGAATGGGGCCATGTTCATAGAGTGGTTTAAACTAGCTGGCTGTAGTCACTTTTATTTGCCAGCTTAGGCCAGTTATATTCCCTCTCTTAATTCACTTTCTCCAACTACCAAATGGGGATAATTATAAAAATTGCCTATTATTAGGTTTTGGAAAGGATTAAAGTAAGTGAATCATGCATGTTAGATACTTAGCATAGTGCTCAGGACACAGTAAATGCTCAATAAATGTCAGCCATATAGTGAGTTCTTCTCCCGTATTATTGTATCAGCAATCTTGCCTGCTAGAGGATGTTATACATCCCCCAGTCACTTTATTGGAAAATCTTTCTTGTATAACCAGAAAAACTTCCGTGGAAATTCCCTAGGAGACTATAGAATTTTAGAATTGGAAAGGACTTATTTAGAGGGCTTGTAACCCAGTACCCTACATCTACTCAGTTTTTTGTTCTATCCCTTATTCATTTTTAGTTAACTCACTATTCATGGGTAGTTACAGATAACCCTTGTAGGATCATCTCCCTCTTACCCTCCATTTAGACTGGAAATCTGGATGACCTCCCAGGTAGATCATTTCCATGCCCCCAAAATGCCCTGGCCTGGTATTCCTTTGATGGGTGTAGGGTTTGCACCTCCACCAAATAGATTTACATCCAATAAGAAGCTCTAAAATTACTAGTCCTGAATTTTAAAAATCAACATGTTTTCCTCATTACTAGCAGTCTGAGTCAATTTTATTAAGTTTCTGTTCTATGTTTGTTTAGTTCTTTGTCTACTTAGATGTATCTAATTAAGTGTTACTTTTATTAGACTATATGTTCTTGAAAGTCATGGATTTCCATTTTTCCTATTTCTGCATAGAAAAATTCTGTCCAGCTACATCATAAATGCACACAAATATAGTGTTGATGCTAGGGGCAAATACAATGGAGTCAACTCAGACTATTGTACTGTTTTTGTCTTAGTAAAATCCATCTGGGTCTACAATTTATTTCCCGGATTCCTTCTCTTTGTAGAAACAAGTTAATGTATAGTTAGTCTTTGTCTTCTCCATTTCTTCAATTTTAAAAACCACTTCTTTGTGTGTGCTAAGTTGTCAAGCAAAACTTTAACAAACATCTCCTGGAAATTTAGAATAGAGAATTTTGAGGTATTCATTTGCTTTTCTTGGCATTCACTTCTTAAAGAAGTCAAAAAATTATTGGAGCATGACTTTTTCATTCCAGAGACTGCACTGGCCATCCTTAATCAAGCTGTGCTTTTTTCAGTGTTCCCCATTTAATCTCCTAAAATACTTCCTAAGACTTTGCCCCCCACAATGGAATCAAAACTAAATGGTCTGTAATTTCCTCAAGTGCTCCCAGATTCTGTTGTAAATAATGACATTGTGCTGGCCACTTTCCAGTCTGAATGAAATGACCTTGTAAAAATGTCTGCTCACTCTTCTATAATGTCTTTTTCTACTTTCTGTAGGGCTCTTGGATACAGCTTGGCAAACAATACCTATTCCAAGAAACACCATTCTTCACCTCAGTCTTGTTATTTCTCTCATACAGTCAGCACTGCATCCAGAGGTAAAGGACTTATGTTTAAAAGTTAATTAATATTTTAAAATATGGAACTATAGGTTCACTGTGGCAGAAGGCCAGAATAGATGACCTATGAATATTTGAATTGACAGCGAGAAAATCTACTGTGATTTTTGTAAACTCTGTAAGAAAATGCTGAACTTCCATTTAATCATTAGGTAGCTCTTATTGTAATCCTGTTCAACACTTTTTTTTAAAGAAAAGAAACCATTTCCTACTTTACAACAGAAAACATTTTAAATTAGTTATGCCACGCTGGCAGTTAGAAAAAGAATATTTCATCCTATTGGTAACGATGTTCTTTCTAAGTGATGATTCGCATTCAAATAAGAAATATGTGATATTCCGGTTGTCCCAGTGCTCTCCCACACCCTATTGCTTCCACCCCTTAAAAAAGAATCAGGACATCTGGCAGGGTCTAGGGAAAAGTAGCTCAACCCACTGAAGGGACAGGGTACTTCTCACATGAAGACAGACTAAAAATACAAAAACCTATTAGTGTGAAATAACAAAAGCTGAAAGAGCAGAAATAACTAGGTCTCTGAATCCCCCACTATTTGGGACCACCAGCTAGACCAACTAATTAAAATAAGCAACCACCATTTTTTGTTTATGGCCTATATGTACACACAAGTTTTATAAATTAGATATAACTACTGGAACTAACAGAGATTAAAGAGATGGAGATATTGTTAATTTTCAACCAGATGGCAGTGATTTGATTACTTTCTTTTAAGGAAAACCAAAGGGCAATACATTTGTGAGAGCATTTTGCACTTCAGAAATCAAGTCAGGAATTAAAAACATTTTGAGCAACTGTAAAACCAGCAAACAGACCAGCAAAATCTTTTCTCCATAAGATAGGAACAAAATAATAAGTATTTAAAATTGGCTGTTTGGTTCTGATTTTGAGTAGAGCAATTGCTTTTGCTGTGCTTTCATAGCTATAAACATCACATGCATTTGTGAGGGTTCATATGTATTCATTTACCTTCCCTGAGCATTGCTATTTTCCACCAGACACCTACAGCACAATATGTGCCATTGTAGGAGACTAGCAGCGAGGTCCTATTTAATTAACTAATTAGATGACTAATCCTACACCTAAATTAGCATTATTAGGTCTTTTATAATGATTGTTGAAGCATTGTAAATTAATTTTCTTACTGGCTATGACCATCATTTGGTGCTATCAGTGTATTAAGAGATAATGCTCTGCACAGTGGGGAACCTTTATGGGCAGAAAATGAATGTGGTCATCTTTGGATCACCAATTAGGAAACCTATTGTGTGGCAAAAACATCATTTCTATGCTGTAATATGATCAAATAACCATTAATTACCCTCACTAGTGAGAATTACTTTCTTTGTTGGAGAAGTATTGCATTTCACGTCATAGTTCAGAAATGTCAGAAGAAACCAGCAACAAAAACCTTAATTTCTAAAAATGATACATGTAATCTAAATCATATTAACCTAGCATGCTAGAGGTCAGGTTAAATTAGCATAAACTTTGTTATAGAACCTGGATAATATAGCTTACCTCTTAGCCTTTACATGTATTGATTAATAGGTCATCTTCACCTGCCTACAAATACAAATATAATCAAACTGCACTGTTCTCTAGGGAACTGAATGGCAACAAACCTGGTAAGCATCCAATTTAGGTTCGCGATCACTGAAAGCATGTTTGTTGGTGTCATGTGGCGATGACAGAATGAAGACAAGTCCCTGGAGGCGATTCACGAAGCTTGTGTGTGATTGTGTGTTTGTGTGTGTGCGCACATTCATGTTTGGTCCTGTGCCCTACCATTTTCAGCTGTGCTGCCTTAGGCAAGGTATCCTAACTTCTCTATGGCTCAGTTTTCCTCTTAAGATGTTACTCAGCTCAAAGGTATGTTGCATCTATATATATTTCCATGATTATCTACCTGCCAGCAACCATAAAATGAAACACTAATAAATCTGATTACCAAAAAAATGAATTCATTGCGGGGCTATTGTGATCATAGAAAAAAATACCATAAGGTGATATATTTATTTTAAAAATAATTCATACAGGTAGACAGAGAAAAATGGTGTAGAGAAGGATACTACTAAATTAAGCTTGTGTATATATTGATATTGTTAAGTATTTAGAAAGCAATGATTAAATTCTATTTTTGTGTATATTTGAAATTTTCTGAAATAAAACTAAAAGCATTAAAAATCTCTAGATAATATCAGAAGAATAATGACAAATCAAGAAAAAAACTTGTAAATTATGTAACACTTAAGAAGCTCATTTCCTAATACATAAAGAAGCCATAAAATGTTGACAAAGAAGCATTTTAAAAACAGGAAATGAACACAATTTATAGAAAGAAAACTATATCAAGTAATTTTTATTTTCTTTTTATTATTTTTATAAAATACATGTTTTAAATTAAATTTAAATAAATATATTATGAATTTGCATTTATGTGTTTATCAACTAAACTTTCATTGTACTTCTACACCAAGCAATGTTCACTTTACTATTAACAAGAGAAATAAAGATTAAAACAACAGTGAAATTCTAGTTTTGACTGTTGAAGTCAACAAAGACCAGAACATTTGATAATACATTGCAGGTAAGAGTATGAAGTAGTATAACTTCTATGGGGAACAAATTTGTAAAAAGTGTAAAAAGATAAGAGAGATATTTCTATTAACTTATTAATTCTGCTTTTAGGAATTAACCTTCACATGTACTTACAGAGGACATTTAATGTAGTTGATTTTCATAGCAAAAGATTTACGATATCCTAAATGTCTGTTTACTAGAAAGGAACTCTTTAAGTAGATATAGGAAATCCATACCATGGAATACTAAGAAGCAGTTAAAAAAATGAATCCATGCCATAATACCAATACATTGCATAAGCAAATCTCTAACACACTGAAAATGACCAAAAAGCAAGCAATATAGCAGTGTATTAGTATATGACCATTTGTATAAAAATATATATATATGCACATGGTTACATACACAGAGAATATGTATATCTAGAAGGATACACAAAAAATACAGTAGTGGTTCCCTCAGAAGAGGGGAAATGAGGTAGAGAAAGAAGCATGAGAGGAAATCTTATCTTCATTGTATATGCTTCTGGTCCTTTACAGTTTTTAAATCATGGGCTTTTGTCAGCCACTTATAAATGTAATTTTTTACATTTAAGTGTTTAGAATCTTGTTGATATGTATTAAATGCTCAATGACTGTTACGTACCACTATTACTCTAACCTTTATTTCATGCTGTCTTCTACTACACCTCTGCACAATCCTTTTTACAACCACAAAAGTAAACAACAGCCAGTCCCTAAATATACTGTCTGCTTTGCTGGTTTTGTGCTTTATTCATACACTTGTTTCCAATCGAAAGTTCTGTCCATCTTTCCCTTTTGACATTCTACTTATCCTTCAAGGCTCAATTCAAACACTACCTCCTCCTGAATTATATTCTAGCTCTGTAAACTTAAGAAGTGTAAGTAATTGCTTAAGTTTCGGCTTTCTTGGAGA
Organism: Chinchilla lanigera; assembly: GCF_000276665.1. Classification (NCBI taxonomy): domain Eukaryota; kingdom Metazoa; phylum Chordata; class Mammalia; order Rodentia; family Chinchillidae; genus Chinchilla; species Chinchilla lanigera. Next base: position 24,752,940 of record NW_004955409.1, on the reverse strand, counting down.
TAGAAAGTGAAGGATCAAATACAAGGCCAGCAAATTTACTCATGCTTATATTTATTAATCACCTATTCTGTACAGGCATTCTGAAATGAAGTAGGACTAGAACCAAGGGAAAGTTAACTATCTCTCTGTCCTCATGAAACTCACTGTCTAAAAAGGAAATGTCAATACTGTTGATAAATTCTACGGCAGGTGGAAGAGTGGAGGTACAAAGGAATGACAACCCCCGTGGAACAAGGCAAACCTCAGGGAAGAGACAGTTGGGTCAGAAAAGAAAGTCAAAAAACAAAAACAAAAAAAATCAGTTTTTTTTTTTTTTCCTTCAGAAAATTGACTGACCTCAAAGAAGCAGCAAGCAGGGAGCAGCATAGAATTTTGTAAGATTTCTCTTGGCTTGTGCCTGTAACCATTGGAGTCATTGGTGCCTGAACTTGATTATCTAAGGAAATCCACAGAAAACAGCTACTCCCCACAGGCCCTTTGCCCTGAAAGTTCTCATGAGCTCTCTTCTGCCACTCATCCTTAAAAAGTCCAGTGTGACTATCACACTGAGCCACATCCCCAGCTCTTTCCATTTTTTTTTTTTTTTGGTTTTTTTTTTTTTTGGTTTTTCTCCGGTACCGGGAACCGAACTCACGACCTTGCGCTTGCCAGGCAGGCGCTTTGCCGCTGAGC
>NW_004955409.1:24656489-24752168 GCF_000276665.1 Chinchilla lanigera | reverse complement strand
TTGGTTTTTCTCCGGTACCGGGAACCGAACTCACGACCTTGCGCTTGCCAGGCAGGCGCTTTGCCGCTGAGCTAAATCCCCAGCCCCCATTTTTTTTTTTTTAAGTTTGGGACAGGGTCTTGCTAATCTGCTAAACTGTCCCATGCTGGGCTTGAACTTGTGATCCTACTGCCTCCACCTCTCAGAGTGCTGAGATTACACGCATGTGCTACCACATCCAGCTGAAAATAAAATTCTCAGGCAGATCTCCAAATGGTGTGGTAGAAAGAGACAAAATGTTGGACTTAGATGTTCCTTTGTACTAACCAAGGGACAGAGCCTTCCAGAATTAGGAGTCCAAAGGACACGTCTCCTTAACCCTCCAGCCTGTCCAGTTCTGCCAGAGGAGCCTCCTGATCTCACTTCGCTCTCCTCCCTCTGGCATCCACACCCCAGACCTCTCTTCACGTTTCCCTCTTAGGTGGCCCCACTGTTCTCTTTGGAAGCAACCTTTCCTCACCTGTCATAGGAAGCTTCTTCCTTTGGCTCCTTCTTGTATTTGCAAACCAAAGCAGCATTTCGGTTTGACTGTAGCTTTCAGAGGACAGTTTTCATTTCCCGAAAAACATATTTAATGACAGTATAGTCTCCCCACTGGTGAGATATGTGCTAGCAGTGAAGCGAGTGCAATTGGTAATAACAACTATTCACCTATTCAGCAAAGAAAGGAACATGTCTATTGGCCTGGTGTGGGCCTTGAGCTTGAGGGACTACTATTACCATCAACCCCCATCATCATTATGTTGAGAATATATTCCTCTTACAACAGAGGACTGTCTACTAAAGCAACCACTTGAGCTAGTTGAAGGAGGGTGATAGTAAACTAGGGTAGCTCCAAAAGATCTCTGTGATTCTGGATATCTTCCTGATGGAGTAGGGGAAAGCTTTGCCAAACCATGAAGCCACAAATTGAACAATTTCAAGTATTCAGGCTGTTTGTCCTTTTTGGGGAGTGGGATCGGAGAGGAAAAAAACCACCCCCCCCAAATAAAACAAGAAGGTCTTTTAGGCCAAAATAAAACACAGCTCTGAGGGAGTCTAGTTGTGCCTCTCCCTCCCCAGCGCTTCTGAAACATGATTAACGGAAGCAGTAGACAAGAAAAGCCTTCATCAGTGTTAAGTAGCCTTGAAACTGAGATATGATCTGGTTCAGCATCGGGCACAATCACATGGCGTCCCAGGGGCACCTTCCCGATACAACCCCACTCTACAGCCCGGCTTAAGGACCAGAAAGCCCAAAGCCTCTCTGAGCATGTGCAAGGCAACAGATTTATGCTGCCCTCTGCTGGTGAGTAGGTATACTGCAAATTTTATAAGGGGGACTGGGCTGCTTAGGTTGACTACTTCCCCATTCCCAGCCCTACTTCCTACCAACCTCAAGGAGAAATAACCACCCTCCACTTAGAAACTGAGTTCTGGATGGGGCTAAGGTGAGAATGGAGCTGGGAAGAATATAGGACAAAAAAGCAGACAGACAAGTCAGGGATATGTCGCCATCAGAATCCAATATAGTTCAAAGGGTTCATCTGGGTATTTGCTTTACAGGGATGGAAGAACGTAGATTTTCATTCCAACTCGTGTGACATTTGAGTTACTTAGCACTGAATGCAGTCTGTGATATATTCAGAAAATGCATTTCACTAATGTTTCTCTAATTCGCGGGGCTGCTATTTTACCAGTCACCATGATCCTTAATCAGTAGAGTTGTATAGCATGTAGATAGTCTGTAAAAGTGCTTAATAAAAATCATTTAATTCTAAATTACATGAGTGCACTTAACCCTAAAGATATTAAAACTGATTGTTTGATGTATTGCCATGAGTAGGTAGAAATTCAAAAATAAAAGCTTCCTGCACTTAAATCAAAGAGCATGGAGTTCATAGCCACTCAGTGCAAGCACATGCATCAGTGTCATGAAGCTGGGCTATGATAAACTAACCCATTTTGGGCTTTTAAACTGTAAATATGAAGCACTTGAATTTGATCAGTGATGAGATACATAAGTGAGTTTTTCTGAGCAAAGTACCGTGTGTGACCTGATAGCCTGTTAAAAGCCTGTGGAGATCACCTGTCACTTATCTGTAGACTTGGTGAGGGTGGTAGTGGAGCCAACTGCTGACGTCTGACGGGGCTAATATCAATACCAGTCTGGACCTGAGCTTGGAGCCAGGTCTGGTGTGTGCAGATAGGAAAAAAGCGCCTATTTTCATTGACTATATTGTTACCGTTGGGTTCTCACTGTAGCTACTTTCACTCTTGCTTAAATTGTTCAGTACAGCTCTCAAAGCCATACGAGGCCCACAAGGAGACTTACATCAGCTTCAGGAGTGGATCAAAATAAGTTTTGGGGGGATATGTCTGATAAATTTGAGAGAATCTCAATAATTTCTGTGGTTTAATGAGAGAAGCAAGGAAGATTATAAATTGCATCGTCTTTCCACCCTTCTGTTACTGATAGCATATCTGTTTCCCTTCACAATTCAAGATCATCTTCTTCATTATGACACTCCCTTCCTGTCTGTTCATAGCCTTTTTCTTAGTGGTTACCTGGCAGAAGGGAAGAAAAGAAGCATGTTCTTTCCTACATGTTAGTAATGCTTAATGTTTGACTTGTAAAGCTTCTGTCAAGCTAAAACTCTTAGAGTTATTTGCAGAAAATGGAGATATCAAGAAATATCAGGGACAGTGTATGGGTCTTTGGCATCCCATTGAGAACCAAATGCAGATCTGGTGAGCTCATTGTGAATTACCTCTGCAGTACTTATTAAATGCAATATAATGAGATAAGTGATATAAGGCATGAAGAAAGAAATACTAAATAATACACTGGCTTCTTGGAACATGCAGTTTAGCAGGTCCAGTTGTATTAGAAGTCACACAACCTATTAAATCATCATTGCATGCTACATAAAATCAGTTTGTCTGGCAACAGACCTTGGGTTGGAGATTGTATGCAGGAAGTTTATTAGGTAGTGAAAGAAACAAGACTTGGTAGAGAAAGTTGATTTATGATGTAGTTGCAGTGGAGGTGCTCCAGGCTACTAGGATGGCCTTTCAGAGTTATCCCAAATTGAAGCAAAAAGGGCCTGACTTTTGTATCCCTGCCTTTAGCAGTCTCTGGATGCAGGCTGCCCCAAGGAGGAATCATAAACTTGGGTTAGAGACAGTTCTCTTTGGCCTGGGGAGATTTCCAAAGAAGAAGTCAGGCTTGAGCCTTCAGCAAGCAGCACTTCCAGGAGCTGGAAGGAAAGATTGCCTGAAAGGAGGTGTCTGGGTGGTATACCGCCATGGCATCCACCATAGTTCAACCTGTGTGCTTCATGGATCTACGTGCTTCTTATAGTAACAGTTTCTCCAGGACTCTGGTTGGTGCTGCTTCTTGGCTACAATTAAAAGAGAAGGTAAATCCAGGCATGGAGCACATGTCTGTAACTGTACTACCCAGGGAGGCTGGACAGCCTAGCAATTTAATGAGACCCTGTTTCAAAGATAAAAAATTAAAAAGGGTTGGGGAAGTAGTTTAGTGTAAAGGCCCTGTGTTCAATCCCTATTACTGCAAAGGGAAAAAAAAAAAGATGAAGGTTAAGTAGAAATAAACAACAGATCCTGAAGCAGCAACTGGTCTCAGTGGCCAAACTTGATACTCAATGTCTTCTTCCTCTATTACTCATTTTAAATTCTCTCACCTTTGGCTAGCATCTCTGCTGACCTGATAGCTTAATGGAAGGCACAATCTAGGTTCACCTCTCTGAGGGATATAAATCCCTGATCACCATGTACTTCTCAAGCCATGCTTGCTCCGTACGTCATTTCACTGTCAAAAATGGGCAGGAGAGTACAAGAATCTTTTGTGCAAAGAGAATGTAAGTCATCTTTCATGATTTTAAGGGTGACACTAATGTCTTTCACTTTCCTCATGATATGATAATGCTGTTGATTAATAACTTCGGGGATGAGGAAACAGTTCAGAGTCTTCCTCTTGGTTTCCACAAATACAATATTCACAGAGGAATGAACCAAAATGAGGGTTCTTCTGTCTGCCAAATAGAGTCACTACAAGTCAATGTTCAAGCACTAGCAAAATGACTACTGGTTGTGTCTCAGCATCAGTGGTCCCAAAGTGAGCTGGTCAGGACCTCATTTTTTATCTGGTCCCAGCCCATTCCCCACTAACAAGAGGACTGTGTGACCCTGGTCTCCAGGTCTGGGTGTCAACTCAAACCCTGTGTACAACTTTCATAAAAATCTCTGGGTATCTTTCATTATCCAGTCTACAACTACTTTAGTATATCTGTGAGGTCATAGGGTCCTTTGGAGAAAGACTAGGGGAATCATTTTATACAAGGCTCTCATTTAACAGATAGACTCAGAATTGAGAACTGGCTCATGTTCGGAGACCAGGCAGGGCATCACGGTTTTGTATTGATTTGGCTGCACTCAGTGTCTCGATTTCTTCAGAGTATAAATTACACAATATCCTTGTAGCTGCTGGTCTATCCTGCCCTCTGGGACACTGTGTTCTATTAACTGCTTCTATAGCTGTCTGAATGTCAGCCCATTCTGGCTGCAACACTAACACAGCTACTCATTACCAGAACTGGATTTACCTTGCTTTTGACAGTTAGGTGCTACAGCCTAGCTGTTTTAGTCACTTTCTTTTTGTAGGGACATAATTCCCAACACCCACAACCGCAAGGGAGGAAAGGTTTATTTTGGCTCACAGTTTGCAGAGGTTTCAGTCAATCATCGGTTGGCTCAAAGGCAGAATGGTATGGCAGAGTGGCACAGCAGAGAAGAAACAGATTATGGCTTGGTGGTGGGAAGCAGCGAGAGAGAGAGGGAGAAAATGGGGGTGGAGTGTACTCTCTCAGGCCACACCCCCAGGCCTCATCTCCTGACATCATTTAGCTATTAACTCATCTGTGGATTAATCCTCTAATGAGTATCACACCTGAGATCCCAGTTATGAGTGCATGAGGCTCTGGGGGGCATCTTTTTACAAATCATAACACAGCCTTCCACATTTTCAGGACATCATCAGCCCCATTCCATGATTCAATTTTGTAGTAAGTTTCCCACCATGAGTCATGGGGTACTAAAGACAGCCATCATTGATCTTCTCAGCTCTGTTGCTGCCCTCCTACCTAGCACATTCCTTATCAATTTGATGAACAGAGTGACCTGCACATAGTTACCCTGGAACAAACTGTCAATTGATTCTTTTTTTTTTTGGAGGGGGTGTGTCTTATGTAGTATATCCTTGCTGATATGCCTTTTTCCTTGTGCTTTTTAAATCTGTCCTGTACCATCTGTCATGGACTTCTCATTTAATGTGGGTTTTGGCTTCTTCCAGCCATCCTGCAGCCTGTTAGAACAGAGCTAGGCAGTTAGCACTGTCTTCTGAGGCCCTTGCTAGGAGTTAAATCCTGCATCCCAGGTCAATATTCCCGAACTGAAAGACTCCCCTTTATCCAACTTTTACTCCTTCCCACTTTATCCAGATTCTTCAGAATCCAACCCATAAAACTGTCCTAGCTTCTGACAAAACACTTTGGCTAGGCCTCAAAGACCTTTAGCATGTACTGTTTTCTGTCTTGTAGGCTTTGTACTGCACTGGGTAGGTTATGTTAAAACTTTATCCTAGTTATTGGCTATATGGCCAGGAGGGAAGGTGGGGTAGATCTCTAGCAGGACTTGTGAGGCCTCGGCATAATCTTCAATGAGAGGTGAGAGGCACTAGCAATTAGCAGAAAAAGCAGTGGTCTTCTGCAGGCTTACTCAATTCAGACAGATCTGTGTCTTCAATGTTCTGGAGGAAAATGACCCAGCTATTCCCAAGTCCCAGTATCCTACTTCTTGATCAAGGCCTTGATCTCAATATAGTCTTGTTGAGGCTGAGAAATCAGTCTTCTCTGGGACTCTGTCACCCCTAAAACTGAGTTCTTATCTGACTGTCAGTAGTTTTTGTTGTTATGGCTTGTATCTAGATGTCTCCTTAAAGCCTCATGTGCTTATGGGGTTTTTAAAGTTGGTTGGATCTAGAGTATGTGATACTTGGACTAAGGATTCATGGTAACTAAGTGGGCTTAGCAGAGTTCTGGGTTTGGATAATGAACGCCCCATCCTGCGTGTGGGAGGCTCCAATCAATAGGCTTATAGCCTGGATGGGATGTAAGGGAGAGAAGGAAGGCAGGCTTCACTGCTCTGCTTGTCGCCTTCTGCCTGCAATGCCATGAACTGTTTTTCCTCTGTGATACCTCTCTGTCATATTGCGCTGTATTGGCGTTAGCCAACTATGGACTGAAACCTCTACAAACTGAACTGAAAGAAACCTTTCCTCCTTTTACTTGGGAGTGTTGAGTATTTTTTCTCAGCAATAAGAAAAATAACTAAGACATCCACTATCCAGCTTACAAACTGAGAAACTATATATATCCATAGAGGCTCTCTGACTTTCACATTTTGGCTTTATTTGGTGATTAATTATTCCTCTGCCTTTCATTGTCTTCCGTAAATATATTGATAATAGGCCAGCAGTCAATTCCATAGTCCTGATAAGTAGTACTTTTCCGGCACCTCTCAAACACCTGAGATTTTGCCCCAGCCAGTGTATTTCTTTTCTACAGACATCTCATCCCGTTTACTCCCTATAAACTGCACTGATTCCAGGGCCTATCAGTGCTTTACTTACCACTAGTTATGGCATTTTAATGGACAGTGCATAAGCCAACCTCAAAATCCTATTTTAGAAGTAGCTTCCTAAGGCTATTTCTGGTGCCCACTGTCTTAGCCCAGTTTCCCAGGAAACAGACTCTGAGTCAGAGTTGCTCGCAGCATATTTATTGCGAATTTTATGGAAACAACACCTGTGAGAAAGTGAGAGATGTAAGATTGGGCAATAGGAAAAGTTGAATGGCAAAGTAATTGCAGTACAGACTCTAATCACTCTCCTAAGAAGTGCTGGTGCTGGGATGGCCCTTCTGAGTTATTCTGCCTTGAGGGAGAGGGGGAGGTTTTCACAGAACTGTACTACTTGTGAACCATCCCTGGGGAGGAGCTTTGAATTGGAGAAACCAGCTTTCTTTTGCCAAGTTAAAATTTCCCAAAGCAATATTGGCGTTTTGGACTGCATAATTCCTCGTTGGGGAAGGGGAGGCTGCCCTGTTCATTCTGGAATATTTGGCATGATCAGTGACCTGTACCTACTAAATTCCAGTGGCACTATAGTCCCTGTGACAATCAAAATGTCTTCAGATATTGCCAGATGTCTCCTGGGGACATAATTGCCCCCAGCTGAGAGCCATTTGAGCTGAGGGCATGTCACAAAAAGGAATGCAGCTGTGAGCCATTAGTTAACACCTCAGGAAGCTGAGAGAACAGTGCCTGGTCCTAAAGGAGGAATGTGTGGGCAGTGAAACACAGCATCCGCTACCTGCTGTAAGAGAGACAGAGACAGAGACAGAGAGCGAGATCTAGTCAAATATATGCAGCTTTATACTTTAATACTTAAAGGTTTATTTCATTTGAAATTCATTTTGGGTGAATGAAGGTAGTACTCAGTGTCATTATTTTCAAAAAATGACAGTTTTCTAATACTTTCAGTTGAATGGGCCATTATTTCTTTTCCAATTAGAGACAACTTTTTAATGTACTCTAATTTCTAGTATGCATATCAATCTATTTTTGAACTTCCCACTGAGCTGTAAAGGTTCACCTATTTGTTATTAATATCTGCTCTTTTTAAAATTATGAAATTGGAGCAGGGTGTGGTGGCACATGTCTGTAATCCCAGCACTTGGGAGGCTGAGGTAGGAGAATTGTTATGAGTTTGAGGTCAGCCTGGGCTATAAAGTGAGCTCAAGGCCAGGCTGAACAGCATGGCGAGACCTTGCCTCAAAAAGACCAAAATAAATAAATAAAATAAAATTATGAAATTATTTTCCTTTCTTAATGTAAGTATTGCTGTTCTTTGGAGTCTATTGACTATTATCAGCCATTTATCCCTCTAGCAAAAATTTAAAACTGGGTTTGGTAGTCAACCAGCAGGATCACTTGAGCCCAGGAGGTTGAGGCCAGCTTGGGTCCCCCCACAAAAACTACCACCACCATAATAATCATAACAATTTTAAAAGCAATTAATAAGTTCCATAATGACCCATGTGTTTGTTCACTTAATTGCATTAAATTTATAGGCTAGTTCTGAGTTTTGCTTTCTTTTTTGGGGGGGTATTGGGATTCAAACTCAGGACTTTGTGCTTGCCAGGTAGGCACTTGTGCTACTGAGCTATATCTCCACCCCCAGAGTTTGAATTTCTTCACAATATGGAGTTTTTCTGTCTAGAAACTTGTATTTCTTTCCATGTACTCAATTTTTCTTTATGGTAACTCTGTAAAGTTTTATAGTGTTTTTCAATATAGATGATAGGCCTTTTGTGTGGTTAGTGTGCATGAGTTTTTCCTTTTATATTTTTTAGCTAACATTTTACAAAAATGTTAATTTTGTTTTTATCTTTTACATTTCTCTTACTGAATATTATTTAACTTCTTATAGACAGTTCTTTTTTACTAAATAAGGCTATTATTATCTTTCCACTTCCAAACCTGTTTCTTGTGCCTAGAACCTCTCCAGAAGCAAAAACCTTGTTTTCTTCCTCACTTTAACACACTCGCATTTTTCACAGTTAGTTTGATGTCTGTGCTTTCTTTCTCATAAATGTGCTTTATCATTTTATTAACATTTTCTTTTCTTTCCTGTTTACTAAGGGTCTCACTAAGAATAAATATTGAATTTCATCATTTTCCATTGAGATATTAACAAATTCTTAACCTGGAAGATGATTGGCAGAAAGCCATTGATCTGGGGAAGAAGGGTAGTGAGCATTACCGTGGAAGAGTAATTCCCTTATCATCTTCCTTGAATATCTACCAGATATAAATCCTTAAGTGTGTGAGCATATATACTCCACCCTGACTGTTAGCAAGAGCACACACTTGGGAAGGAGGGAGAAATCTGCTGTGCAACCACAACAATATTTAAGGGCAAGAATTCAAGAGATGAAGATTGCAATGGAAGTAGCCACAGATGAAGAAAAGGAGCCAGATTGCAAAATACTCTTTCATAACTAAGCTGGGCCTGTGAAAGGCCCAAGAGATGGTCAGAGAAAGACCCAGATGCATTAATCATGGCATTAGATTCCCTGTCACTTATAGCAGTTATATGAAGTTCAACTCCCCGAACAACTGTTAAGCCTCAAAGCTCCAGCTCTCCTCCTTAGTTTTAGCCTGTTGCTTACAAAAAACGATCTTGCAAATTGAGAATGCAGACAACCCTCTCAGGGATGTAGTAAATAAAAACTTGACTTTCAAATAAAATATATATGGGCATCATATATGTGGTCCAGAAACATATGTGTATGTACATATATGCTTGCATGTGTATTAGGTAGAAATTTAGAGGGAAGAGGCAAAATTGATCTGAAAGAAGCTTTCTACTGAGAGGACTGTGCAGGATTCCATAGCAGGTCACAGTCTGAGACAGCTTTATCTTGATTTAGATCTGAGATGTGGGACCTTATATTTGTTCTGATAAAAATGTCATGTCTTAACCTGTGAGCTGCCATGAAATGGTGTTTGTGTGTGGAGGAGTCAGGGCAGACAAGAGGCTCAAAGAAGGTGAGGACACCTTCAGTCTGTTTTAGACAGCTGAGGTCAGGAATACAAAAGGGAATTCAGAGAAAAAGTCAGAGCAAGGTTTACTTTATATCCCTAAAAACGTTTCTGTAATAGGAAGGATTTTCTTGGGAACTAAATTCTTTATCACCTTTGCTTTGGGAGATCTCATAAAGACTTTTTTTGCTCTGCAGTGTTTGGGGAAAGATGAACAACAAAACCTGTACCAAGATGTGATACTGGAGCAAGTAGAACGAGTTCAAGAACAAGGACCAAGTCAGTCAACAAGGACAGACAATTTTACCTAAATATCCTCGGCATTCACCCCTTCTTTCCGTTTGAAATTCTTTACCCTCCTTCAAACCCTCTTGTTGACTGAATGCAATGTCTTCCTCGCCTCCTGAAATTCACATGTCAAAGCTCAAGCCCCCATCATGGATTTGGGATTTGGAGGTAATTAGGTCGTGAGAGTGTAGCCCATACAAATGGGGATCAGTGCCCTTAAAGCAGAGAGGAGCAGGAGGATCTCCTCCCTCCATGTGAGGAACCAGTAAGAAAATGTCTTTCTGAACGCCAGGGAAGTCCCAGTCAGCAACTAAATTAGCTGTCATCTTGATCTTGGGCTTCTCAGCCTTCAGAACTGTGAAGATAAATTTCTCTTGTTTAACCACTCAGGCTGTATGTGGTACAAACTAAGACAAACTAAGACAGTCCTTTCACTTTGATCACTGAAATGAAATAGCTGACATCCTCAGTGACCTCAGGAGACCACTCTGTACCCACCTACTTCCCTTTTATTCCCAGAGCACTGAATCTTCTCCATATGCAGGCATGATCAAGTCACCGCTTGACTAAACATTCCTCACCTGTAGTATTGTTCTCTGAAGTGGAATCTGCAGCTAGGATGCTGATTAAAACCGCTGATTCTAAGTTTATCTCACCAGGATCAAAGTCTCTGGGTACATGGTATTTTTTTTTTTTTGAAAACCCCGAGGGATACTTCTGTACATTGCAATTAGATAGACCCTGATGCAGTCCAAGTGCACACTCCTTCTCATGACATAAGTTCTGTCATATTCTGGAAACTTGTCCTGTCTTCTCTGCTTTATCTCTAATACTCACTCTCCCATTTATACTAAGACGTGCACCCAGCTGAGCTATTCGTGTTTTGTTGAAACATGGCCAGTCATATGCCCACATCTGTGTCCTTTTTTCTTCTTACTGCTAACACCCCTGTGTGTCCTAAAACTCACCTCCTCCCTGAAGCATACCCTCACCATGCTCTTTACCAGTATCTTCCTTTCCTTGGTTCTCCCTCAATACTCCCCTTGCTGTTCTCCTTGTTATTCTTTGCCAGCACTCAGAATTCTCAGCAACACTCAAGGTACTGCTCTGGAACTGTGGACGGAAAGCTCTCTCAGAGCACAGGTGGGGTGGTCTTTATTTATCCCAGCACACTGGACACTCAGTAGGCATCAGCTGAGGGAATAAGTGAGCACATATTGTCCACTTGAGACCACGCTATCCAGTGGGGAACCATTGTGTATCATTTCCCATTTTCTATTAACCATGTTAAAAAGTGTAAAAAGAACAAGTGAAACTAATCTCAGCTGTGTATCCTTAACTCAATCTGTCAAAACTATCAGTTCAATAGGTAATCCTCACACATAAGTGTTGATAATTTTTACATTATTTTTTCATAACAAGTCTTCAGCATGCCACTGTGTGTGTGTGTGTGTGTGTGTGTATGTGTGTGTATGTACATGTTTGCAGTTCACATAGTTCACAGTTGTCTTGGGGGATAGTTACACGTACATGTTACAGGATGCCTCTTTGCTTTAATCCTTTTCCCCGTCCTCCCTCCCTCTCTCCTCCTCCTCCAGCTCCCCTGTCCTCTTTTTCATCCTTGTTGATATCATTTGTCTTAGCTCTTATTATGGTGGGGAGTGTTTACATTAATTGGGGTTATCAGGTTCATGTACATGGCACATCTTCTGTTTACTTCCCCTTCCCCTCCTCGTTGTGCCCTTGCACTGCTTCCCTATTGCTAGAGATCTACCCCCTTGCCCCTTTCTATCAATTCTTTATCATTTTCTCTGTCTGTACTTTGCCTGATTCAAATGAGAGGTACCAAACAATAGTTAAGCTTGTATGTCTGGTTTATTTCACTCAACATTACATTTTCCAGGAGCATCCATTTTCCTACAGATGTCTCAAAGTTGTCATTCTTTGTAGCTAAGTAGCATTCCATTATATATAGACACCACATTTTCTTTATCTAGTCATCTGTTTACCATTATGTATTTTTAACTGAACAGAATATCTCAAACCAGACTGGTACCTCTCAACTGCTCAATAGCTACATGTGGGTAGTGGTACTATACTGGGCAATATGTCCTAGACTAGAGAGGATGTGAGAACTTTTGCCTATGAAGAAGGCAGAGTCTAATTCACGGGTCACACGTGGTGGTTATGTGGCACTTTAGAGTTTTTTGTTTTGTTTTTTTGACAAGACTGTGTAAACGTTGGTCTCCTTTTTGCACTGCACAGAGATGTCATCGCAGGTCTGACCATGAGCATCCTCTGTGATCTGTGAACAGCAAACAGAAAGCCACAGAACTGTCAGCATCTAACAAGCCAACTCCTCAGCCAGGCTTTTGGAGCAGAAATGCACAGCTAAGCTCCCTCTCTAGGGATGATTAAAGGCATCAAGTAGGAAGGCTCCATTCTTTGGTGTGCAAAGCCACACCTTCCAATGCCATCATCACTGAGGTTCTACTCACCAAAAGAAAAAGCCACAGAAATGTAAATACAGTTCATCTGTAGATGCCTTGGTAGAGGTGAGCTCCAGGTATCCACACCCTGTAGGGTCATCATTCCATTTGAGGGAGGAGATAAAAAGAAATTTCTCAAGCAAGAAACTTAGACCCATTCCAAGAGGTGAGTTGTTTGCGTTGTTCAAACCTGTCCACTGGCTCCATCTAACTCAGACGGCCCAACCTCTACTCTGCCGGGGTCAGAATTAAAAAAGAAAGTGATTCTTCCTCTCCCAGCCCCAAACTTTGGTGACCTCACTTGAGGAGCCTGGCACTGACTAGTACTGAGTGTAGGGTGGAGCTGAGAATTAACCTGGCACTTCCAGCCTGGCACCCTCTCGGTGGGCAGCAACCAAAGCAGTCTGTCCATCCCCTAGAACAACAGGCCCCATTTTCATTGAAAACAATTCAGGTACACAGATTAGCATCAGAACCAAAATGGTGTCCTGGGGAACTAATTACAAAAGTTTCAGTTTTGAAACATTTTCTTGGTAATCTAGAGAGCAAAGCCAGGCCTTTCACAAGGACAAATGTCCTGTGCCAAAGAACTTCATCTGATATAAAGAAATGTCATTGACCAAAGATGCTGCAAGAGATGCAAAGTTCTATGTGAGTCATTTGGAACATGTTTAATGTATTTTCCCTATACCTTATTGACATATAATCCTTGCCCATTTACTCATGCCTAGTTTTTTATAGACGTAAAGCAATTCTGTGAGTTTCTTTCATAGCAGTCCTTCTTCCTGCCAGAAGCTGGATTTGTTTCATTCAGAATGCAAGCAGTTAAAGGACAGTTATTATCACGCAGAGAAGATCCAGAACAGCAAAACTTACTCCTTGGAAATTATCTGAAAAAAACAAAAAACAAAAAACAAAAAAACTTTGCAGTTCAATGATAATAACATGACTGTTTCAAAGGTTTTGTAGTTTTAAAAAATGTATTGGTATATATTTCCTTAATTTAACTTCTCAGTAGTCAGAGTAGAGATGGTAGGTCCAGTCTTTAAGTGATGTTTCCTTTAGAAGTGTTCATTCCATTGACAAACTTGTACTAAAGGCCTTCCATGTACTGGCCTTGAGAAATGGGCTAGCATAGTTCCTATTAGGAGGAGCTGAGTCCTATGGGAAAAATAATGAAATTCATATAAAGCTCTCTTACAGTGTATTCAGCATGTTCTGGGAACATGAAAGAGTGGCCTTCAAGGCAGCATTTAAATATTGAACAGTCCTTTAACCACCAAAAATTACATTATACTAGTAAGAGGACATGGTATAGTAGAAAGAACCAGATAACCCTAGCTTCCAACTTTGGCTTTGCCATTTACTACCTTTATAACCTTGGAAAACCTTAGCCTTCCTGTGCTTGAAATTCTGTATCACTTTTATTGTTTTTAAAAAAATTTTCTTTAAAATAAAATGAAAGCTATTAAAAATAATTTAAAAACTAGAAATAATGTCAAAATTTTCAGAATTTTCAGGAGTAATGGGAGAGAGTAAATGGCTAGCACTATGATTGTTTCATAATACCTGCTCAATAAGTCTTCTCTTTCCTTCCCATATATTGTCAAGCTTTATTTTCACTAAAAATACTTTCAAACAACAAGTGTTAAAGCTTTGTCCCATTGAATCTGTTAGCAATTCAACTTCTAGAAATTTATTTTCTAGAAATACTCAAACCAATGTATAAATGACTGTGTAGAAGGATATTAATCATATCATTATTCATAAGACTGAAAAATTATAAAAATAATTTACCAAGGATGTTATATCTTTATGAACATGGAAAGATACTATATCTGAAGGAGCTATTCTAAGGAAGTTGTAGGATACTATGGATAAAGACCCTGAAACTGTTAATAGTGTTTGGAGAGGTAGTAACCATATACATTTTAAATTGTGTATTTGTATCACTCCAGTTGCTTCTGGATGGTGAAAAATATGGTAAGACATTGAACTCCACAAGCACAAGCCCATTGCCTCACTTCTTTGGCTATTAATTCTCTTCCTTTATCAGAGACAATGCTATGTGGAGTTCCATTTTGGTGGACAAGGTCTTCTGTGAGTTCACAGATGGTAGTTTTAGCAGAAACATTACATGCAGTGAAGGCAAATCCATATCCAGGATATGTGTCCATGCCAATGAGGACAAAGCACGGTCCCTTCCATGATGGAAGTGGTTGATTAAAATCAATCTGCCACCAGGTTGCAGGTTGATTATGCCAGTGAATGGTGCCATATTGGGAGACTCAGTCTTGGTCTCTGCTGCTGGTATACTGGGCATTTAGTAGTGGCTATTGCCAGATTAGCCTTGGTGAATGGCTAATTAGTAATTAGTGTGTGTTGGTAATTAGTCTGTGTTGGTGGGCCCACGTATAGCTTCCATCCCTGCCACTGTGGCCATTCTGTTCACGAGCTCATTGGACAATGACAGGGGTGGGGGAAAAAGGAAGTTGGCTACTACCCACAGAACAGGTCATCTTGTCCACTTGATTATTAAAGTCCTCTTCTACTGGTGTCACCTTTTGGTGAGCATTTACATGGGAAACAAATATTTTTACATCCTTTGGCCATATGGAGAGGTCTATCCACATACCTCTTACCCAAATATCCTTGTCAGCAATTTTCCAGTTATGTTCCATCCAAGTTCCTGACCATCTGGCCAGATCATTGGCTAGTGTGCATGAAACAGTATATAGTTACACATCTGGCCATTTCTCTTTCTAGACAAAATGTACTACTAAGTACACTTCCCAAAGTTCTGCCCATTGTGGTGATTTCCTTTCACCACTGTCCTTCAGGGATGTCCCAGAAAGGGGCTGTAGTGCTGTAGCTACGGGTTGTGCCTACCATCCATAAACAAGGCCTTAACCTTCTCTTCTTCTCACAGCTGATCATATGGTACACCCCACTCTTGGTACCAGATTCTGTTTCAGTTACTTTTCTTGTTGTTGAGACAAAATACCTGAACTCACAGAAGACCTTGTCCACCAAAATGGAACTCCACATAGCATTGTCTCTGATAAAGGAAGAGAATTAATAGCCAAAGAAGTGAGGCAATGGGCTTGTGCTTGTGGAGTTTACTTACCTTACAGTTTGTAGAGCTTTCATTCCATAATCAGCTGGCTCCAAGGCAGGGTGGCAGATGGCAGAGGGGCAACATTTCATGATGGTGCAAGACCACAAAAGCAACAAACAAGAAAAGGAAACAAGACTTTTTCTTATCCAGACTTCTGCAATTAGGACAGTGCCAATCCAATCAGTGGACTGATCCAGCAATCACCTACCCTTAATCCCAGCACTCTTAATCACATTGGGCCATGAATCAGTCACAAACTCTAGATTCAGCCACCTCTGAAAAGCGCACCCCCCATGACTACATGAGGCTTTGGGGGGGACATCTAGACACAAACCATAACACAAGGTAATGCTAATGTTTTCTAATGAAATGTTTGATCTTAATATGCTTATTAGCATGGTGTTTCTCCTTTTTTGGGAATCTCCTCCTATGTTCTCATAGCACTTTCCCTATGTCCCCATAACATCACTTACCATACTGTTTCTCTTCCTCTTCCTCATTGGACTAAGTTTTTAGAAAATGTAGAGCATATCTCTGATATCATTGTGTCCCTGGATTTCTCATTTTATATTTTGCTTGAAAGAATAGCCTCTTAACCTTCTACTCAATGCAAATTCACTTTAAAAAGCAAACTGAATAGGTAGCCTAACTTAAGGGATGGACATACATGTGCAACCTGAAAAATGTCAGGAAATTGGATGGTAGTCTTCTCCACCTGCAGTTTCACTTTTCACCAGTATTAACACAAACTCAGCATTCTTTACCTTCCCCACAGAAAGGATTCATTTGCACCACAATTGTTAGCAATGTTGATGTCACTGAAGATTTTACGGGGCATTAGAAGAAAACGAACTACTTAAAACATTGATCAGACATTTGTTCCCTTTTTTCTTCCATTTTGCTTCCTCCCTATAATAGATAGTATACTTTAGTCCTTGTTCCATCTCTTTCTCCACACTTGCATGCCTGCACCTATCAAAGCACACAGTAGACGCAGGAGTTTAGAAGTGACAGATGAGCATGTTAAAATAATATTTTTTCCCTGTTACATCAGAATTTGCAGTTATGATACTTTCCAAAAACTTTAAGCAATCTAATATAAGAAAAGCACACATCTTCTAGACATGCCATTTTTAAAGTCACCTTCTACCTCTCCAATCACTCTTGCTAGTGACTTCCATCCAGTATATCGAGTAAGGCCCTTCCTACTTAGTCCTCAGACAGTGCTCAACTCCATTATCTCTTGGTGCTTCATGGCTCGAGTCCCTTGGGAAAACAGCTCCCTCACCCAAGGCCCCAGGTCACCATTCCAACTAAGGCAGAATTTGTCTCGCCTTAGAGCAGGTGTCTCCCTCTCTGTCCTCCAGGAACTCTTTCTTATTAACCTAATAGTTACAAGGCAAATTTATTGATCTGTTGCTTTATCTTAGCCACTTTGTGGAGCACTTTTTTATACATTACTTCATTTAAATTCAAGGGCAATGTGTTGATAGTTATTATTCCCATTTCATAGACTTTTAAAAAAACTAAGGTTGAGGAAGTTAAATCATTTGCCTGAAGGTACCTAATTTACATTATGTTCAAAAGCACCTATGGGATCAAAATCCACGTGTGCTTTTATCCTTCTTTCTCTGAACATAAATGCAGAATTACATCCTTTTAACTTGTATAATATGAGCATTCCCTTCCACTTTTCTGTCTTTGTTGATTTAAGAATACTGAATACTAAGAGGCCATAATCTTGCCCTTACCTGTAACCACCTATGTCCTCACCACTGTCTTGTTCTTAACTCAGACTGTGTCTCACACCAGACTGTGGCTTCTGCCTTAGCTACCACCATTGCCAGCTCTAAACTCCTCTCTTTTTAGCTTTAACTGATTTGCTCTCATCTTATTTCCTCATCTTCAATATGTCTACCAGTTACTGAATCCCTGTGAACAAAGATTCCTAGCTTTGTTCATATCCAGTCCAACTGTAAGAAATGCCTTAGTTTTTCTTTATTATACTATATTTGAAAGTTTTCAGCAGTTCTTAGAGATTTTTCAGTTCTGGTTATAATTTTTAAGAAAGAATGGTTTTTATTAAATTAAAGCTAAGAAAAGCTCTCCTGAAACACACTAAAAATTAAGCAAAAAAGGCAAAATCAGAAATCCATACAATATGCTACCAACTATGTGAAAAGACCAGAAAGGGGCTGGGGATTTAGCTCAGTGGCACACTGCCTGCCTGGCAAGCACAAGGTCGTGAGTTTGAATCCTGATACTGGAAAAAAAACAAAACAAAACAAACAAAAAAAAGAAAAGACCAGAAAAATGACCAGGTTTTGTTAGTTTTGGGGTACAATGATGATTTTTACTAAGGACAAGAAAAATGGGCAGGAAGAAGATTACACTTTATAATTTTTGATGTTTAAATTTTATGAATATGTTGCCAATATTTAAAATAAATGAGGAATTTTCTCCCCTAAAAATACACAAGAAAAAAAAGTTATTGCAATCCAGCATGGACAGTATATCTAAAAGTGAACCTTGATTCAGTATAATTGCCTTATGTGTTTTATGTATGTTGCTATTAATCTGTATATATGACAATTAACTTTATAAGGATTTATAAGATAAATAAATGAATCTGATGCTAGAAAAATACAAGGAGGAGTGGAAGGAAGGGTAGTAAAAGAGAATTGAGATGCATTATGTACATGTACAAATTCCCTACAATGAACGTAATCATTATGTACTGTACTGCAAACCTGTACTAATAGAAATTAAAAATAAAAATGGAAAACAATCACAAGTAACTTTCCTGATAGAAAATAGAGAGCATTTTTCTGTAAATAGCTTGTAAACAATAATAAAAACAATACATAAACAGGTTGGTTTTCTTTTGGTTTGGGGTTTTTTTTTTTTTTTTTTTTTGCAGTGTTGGCGAGTAAACCTGGGACATTATATGCTGGGCAAGTAATTTTCCACTCAGCTATATCCTCAGCCCTAAATAAATAGTTCTGAGAAGGAACAAAAAGATAAAGAATTTGTCCCAGAATGTCCAGGTCAGTGAGTATTTCCCACATATCTGCTAATCCAAAACCCAGCATTATAGGCAATTTGAGCAATACTCCTAAAGCAATCCATTGGTATGAGAAAATACGGTACAGCTATATGAGTCTCATTTCTTACACTGAACACACCTAGGGGTCAGGGATTTTCTCTTCCATACAGCTAGAACTCAATGAATGTTTGGTAGTAATAGAAGATTGCCACACAGATTCTTTTCAACACTAAGAGAAACAAGAAACCATTTCAGTGTAATTTGTTGCTTCCCATAAAAATACAACAGAGCCTCTGGGGCACGGTCAAATTGATATCAACTCAGTCTCTACTTAATCCCATAAAATAGACGGCAGTCAATGAAGCAAATATGCCCTTACTCATTCCTAACCCTAGCCTTGGAGGATGGAGAATCCTGTTCTATCCAAGCCCCGCATAGCTCTTGATGAAAGTGACTTAAGAAAGGTAAGAACTTTACTAGCTTTAATTTTTATGTTTCAATGCTCTTGACTTTTTCCATGTATAGAATAAATCTCCAGAACGTGAGAACTCCTCCTTAGTTTTTCTTGGCTTAATGACAAGCATGGGTCGACTGCCACCCTGAGATTGCCATGGATTGAACACAACGCCCACCTCCCTGGCATCCTGGGAGCACTATGGATCTCATCCCACTTCTAAACTCTTGGGGCAGATGAGATTTCCTCTAGATACTTTTTTTTGCTATGTTTACGGCAAAGGGAAAAGATCTCTACTTTTCTTGTTGGCACATCATAAGTACAATTTATATAAAACTGAAAAAGCTAAAGGGAACTTCAGCCTTTTCTGTCTTTTCTAAAAATGTGTTTAATTGATAAAAGTTGCATATGATTATTGCATACAACACGTTTTGAAATACGTACAGCTCGTGGAATGACTAGGTCAGACAAAATTAAGGTACACATTGTCTCCCAGATTTTTTGGGGTAAGAAACTTAAAATCTACTCTTGGCAATATTCAAGAATATAATACATTGTTATTAACTATAGCTACCATGTTATATATCAAATCTCTTGAATTTATTGCTTTGATTTAATGGAAGTTATATATTATATTATATATATTATATATCAATGAGAGATATTGAGCAGATAATATTTTACGTCTTATTTTAGAAATATGGAAGTGACTAAGAACAACAGGAGCAATGCGAGTAGGAAGCTGACTCTCAGCTTTCCCTAATCCTAAGAGTTCCTCACAAAGTCTAGTGGATTCTGTGAGTCCCAAATTATTCTAAACTAGCATCACACGGGAGCCTGGCAATGAATAGGTAGCTGGATTCTGTCACTCGAGAAACTAAATCTGAGACAGTCATTGAAATGCCTGATCACAATCTGAACTTTAATGGTTTTTCTTTTAAAAAAGAAGACTTTACTTGTAAAATAATTCTATATCTATATTAGGTTGTAGGCAGATAGTTTATTGGGGAAATGCTGTCAGTAGTAACAAGGGAGTAGGGTGGGATGTGATAAAAGGAGAAACTGAATCATAATTCAGTCACTAGAGAGACTTCAGTTGATCCCCTGAGAGGCTCTAAACCTGGAATGACTCTTCAGACCATCCTAGAATTGGATAAGGGGTGAGCCTTGTACTACCACATAGACTAATCCCTGGGTGTGGGCCACTGCAGGAAGGTTAGGGGAGTCTAAGCTTATGTAAGGAGCTCATTTATGATGAACAAAATTCCTGGAGAGGAGCTATAGACCTTTAGCTGGCAACATTTCTGGTAGTTGGGAGAATAAGTTCTTTGGTTAGCAAAGGAAATCTAGATGACACACAACAGCACCTATTGCACCAAACACCAAAAGGAACGCCAAAGTTATCCCAGTTCTGAAAGCAGCATACAGTTAATCCAGAGAATATGCAGTATGAAATTCAGTAGAGTCATGCCCTGGACGAATATGTTTGGAAAGTTCTTGAAACCATAACTGTCTGTGTATGATTACTTCTGACTCTGAAATTGTCAGTTCAGGAAGTGAAAGGAAGTTGATTAAAAGTCCTATCTAAATGCTCAGAGGCAGGGCTTCTCAGGGCCCATTCAAAAGGAGCATTCTTCATACAGATTTTTTCATTTTTGTGTATTTCATGAGCAGGTGGCCTCTACCTGTGGCTGATAATTACAGGCTTTATGTATCCTGCACTATGTGAAAGGAACTTGTCTGTGGTCAGATCTGACAAGGGAATATGCAGCGTATGTTTGACCCTATAAGAGGAGGAAAATTCTCCTTTTGTTATGGGCCGTGGGGTTTTCAAGGCTGCTTTCTACGGCAAATGTTTGCCACGTTCAAGGGCTAAGGGGCAAGCACACAACCTTTTAAGAGCTTGTCAGCACAAAGTCCATTCATGGAAAGCCTCGCCTGTCCCACACAATTGGCAGGTAATCACAGCCATATTATGTGCCCATCTTCTTTTCAGTAGCTCATGTTTGCAGTATATAATGCTTACATTCCTTATGCGGAGTTGGTATGTGTACATAACACATCTTAATTCTCTTTTCGTCTCCTTTCTCTCATCTCTCTCCCTTCCCTTCCATCCTTGATCACCTTCCCATTTGAGAAAGCTCTATCTCCTTACTTCTTATTATCTATTCTTATTTTGATGGGTTTCTCATGTAAGAGAAGCCACATGGTGTTTAAGCTTTTGTGTCTGATGTATTTCACTTAACATTATGGACTCAAGTTGCATCCATTTTCCTACAGAGGAATCATCTTTATAAAAAGGCAAGAGTTCTATAGCTTCCACCACTGAAAATGTGTACTAGTACACCTTTCAATATTTAATGCTGATAATAGCAAGGAAAAGAAGATACTGCCATGGACTTGTTAGATAAATTTGAACTAGGATTTGGTCTTTGGAGATACATTTTCTCTCTGGTAATGGAGCAAGGCAGCCATTTTGAAAATACCCAAGAAAATGACACAAAGGTTCTTCCATAGAAGCTACAGTTAAAACAGATGAAACAGGGGCTGGGGATTTAGCTCAGTAGCACAGCGCCTGCCTAGCAAGCGTGAGGTTGTGAGTTCGATTCCCAGTACCAGAATAAAGCCAAAAAAAAAAAAAAGACCAGATGAAACAAAGAGCTGGCTCCAACCTCGGTAATTATGCCCTCACCGCTCACCTTATTCTCAGTTTACATCCATAATTAACAGCCCAGCTGATGTTTATTCAGTTATCAAGGATAATGAACAATACTGATTATTGCATTACTATTATTAAAACATTTATTTAATATGAATAAGCAGATGATTTTATTGTTTTTATTTTTTGTTAGTATGCATTTGCAGTAGATAATGATTACACTCCTTATGGGGAGTTGGCACCTGTACATAACACCTCTTAATTCTTTTCAGCCCCTTCCCCTCCCTTCCCTTCCAGTTCTTTCCCCTCCCCTCCACCTTTTGACCCCTCCCCTTCATCTTTTAATCCCCTTTCTGTGAGAAAGATCTATCTCCCTACTCCCTATCTATCATTTATTTTGTTCTTTACCTTTAAGGTTACTGAGTACAAGTCAGTCTTTTACAACTAAGGAAAGAGAGGTTGAATTGCCCAAGGTCCTGCA
The DNA here is from genome assembly GCF_000276665.1 of Chinchilla lanigera. Taxonomy (NCBI): domain Eukaryota; kingdom Metazoa; phylum Chordata; class Mammalia; order Rodentia; family Chinchillidae; genus Chinchilla; species Chinchilla lanigera. The sequence continues at coordinate 24,729,928 of NW_004955409.1, read as the reverse complement.
TTCAGGACAATGATGCAAGCTTCCTAGTTCCTTGGCAGTTGTCTTTCAACTAGAAGAAATATGCTCTGTTTAATAGTATTATGTGTATGCTACTAGAAATTTTTATTGGATGAAAGAAAAGGGAGGCCTCAATACCTTTGACTAAAGTAGTTTTGGCTTGCTTGCTTGCTTGCTTTTCTTCCTTCCTTCATTCCTTCCTTCCTTCCTTCCTTCCTTCCTTCCTTCCTTCCTTCCTTCCTTCCTTCCTTCCTCCCTTTCTTCCTTCTTTTTTAATTGAACTCAAGGCCTTCATACACTGAACTATATCTTCTTCCTTCCTTCCTTTTCTTCCTTCCTTCCTTCTTCCTTTCTTCCTTCCTTCCTCCATCTCTCTCTCTCTCTCTCTCTCTCTCTCTGTGTGTCTCACTCTCTGTCTCTCTCTCTCTCTCTCACAGTGTCCTACTAATTTGCTAAAGCTGGGTTGGAACATTGCACTCCTCCTGCCTCAGCCTCATAGATTACTGGGATTATGGTAATGTAGCACCATGCCCAGTTTGGGACTATTTCTTATATTCCAGAGAAAACAAGATTTGAGATATTGTGAACCCCAATTTGGTCTGATGCTTAGGCATAGCTAATGGCTTAACCTTGATTTTAATGAAGATTTTCAGCATGTGTTCACATAGGCTGGGCGCTTCAGCATTCCTGGCTTTCACATTCCTGTGCTCAGGATTCTTGCAGACCTTAGTGACTTCTGAAACTCCTAGTAGATACCAATATATTTGTAGACTTTAGTGTCTCATTGTGTTCAAAGTCTCAAATAGTGGCAGATAGTCACAAATTTATGGCTTAAATACATTCTTGCAATAAGAAACTACTACCTCTGTCACTATATTCTGCTACCCTTAACCCTACAGATCTGGCTCTAACATACACAATGCCTTAAAATAGTAGAAAAGACAACTAGAAAGGTTAGCATGCAAATGCCTTGTATGAAAAGATTCCATTTTTAAAAAAGTTTTATTTATTTTTGAGGCAGGGTTTCACTGTGTTGACCACACTAGTCTTACATTCTTGAGGTCAAATGACTCTCTGACCTCAGCCTCCCAACTAGCTGGGACTATAGAAATAAGCCAGCACTTATCTTTACTGCAAGTGCATAGAGCCTGTAAATAAGGCATCACTCTTAAGAACACATTTCTCTTATTTTACAGGGTTTTACCATAAATGTCAGGTTCCCAGTTTCCCATTTGTCTTGAAAAGCCCAGTTTGAGCAGTAGAAGTGGATGTAGGACCAAGCACCTCCTACAGAATGAAGAGAAACCCATTCCAACTAGTCCACCTACTCTGCCTCTCAGGATGTTGATACATGTTTATTTGTAAATATTTTGTTTACTTCTTTAAAGGAAGTTGTTGCATATTTGTTTTGTTGGGAGCAATTTCTAAGACCTGCCAGCTGGCAGAGCAATATCTGTGTTCATATTAAGCTCACAAATATTGCCTCAATTGCCATCTAGCTTCTGACAAGCTTTAAAAATTTCCATTCCTTTCCCTTCTTGCTTGTTCCAAGATTTCTACCAAAAGAAAAAGGAGTCCCTACCACAGCCTCATGACTTGTGGGTATGAACTGTATCCTGGGATCTTTCAGCCATACCTGACTGATATGGAACTGAGATCTTAAACGTGGCTAAGAAACAAGAGCATATTGCCTCACAGTTCTAGGGGGTGGGGTGGGTGACCAGAAGTCCCAAATCAAGGTGTCATTAGGGTTAGTTCTTCTGAAAGCTGAGAGGGAGAAATTATTCCTCGCCTCTGTCCTAGCTTATGGTAGATTTCTGGCAATTTCTGTCCTGGACCTCTACACGCATCACCTCAGGTTCTGCCTACATCTTCATGTGACTTTCTCCCTGGGAATTTCTCTCTGGTATCTATCTTTGTGTCCAAATTTTCTTTTGTATAATGACACAGTCATATTGGATGAGGCCGCACTTCAATTACTTCATTTGAACTTGGTTATATGCCAAGACCCTATTTACAGATAAGGTTACATTCACAGGTACTGCAGGCTAGGACTTTGAGATCTATGTGGAGGCACATAATTCAAACCATAGCATGGCTTCTAGTCTCAATAACAACAACAAGAAGGGCTGCTGATCTGGGCAGGTAAAATCCTAATCTCTCTCCTTTCTTACCTTGCCAGATGTTTCTTCATTCTGCCACTCCATGGATGAGATTTCCTAAAGGAAGCCCCATGTTGGCTTAGATACAAGGAAGCTCTTTTCTAAGGCCTTCGACCTATTACCCAATTCTTGGGCCTGGCTTCTAAGACTTCTAATAACCAGCATCTACCTGAACTTCTGACTCTTAGTAGTATAGATGAATTTCCTGTGCCCCCGGTCTTTTGCACCTATACTTATACACAAGGCAGTATAATATAGTGCTAAAAGCATGGGCTCTGCAGCCAGACTCTGTGCTCTGAAAGTTCGTGGATGTATGACGTTAGACAATGTACTTGTTTGTTCTATTTCCTCCTCTGCAAACCCGCTGCCTCAAAGAATTGTTAATACGATAAGTAATTCATATAAAGCAGAACAATACAGAGTATGCCTAGCTCACTAACTCACTAAAGGTGGGTGGCATTAGCACTAGATTTTCCTGGCTTAATGAGTTCTTGGAGAGACAGGTAAGGTAAGGGTGACAAGGGAGGTGGCAGAGTGGAGAGGGAGACCCAGGGTTGAGGAGTGAAGGAAACAAGCCTGGTGGGACCTCATCTTCAGTGGGGATGAAACAAAGCCTGGTCTCAGCAGTGGAGGAGTAGATGAGAAGGCAGAGGAGGTCAGATCATGCAGACAGCAGACTCCTGGAGGTAGCCAAGTAAAGAATCTGGGTAAGTCATTAGGACTTCTTATGTGCTTTCTAACCGAGAATAGAATGACCTCAGTATATGAGCAAGCTGGAGCCTCAGCAGGCACACAGGGTGGGAGACCAATAGTCCAAGAGTGTGTTTGTGTATATGTGTGTGCATTAAAAGTCACCAGGAAGTTCTTGCCCCATTGCTCTGTTACCTAAAGTCTGTCCTATTTCCTCTATTGACAGTTTAAGAAGGCTGGGGACTGTCCTCACCCTTTGAGCTTTCCCTCCACTCTGAGAATCAAGCTCATGACTTTCATCCACAGCAGCTGCCACCCTGGGCTGCTGCTGCCGGTGGAGATATTCTTGCTTGCAAAATTTTCTGTTTGGTTGTCATTGTTTGGCTATTACCCCACTGAAAAGGAACAACTCCGCAAATGAGTTTAAACTATTCACTTTTCAAATATTAGGTTAAGGCTATCTGAAGTTTGATCAAGATACGGTGGATAAGAAATCCTGCCCCTCCTAAAAATTTAGGTTATGATTCAAGTGCTCTTTTAAGAAACATTTCAGAATGTTGACTGTATGCATTATCCCAGTGCCCAGCAACCATGGCATAGCTGCATTTAATCAGTCTTTTGTGATGAGAGATGCATGTGGGTGAAGGCATTTGGTCATTAAAGAAAAACACCAACCTTTCCCTGACCCCACTATCCCTTTCAGGAGGCACTCTAAACAACACTGTCCCTCTATTTCGCAGACTGTCGAGAAGCTAGCCCATACTTGCTGTTCTTAGTGCCTTACCACCCATGATCCCTTTAGACTATATAAACTTAACTCTTTGCATCTTCTTTGCCCACCTAAACCTGCTCTTCAGATGTTATCATTACCTCTCACATCATTACCTCTCACATCACAAATCCGGAGGCTGAATAACAATCTTTAATCTTCCTGACTTTTTTGTAGCATCTAATATCTGTAAAAATTCTCTCTGCCCAAGGTTTCAATGGCCTCAACCCACCGTGGGCTTCCTGTCCTATGACACCTCCTCCCCATTCATCTTTGCAGAATTTCCTATCAGGAAATGAGAGCAGGCATTAGCCCAAGCATCAAAGCAGAAGAAACTAACATAGCAATACAACACTGGGATGCTATGCTGCATGCATTTTAGGGCAGAGGATGGGCACAAAGGTTCTTGACCATAGAATAAAAGCAGAGTCCAAAACAGTCAGTAATCCAATGTGCTTGAAGATTATTTCTGATGTTTACACATAGTACATTTACATTAACAATACATTACATTATTTGACCACATCTATAGTACATACATTAACAGTATTCCTCAGTCTCTAGACAGAGGTTAGATTTCCTTGTGCTTTTCTATCAAGTTCCTTATCACACTGAATACAGTATATTGTATATTTACTATCTATATCCACCTCTAGGGTGTAAGATTTAGAGAGCAAAGACAGCTTATATTATTTTCACCATCATATTTCCAACACATATCCCAATGCTTGCTCTGTAGAAGGTGCTAAATAAATAGTCATTGAAAGAGTGAATCAAAAAAGGATTTTAAAATTTGGAAATCAAGTAAATAAGAAGTATGGGAAAGAAATCATATGTAAACTAAGATAAAATTTGTGCAAACTATATACCATATCATCATGTAGTATTATTAGATGTAGACTGCAATTTTTACACTGAAATTCCTACCAGTCAAAGCAAAGAAAAAAATCAATGATAAAATTTATGTCTGTAGGCTTTAAGAAAGAAAAGTTCTCAAATGAAGCACAGCTAACATTGTATTATTGACTTCAATGTCTCCATAGATCTTCACAAAAGTTACTGGATGGACCACAAACAGTATGTACTGGGCCATTTATAACTAGATACAATAGTGAATTCTATAAGACTGATTTTGGCAGCATCTTCCAAGGTAGACTAATCACATATTATAAATTTAAAGTAATTCCATGACAAAGAGACCAAAGTAAAGTAACCAACTCCTTAGAAGTCTGAAGACTTGGTTTGTTCTAAAGATAAAGTTTAGAATATCTAGAACACGGTTTATCCCAAGGCATATGAGTATCCCTTGTATTATGATCTAAAACAAAGAGTTCTGTGGTCAAGAACATTTGAGAAGCATTGCATACTTAGAACCTTCTGTTTGGGGATTTTTACATTTACATATAGTAAATGTTTTAAGAAGTCCTTCAGTAAGGAAACTAATCCTTATCCAATAACACCTATTTATATCACAAGGAATTGTATACAGATGGTTCATCCATCAAAGACTCATGTGCTAGAAGCTTGGTACCTAGTACAGTAGTGATAGAAACTTTAAGAAACGAGGTAGAAGGTAATTAGGTCATAGGGGCTCCACCCTCATGAGTGGATTAATGGATTAATTCTGTTCTGCAGAAGTGAGTCAAGTCTTGTGGGTCTGGATTTGTTCCTGCAAAAGTGAGTTGTTATAAGAGAGTACGCCTGGCCCCACTCCAGTCTCTTGCTTTCTTGCTTCTGCCCATGCACTCACCATTCCTGCATGTGCTCCTGCCATGAAATATTATCCACCATGAGGCCCTCATCAGAAGCTGGTGCTGGTACCATGCTCTTAGACCTCAAGACTGTGAGCTAAATAAACCTCTTTCTTTGTACATTACCTAGTGTCAAGCATTCTGCAGCACCAGATGGACTAAGATAGTGCACACTGGCCCCTCTAGATGTGGTCAGAAATATACTGCCATTGTTACTGAGAGTAATAGTTGACTATCAATTGATTATTTTAATGAATCACTATTTTCTGTTGCTCAGTGTGTCATTAATTCAAATTGTTTGGTTTCCTCCATCAAAACTTAAGATTTAAATAATAAAACAAAACCATGCATTTCCTGCTCCATCTAGGCAAGCATAGCTAAGATTAGCAACAGTAAGAAAATATAATTTCTATAACAAAGGGAAGGACAAATAGAGCTTGTGTCCTGAAATATTCCTATTACTAAGCATTGGAAAGCTTTCCCCTGTAATATGCCAGAAAACCATCCACTAAATGAATAAGCAAAGGCACAAACAGTTTAAATCATGTGAATGAATGGGAAAAGCCTCTATGAATGAGGAGAAATACCTAACATATCTTTTCTGTTGTTATTCTTGTTGTTAATACTCTTCATGAAATCTCTAAAATACTTTTGCTCTAACTTATTATGTCTCATAAAATCAACAAAGATAAAGCAGCATGTAAAAATGTCAGGTAACTCAGCTAAAAACATTTTACATTTCATTCTGAAGCTCATTATGTTTTTGGCAGCAAATTTATTTTGCTAATAATGTTTTACTAATGTTGAAATTAATTTTAATTGGTATTTCCTGTGAACACACTGAGTGGAAGCAGGAATGCCTGCCTGAGGTTAAAAATTGACCTTGGATAATCCAGAATTCACTCTTACTTTGGGTGGTCTCATGGATACCCATGGTTTCACCTACCCCGATGTGGTAATGTCCAAATCAACAACTCACCTCCAGTCCTACTCTGGAGTCGTGGAGTACTCCAGTAACTTCACTTACATGTTGATGTGTGCAGTGTGAATTCATTATTTTTCTGGTCATTTTTAACCTCTGTTCCCCTGTCTCCAGGATCTCAATCTCAATGATCAGATTTACCTCTTAGCCAACTCCCAACACCTAAATCTGGGAGCCACTCTAGACTCCTCATTCTAGCACTCTACTTTCTTGGGACTAAAATCCAAATTCTTTGGAGTGATACTGAAAGACTTTCACAGCCAATCTTAGTGTTTCCCAGTGAAGCCTTATGGGAAATTGGGGCATGATTTTGTTCTGTGCAGGACTGTCCTCATTTCCAATCCCATTCACAAAATGCCAATAAAAGTCTCTAGTTGCCATGAAGACCAGGAAATGAAAAAGTTCTCTGAAGATCTAAGAACACCTCACAGTTGTTCTGTGAACAACTCCAGGAGACCTGGAGTGGAGCCTACAGCAAGAGTAGCCTGACCATAGACCGATGATCTATGATGTGTCTTAGCTTAACAAGATGAACTATGCCCAGCAAATTCTCTCACTTACAGTAAGAAACAACAATAGAATGAGCTATTAGGCATTGTTATTGTTGAAAGGTCATGGAGTGGAGGAAGAGGTACTGACTCAGAATCTACATGGGCCATGAGAGAGGTGACACACAGGCAGCATGTGGTCTGGCCTCCTCTCCATTGTTGTCCCACCAGTAACATCGGCAGCAGTCCTGAGGACTGCAAGAAGGACAGAGAAAAAGCAGGGTACCAAGAGAACTGAGCAGCAGAGTGACACCCACTGGTAGAGGCAGTGCTCATCTCTGATTTGTACCTAAAGAGCCTCTCAAGCCCAAACATACAGATCTTCCCTTTTTTGTACTATAATGACCCACAGAAGAAAAAACAGGCTGAAGAAGAAAGTTGTTTCTCAACTCTAGCTCTCTGATTACAATCCCTACGGCCTCAAGCAAGTGGTTTTAGGTTCCTTTTCTCACCTACAAAGTGAAGCTTTGTCTTGGTCAGCTTTCCATAACAAATCCCTTAGATGAGATACAGAGAAAAGGTTTATTTTGGCTCACAATCTTGGATGTTCCAGACCTGATGTACTGCCAAGTTGCTTTTGGGCCTGTGGTGAGGCAGTACATCATGTCAGGGAGCACATAACAGAGCAAAACCACTCATCTCATGGTCATGTCATGGAAAAGAAGATGACAAAGGCAGCTGGGATCCTACTATCCCCTTCAACGACATATCTTTCTTTACTTGAAGATCTCCCCACCTCTGACAGTCCCCACACTTCCTAAGTGCACCAAGCTGGACTATTGGAGGACATTCCAGATCCAAACTATAACAAGATTCTAGTTTTTTTCCTGCCTGAGGTCCTGCTCAGTGATTAACTGCATGGCATTCAGTAGGCCACTTGTCTAATTTCTATAGTTTTAAAATTAAATGAATAAAACCCACTGCATGAAGAGGACACAAAACATCAAAATATGTAACATATGGAGAAGTGCTTCTAAATTTATCACAGACATTTACTGCATATATATTATACCAGGGTTACTCAGTTCTATTTTGTGTTAGTTAAGCTTACTTTTATACTATTTTGAAACTGAGGAATTTTTTTTTAGTAATCTCAGTTAGATAAGAGATTGCTCTACTTTTTTTTTTGGGTATGGGGAATTGAACTCATGACCTCACACTTGCCAGGCAGGTACTGTGCCACTGAGCTATATCTCCAGTAGGATTGCTATATTCTAAAACCCATTCATCACTTCCTTTTTTTAGTGCAACACAATGAACCCTTCTGCAGGTATGTCAGTGGGTTTTTTATTTTTGTTTTTGTGTTTTCTTACTAAACACTGTTCAACTATTAAAATACCTTTAAAACCCTAATATGGCTGTGGAACAATTTTTCTAAGACTGTTGTATGATATTCATTAGTATCAATTAATTTTTTGCAAATCCACTTAGAACTCTGAAGGTTCTTGTACTTGGCCCTTCTCTTTCATATCACCCAATCAGTGATTAAGACCTGTCTTGCCTGTCTTATAAATATCTCTAGAATTAGTTCACTCTTGCTACCCATGCCCAGACCACCAACATCTCTCCCCTGAATGCTGGCACCATCCCGATGGCCCGCTGTGCTTAGTCTCTCATGCAAGTGCTGCACCCACATCAGTGAGTAACACAGGCAACATATGGGTTCCAATGCCACAGAGTTTTTTTACACAACTGGGAGAAAGATATTTAAAAGATTTCTCAAGAAATCCCCAATTTGCAAATTGTAATGAGTACTACATAGAAACTAAATAACCATCTGGAATAGAAAATACAGAGGATAAGGCGTGTTTTAATTATGAGGTGGTCAGGGAAGACCTCGCTGAAGATGTGACTTTCAAACTAAGACTGGAAGGAAAAGAATGAGCCAGCCAAGAGAAGAAAAGGAGCATTCCAGGAACGTGAAAAGGACCCATGGGTAAAGGAGCATTTTTGCTAATCATAGAGAGTATCCCTGTAGTTGAGTCTGAGTGGTTCTCCATGCCTATGGGCAGGATTAGCATAGCCCCTCCCCTCAGCACACACAACAAATGTATGGTGATGAGAATAAGGGGCATGGGGGTGTAGCTCAGTGGTAGAGTGCTTGCCTAGCATGTGTGAGGCCTGGAGTTCAATCCCCAGCACTGCAAAAAGAACAAGGTGAAGAAGGGGAAGAAGAAGGAAGAGGAGGAGGAGAAAGAAAAACTAATAAGACACCTTATCTAGGTGGATGAATGCTTTTTAAACAGTATAAATGCGATTAAGTCACTCAAACAGCTTCATGATTTCTCATTGTCCTTAAATGTTCAAATATTTTAATTTAATTTAAAAGCACCCTCACACTTAGGCTCCCACCCACTCCCTCAGCCATGCCCTTTCTTACTCTCCTCACTTTGCGTAGGCCTTTTCATTCCTTGAAGGCACCGTGCTTTCCTGTCCAAGACTTATCTCTTCTGGCTGCTGACTGGGACCACCCTTTCCCTTGCTTTCACTTGATTGACCCTCCCTCAGTTTTAAAGCCTTAAACATCACTTCTGCAAAAGCCTTAAAACCATGTGTCTAGGGACTTTCATATCTTTCACACAGGCCCTGGGCTACTATGCATCTAATTCCAGTCATGCATTCACTTCAGATTTCTAGGAAGGAAGTTCATGATGCCATATTACGACTACTCCTGGTATGGTCCACAGGTGCACCAACTGTCCTTTGGCCAGGGATCTAAAATGGCTCTCTAATAGATTCATGAGCTTTAAAAACCCTTTTCAATCGCTTCTCGGCCTTTTGGCTAAGATCAAGTGTAAAAACCCTTTTCAAATATATGGATGGAGTACCCTGTATCTTGACTTTTCCATATTCAGAATAGCAACTTCATAACCTCTTAATCTAAAGAAGCTATAGATGTACCAGAAGAACAGTCTCCTTGCATAGATCCCTGCAACAAAGTAACAGCATGGCTAGAGCACCATAACACTAGCCAGTCTATTTGGAGTTTGGGAGAAAAAGAAAGAGCAGTGAGTCTAGTTTCTTAAGACCACATTCCCAAGCTAAGTAGAGAAAAAAAGAAGCCTGACATTCGCATTTTTGAGGATGGTGCTAGGGGTTGAATCCAGGGCCTCACACTTGCTATGCACTCACTATACCATTAAGTTACATCCCTAGCCCTTGACTTCAGCTTTGTTAATTACGTTCCACAGATAGAACCAAAAAGCTGAGAAGATGGATTTAAAATCCTACTGTAGTGAAAGAATGCTTTATATTAATTTTCTTTCACTAAAATTTGTATTTAATCAACTCATCTTAAAACAAATTGTTCTCAGAAATACGAAAACATATTTGTATGCCTGCATCTTTTTATTTTAACTTACATAGCTTTAAATTGTAAGTACTAGCAGTGTTTATGGTTATGAGCAGAAATACTATCAAGTGATACAAATACCACTTATCGATTTGTTAGTCACCAAATACCTCACATTTGACACTTCGCTCCATACATACGCAGAAGAGACAAGAGTACACTGCAGCTGTCTTAGATTACTCACCTGATCTGACAAGCTTACTTCCCTTCGCTCAGGTAGAAAACCACTTTACTGTCAAGTCCCAGAGATGCTTTAAGAGATTTCCAACTGAAGGGTCAAGCTTCTTACACTGATTCCAAAGTAATCAATAGTGGGAATCCTGTGTTTATCTTATGTATACCTTCATCTTGTATAAGAAAGGATTTGAAACGATGGACATGTATATATGCAACAAAATAAAAATTAATACAAAGTAGTAGAGGTAAAGGGCTAAACATAGGTAGAAAAATAAGACGGGACTGGGAGTGAAGAATCGCATTGCTTCAAATGTGTTAGTTTCACTTTTTTTTTCATTTTGGCAAATTAGTTTTTATGTGTGTTAGAGAGATTTGTTATTTCCACACAATATACATCCTTTAATAAAACACAAATTACAAGAACTCTTCTAGAATTTATCAGAATCTTTTTCTTAGTTGTTTTTGTCACTACCTCAGTGGACTATCACTGAATCTATTGTCAGCATTTGATTCATCCAGAGTAAATAGTATTTTAAATTCTTCCGTATTCAATAAATATGGTTAGTGAATTTAACTTTGATAATATTCAGATGATATATTTGGTCACTTAGATGGCATTCTTCTTAAGGGTAAAAGAAATACGATTCTGTTAGTCGAATAGTTTCATCCTTTGTACAAGATTTTAATCTCAAAGCTTACAGCTCCTAACAGGAGGGCATCAGTGCCCTGCAGAACAAACACCTTTGGTACTATATCAGTGCTATATTTCCCAACCAGCAAAAGGTCAAAATTATGATTAGGTTTAAAGACACTCTAATGGTAATGTCCTAGAAAGCAACTAGGTAGAAAAGATTTTTTTCTTTTTGTACAAAGACCTTTGTTCTCTTAACCAAAACCATTTCCTCCAGCTTACAGGCATTTTAATTTGTTCTGATTATTTTTGTCATTGCATTTTCCAGATACCTTTTCTCTATTACAGTGAGACTACTTTATGAGGAGCATATTGGCACCTTCTCACTAATTACACCAGAAGAGGAAGAATACTTGGAGTGAGAGATGGTAATTATTGAGATCTAGTTCTCCTGGCCTGGGCTATGTTTAGCATGGTCTTTTGGGTTAAAACCACTGGGCAGGTTACTCATGAAAGCATCAGATGTTTTGGTTGTTTTTTTAAAAAGCAAAATTTAGAGGGATACAAAAGTAGCATAACGCAGAATATTTGCTCAGTAGAAGTTACAGTCCAGTTGGTGATGTGGAATCTGGCACAGCTAACAATCTCAGGCCATGTGAATTAATGAAGACAGTGTAGAGAGGCTTGTCCAAACTTTCAATGTGAAATAAAACTAATCATAGGAAGACTTCTTTGCAGGTATGAATTTTTAGTCATGGAGGACTCAGATCAAAGTAGGAGATTCCTAAGGCCAACATGGACATTGCCAAGGTCAAAGAGAGGGAAGGCCAAGGCAGAGGCTCAGCTTTCTGTGGCACACAGCTGTTGCTTTTTGGATGGAGTGTGGAACTACATACAGCTGCAGCTCTGCAGGCGTCTGCCACTCACTTTCATGGCAGAAATGGGAAGGTCATCAAAGTCTAAGCAGGGTAGGCAAGGTCCAGTTTTAGCTGGGAAGATTGTTGCCCTGGTTGGTGTAAGGGAGAGGTCTACAGTGAGGAGAAATACAAATGGCAAACTTGGGGTTAGAAAGCTGGCCTGGCTTGATGAGATTAGGTTTGAAATGATTGATGCTAGGAAGCCCCTGAAAATTCTTCTAGAGAGAGGTGACATTATGCAAATAAGTGTATCTAATAGGTTGAAGAGAAAAAAATATATATGTACATAAGGGTTGGAAATAGGGAGCAATGCAGAGGGCATCTCTAGTACTATTGACTATTTGCCCATTCTTAAAACATTTAATGATTTGGGACTAAACAAAGAGAACAAAACTCCTGGTCTATTACAGTAAGCATCAACTTTTCCAGTTCAAAAAAATAATGAAGTCTGTTATGTCTTGACTCAAGAAGTTGTTCTCGGTTTAAAGAAACTGAAATTGTGACTGCTCATTGTCATCTACACATCAACTGAGATGTTTTTAGAGGCCCTTAGTTAGCTAAGCATGACTGCTACTACACTGTTACCCTGCTAAAGCAAAATATTAATCCAGAGAAGATAAAATGACTTCACTAAAAGAAGAATTGCACTGATTAAGATAGCTCTACTTCTGCTGGAGTAAGTCATATTTTGGCCAAAAGTAGCATTATTTTAGAAATAAGCCCCTAACAGTGAAGCCCCTAACAGTGAATTTACAGATCTAAGAAAGTGGTGACTGTATTCCATATGTGCAATCAACCTGTCTGTCATCTCGTCACTACACTGTGTGGTGAGGCTGATTGACATTCAGCAGAGCACAAAACCACAAGTGGAGCCAATGGTGTTATAATGAGGGCCTCCACGCTGTTATTCCATGCACTAATGATTCTTTGCTCTAGTTGGGCATCCTGTTCTGCTGGGGAGCTTTTCAAAGATCGGGGGTATGGGCCTTGCCAAAAATCTGAATCTCCAAAGAGGGAACCTAATTTTGTCTCTGTTTATGTCGCCTTTTGAGGTCTCCCAGATGACTCTGGCACACAGAGTTGTGAGCCAATGGCTTAGATGGCTTTATGGTTTGTGTTTAGATGTCTTCCTAAACCTCATGTGGTTATGGGATGCTTTTCAGAGGTAGCTGGATCTATAGTGTGTAGTGCTGGGATCAAGGGTGTGTGATTACTAAATCAGTCCGCTGATTGGTTTGGCATAGTTCTGGCTAGAAGTAATGGTGTGAGTGCTACACCACCTAGGATGGGTAGCCTGCATAAAATATAAGGGACAGAAAGAGGGCTAATGTGCTCTTACCTGCCTGCTTGCCATAGACTATTTTTCTTCTGCGATGTCCCTCTTCCATGCCACCCTGCCTTGGAGCCACTTGACTATGAACTAAAACCTCTACAAACTGTGAGCTAAATAACCCTTTCCTCCTTTAACTTTGGGTGTCGGGTATTTTGTATCAGCAACGAGAAAAGTAACTAAGATGATGACGATGAGATGGTCACAAAAATGCACACACATGCACATACAGAAGCATTTCTAGGATAGTCAGGCAAGCCTATTTATTTTTTTCCTACTAACAAGACATGCTCACCAATATTCTGGGAATATTATACTTTCGGGATCTTCATGTTCTTGAACCCACAATAAAATTAGCCTCTGAAATTTTTTTAAACCTGAGCATTATTGCAGTAAAGTTCTTTCCCCAAATACCATGCCATTTTTAAAAATCATTTTCCAAAGCAAGGATGAGTTCTTACTCTCAGCTCGGTAGAATAACTGGAAGCTCTTTTGCTAGTTCTCCTTATTTTAAGGCAACCCTTCATTTGCATTCCACCCTCCACCCAGCAGTGTTCAACATTCCTTGTTGATCCCTCCTCCAATAAATAAGAAGGGGGGAGGGGAATTGTCTCTAGTGGGGCAGGAACAGAGTTACAGAGGAGCTGCTGCATTCCCAGAGGTAATCGTCACTGAATCAAAGCACAGTTAGGAGGTTAATTCAATTAGCAAGTGATGCCATCTCCTAGAATAAACTTCTTGGGCTAGTTAGCTGGGGAAGGGAGGGTGATGACTGGTGCTGTACTGCGTAGAGAGGAAATACTAAAAAGGCTTGGAGCCTACTACCAATGGTTCAGTGGCTATTCACTTTAGTATTCTTTACTGAAAATTTTCTAATGCATTAGGCTCTTTGGGACATAGAACTGTGTTCACAAGATAAAGTACACAGATAAGACATACAGATAGGGTAGGGATAAAAATATTCTTCAGGGAAATGGGGGTCTGCAGTACAAAGGTTAAGAGCATTCAGGAAACATTTCACTTTTTGGCTTTTAAGTGAATTGAAAACACAGTTCCTGAAAGAAATGCATCTTAAGAGGGTACTCAGGGAGGAGCAGGGAGTTCTTATAAGACAGTGTTTTGCAGGGAAGGAGAAGTTGTTTAGTCAATGCCCAACTTAATGTCTTACATGTAATAGAAACAAAAAAGATTTTTTTAAATTGAAAAATTATTATGGTATAGTAATTGAGCCATGTCATTTTATAGTTTGATATAGAGTCTCAGAATATTAGAGCTGAAAAGGATCTTGCTGTTGTTCAATATCTCAAAGGCCCAAGGCTCGCTCTGTTTAGATGTGGGCATCTAGGGAGGATCTGGGTTCTGTTTGCAGGGTCCTTCCTCCGCAGTGGCTCCTGAGTAATCTTGAAGAAACCCAGGGGCTTGGGGGGAACACAGTTTGGAAGCCTCCAGTCTAGTTCCTGTTTTTATAGATAAAGTAACTAAAATTTAAAGGGTGCAGAAGTCAAACCAAGCATCTTTCCAGCATATGAATGTGAGGCTGCACTAGAGGAATTTCTGTCCATTTTCTCCGTGGACTTGTGAAGTGTCATGGTGCTGTGGGTTTGGGGACCAGTAAAATCTGGATCTGAATGCTGACTCTGTACTTACTTGTTTTTATTTCATAAATAAAAATTATTTATGGATTATCTACAGATTTGTTTTTATTTCATAGCAATTTTTTCTCTTTTAAAAATTTTATTGAGATATAATCAATATACAAAAATTGCCC
The DNA here is from genome assembly GCF_000276665.1 of Chinchilla lanigera. NCBI lineage: Eukaryota > Metazoa > Chordata > Mammalia > Rodentia > Chinchillidae > Chinchilla > Chinchilla lanigera. The sequence continues at coordinate 24,714,854 of NW_004955409.1, read as the reverse complement.
ACACTGAATTATACGTGAGTTTTGTTATGTGCATATCCCCATGGTACCTTCACCATAACCAAAGTTTAAACATATCTATCACCTCCAAAACGTCCTTGTGTTCATGTGTGCATGCTTTGTATATGTTTGTTAAGAACACTTAAAATGAGATCAGACTTCCTAACATAGTTTAATGTGCACAGTACCATATTGTTAACTAAAGGTACTAGCCTATCTCTAGAATTTATTCTTCTTGTATAACAGAGACTTTGTATTTAGGTGAATTTTTTAATCTCACTGAGCCTCTGTTTCATTTATTGACTGGGTATAATATTCTCATTTTTGATCCTGATGTGTGAACAGTACATGGCATGTGGTTTGGGGCTCTGCATATGTTAGTGCCCTCTTCCAGGCAGAAGAGTGATATTCGAGCACAGAGACAAAAGAGACAGAAACACTGTCATAATGTAATATGGGACATGGTGCTTACTCTGTGTAGGTTCTATTTTTCACACTTCATGTGTTAACTCATTTAATCCTCAGAACAACTCCATGCAGTAGGCACTAGGTATTATTCTTAAATCTCCATTTTGTTTTTAAATTCCCTCATTCTGAAGCACAGATTGATGAAGTAAATTGCCCAAGGTCGTAGAGCTAACAAGTAGGGAAGCTGAAATGTGAATTCCAAGATGTGGCTCAGAATCATGTTCTTCATCAACAGACCTTTCCTGAAAAGACACAGAGAGGAGACAAGGAAGGAAGTGATACAGGAGAAATACAACTCCGGACTGGTTAGATGTCACATGTGCTGAGTTCATGGTCCCACAACATCGAGAATAAGTCGTGAAGCAAAGGGAGAAGTTAGGAGAGGTTTACTGGAATTAAGGGGGGGGGGAGAATAGCTCCTGGACTTCCAGGAGGGGGTCCCATGAGGGTGGCCGATGACTTTGTGGCTTCGCTTTTTATACAGCAAAGTCACAATGTGGTTATAACTTGGATCAAGCTACAACTGACCTACAGAATTATAAGTATAGCTGCTTAGCTAATATTGATCCAATAGGGAAACAAGTCACATGTCAGGAGTACATGGAAAGAATAAATGTCTTTTGGGGAAGGCATGGGTCCAGATGCTCTGGTCACCCACCTCGGTGACTGATGCCTATCTGGACTTACTGGGACAGATGGTGCTGTTACAACACACTCTTAAGTCATTGCTTATCCCTTAGGGAGGCATGCAGGCCTGAGCATGCATCTTCATTTTGAGGCCTGGCTTTCTTCAGATGTCCTTCCAGCCACAATTCTGATGTCTGTATTCATTTATTTTTTGTGTTGACTTCCTTGAGGACCCAGTGCCTCTCTCATTGTATATTAATGTCTATCTAACTTAGCTCTCTATAATAGAAGGGACAAAGTTAGGGGGAGATCAAGATGGTGCTTGCATTTGGGTGAGAGGAGCATATAGATAGATCTAGTATTGAAGGGCATTTTTACACAGAGATCTCTAGAGATAGGTAGCTTAATGCTGCAAATCAGAAGAAACTGAAATTCTCTCTTTCCCCAATATAAATATATATGTATATACATATTTCCACCAAATATATATATATTTCAATACCTCAAACACTGTGTGTATAAATGTGTATGTCTCAAACTACCAAAAAATTGAGTGCTTGCTGTATGTCAGTACCTTTATGTATTACTTCTTTAACAGTCACAACAGAATTGTGTGAAATACTACTGTTATTCAGAACCTAAAGTAAGTTAACTTTTCCCCAGCCACACACTAAATTGTAATACTCAGACATGAAATAGCTGGTGACCCTTTACTGCTGCATGGATTCCTGGGAATTTTTTTTCCCCTAGTAGTCCCCAAACTCTTTTTCATAATACTTCTTTACTTCCAAATTATCTTCACCTATTAGCACAGAAATTATTAATAGATGCCAGTGGTTACATAATTCTCCACTTGTGACCTCTCAGGCCCTTTCTCTAAGTTCACAAATGATGTTTTAGTGTTTTCCTTTGCTGGGGAGGACCTCTCTGCGTGGACCAGAGTCACAAGTGTCTTTAAACATCCGACCTTTGTCCTAGAGTCACTCTTTTCATTCTTTCTTAGAGCAGTACAGTGGGTCAAATCATCTCCCTTGCTCATAAACAACTGCACTTGTGAAGTAGAAATGACTGTTAAAAAGAGTAGTAGGGACCCCCCGTGGGGAGCTCTAATAAGCTCGGCCAGGGACCAGGGAACGTTACTATCACATCCATATGCGTCCTCTTACAGGGGTCAGCCTCATGGAAACAGACACAATAATAGCTTTAGACAAAAACTGGGGATGATACTGAGCAGAGTGTCTCAGGAGAAGCTTTCTCAGAAGACCATCACATTCTTAGGCCAGAGAGCCCTAGAGAAGGACCAAGTTTGAGATTTTGTTTTTTTCATTTTCAAAGCTCGTGAAATTACTGTAATTTGTATATACTCCCTCATGATTTTTTTTTTTTATTGAGCCTTTACTTTGGACATTCAAAATGAGAGGTTTATCAACATGCACAAAACCTGTTCATTTTACAACCAAAATTATAGCAGTATGTTATTGTTCCCTATTGAGTTCCCTGGAAGTATGTTATTGTTCCCTATTGTCTAAGCAAGGCAGGCAAAGCTAACAGTTCTGCAACATCAGCTACATCACCCACCTTCACTCTGACAATACAGTTACAGTTGCACAGTTTTTACCTGATTGGTCAGAGGCCAGACTTACAGTAAGTTTTTAAGCATAAAGCAAGGGGGGGGGGTTGCACCTGGTTAAAAAGACCATTGTTTTAAGCTTAGAATGTTAATGATGAAAAATGGAAACCCCAGTGACATCTCCATTTCTGTGGAACACACAAAGCAATTCTACAAGGGCATTTCCTTCTGAATCCTGTTTTCAGCTGCAATGCATGTAATTTTAGCTGTTGTGTGTCAAAGTTTATACTCCTGCTATAAAGTATCTCTTCAACTTTAACAGCATCAGTGAAATCACCCTAGTGTATGGCCTCACTGGTAATATGGCTTTTAAAATATTTAAGCCCTTCTCTTTTATACCCCTTGTCATTAACTGGTAAATTACTAATTTATTTCCTATTAGAATTTATATAGTTTGCAGCAATTAAGAAGAAAGGCATAATTGCTGACAAACCCAGGGCACTATTTAAATCACTTCCTTGTTGACAACATATTTCTCTTTCCACAAACTGAATGTCACTGCAATCTGATTTGTGCAGAACCCTTGTGGACGAGCATGCTGCACCTGTCACCTGGGCGCTAGCATTCTGCTAAGGATCAATTTACATAACCTCATTTAATGGTTCATAAATCATACCCATTAAGCCCGGCTAACAGGAACCAAGGGTTCTAATTTATGCTGCCTTTCATAGCAGAAAATTGGGAGGCTGGAGCCTGTGGATAAAGAACCCAGGTCTCGCCTTTGATTGTTGATTGTGATGGTAAATGTATGGATGATGAGAACAGATTTTCACTTTATTGATTTCCTGCCAAAGCACAGCATGCTTTATTGTGAAAGGGCGCCTTTTGGCAGCAATGCTAAAAGTGGCAGTTGTTTAGGAGCCCTTTGCCAAGATGAGGTCTAAGACAATACATAGTGGTAAATACTAAAATAATATCAAGCTGAAATGTTATTCTTTAAAAAGAAAAAAAGACTTCTAACCTTTCAGAAATCAGTAACCTTTTCTGTGGAGCACCCCTCCCCCTCCAAAGTGTGGGAACCCAAGGATCAGGACAAGATGGCTTTAAGAAATGCAAAAAACAGTGTTTCCACACTCGGCCCTAAGTCGCTTGCTGATGGTAGCTCATGCAAAATAATGCAGATGTCTAGAATCCTTCAGAGAATGACATTTCAGTCGGCGAGCTCTACTGGGCCAAGTCTGCATCCTCCATTCTCTCCTGCCATGTACTGCCTTTTGGTTGAAAACCCAGAAACACCATTTTCCTTTCTATTTCATTTTCCCCCATTAGGTCAGGATATTGCATCCAACTATATATAGCTCTCTGCAAGATGTAATATACAAAAGGTCATCTTTTCACAAGTGCTTGGGCCAGATTTCAAAATAGCAAAAGTGGTCTTAAGATCATTTCCCAGATGAAAAACATCTCTTAAGTATTGCTGAGGCATATTGATTCTCTTCTCTCATCCCGGTACTGCCCTGTAATGGACAATGTAGATTCTCATTTTAGCTTGTTCTCAAAATCTTTGTTAAACATGGTGATTTTTTCTGATAAAATGCAGTGCCTTCCCCTTCACCCCTCCCTCAGACAGGATTCTCTGAAATAACTTCAACTTTTATTCCAGGTGTGGATGTTGCTGTGGATACTTGTTTGACATAGATTCTTAACCAAGCTGATTCCTGCCCACCTCATCTTCAAATTCCAAATCTGCCACATAGAATACTGGATGGAGCTAGGCAAGAGAATCTCAGCAAGATTGGTGGTCACTTCCGCCTGCTTTTTCATTCAGTGTGAAATGTATCCTGCTTTGCTACTGGTTTTTCTTCATAGGGGAAAATCAGTGACTTCGACCTATTTTCTGTGATCAGAGAGGACTTATCTACAGATAGTTGCATGATGCAATGAACGGAATGTGAGCAGACATCTGGATTTTCAGTATATCTTGTACTGCTTACCTCCACTCTCTTGTTACAGAGCACCCTTTCCCAAGGAGGTCCATTCTATGTGAGGAAGATAGGTGTTGTAGTCAGGGGTTTACAAGGGCAAACAATCAAGGACACATAGCTTATAAGATTATGTTATAATAGTCACCCAAAGAGTCATACACAAAAAGAGTGCAGGAAATCTGTCCACACACTAAAGACCAAGGAATCCAGCTGCAGGCCTGGGTCTCATGGTGATGTCCTGCATGAGTCCAGCTGAAGACTTAGAGCCCATAACAATGTCTCATGCAGGCCTGTTTCACGGATCTGCCCGGAGAAGGCCCAAAGATCAGTGCTGGAAGCTAGAAAGTCTGAGCCAGCAGGATGAAGGATCTGTGCTAGCAGGCTGAGGGATCTGACCTGGAGCCAGGAAGTGATGCTCAAAGTGAGGACCAGCACTCCCCCAAAGTGAACCGTAGCCATTCTCAGCGACAACGAGATCCGGAGCTCCTTCATTGATAGCAGCTGATTCATAAGGAAAGCCAGCCTGACAAGCTCCTGCAGGAAAACCAGCAGCTCCCTAGAGCTTCCCTAACAGCTTCTCTTCTTCTCCAGTTCTGCCTCTTATGCTGCTGGCAACAGTCCCCAGGTGGGCCCTCCAAACCCAGGACCATGCTGGTTTAGTTCAGCTGGGGTTACAAGTTGACCAGCAGTTGTCAACCCCCCACAGTATGGCTGACTCAGCTCCCCAAATCCATGCAAAGGAATAAACCAAACCTGGCCATTAAGAAGATGTCCATGCTCCTGGCCACAGTGACTGGTTCAGGGATGGGTAGTGGACAGGTCTTTGGGTGTTATCTGGGATTGTTATCAGGAAAGACAGCTTTATTCCCTGGAGTTATTAATCTGAACATGGATAGAAGCTGTCCAAGAAAGTAGAGTAATAGAGCTTCAACAGTGTCATTTGAGCCCGTGGGCTTATAGACTTTATAGGTTTGTGAATAAACAGATTCTTTAAAGTCTTTTTTTAAAAAAAATCAAGCTAAATCAAGCTGGATTTATAACTTGAAATACTACAGCTCTACTTCATATACAGAAGATCTTATATGCAAAATTGTGCAAATGTGGGAAATTGAGCTTTTTAAAAACTAGAAGCAAGAAGTTCTGTTCTCTGGTTCTGACACTGCTTCACAACCTCACTAGGTATTAGTTTTCCCATTTAACAAGGACAGCACTATACTTATGGGTCTGCAAGGCCCTTTGCAAAGCTACAGTAGTTCACTGATCCACTTAAAAATATTTATGGAGAATATTATTGACTAGCTCTGTACTATGCACTGGAGATAATAAAGCAAACAAAATAGGAAAAAAAAAAAAGAAGCTCTGGCCTTACAGAGCTTTGTTTTCTAATTAGTGGAGATGGATGCAACAAATAAAGTATCTGAAAAGGGTTGAAATATTTGGTGTTTTATTATCTGTTACTGTATAACAAACCTCCTTAAGTGTAGCAGCATAAAACTAAAAGCATTTACTATTTGTCACACTGCTGTGGGTAGGTAATTAGGACTGCGGTCATCCGGGAGGCTCTTCTGTCCATCTTGCCGGGGGCCCCCTCATGTAGACTTGAAGGTGGTCTCTCCCACATGTCTGGGGTCCTTGATGCAGCCTGCCAGCCCTCTCCCTTCATGTGGGCTCTCTCCATCCTTCAGTGTCTGACGCAGGCTTCTTTACGCTGCCAGGGAACAGGCCAGAAAGCAAAGGGAGAAGCTGCAAAATCTCTTGAGGACCAGGCTCTGAAACCCACAGCCTTCACTTCCATCACATGCTCTCAGTCAGACTCCACGAGAAGAGCAGAAGACTTCTTGTCTGGATGAGAGGAACTGCAAAATATTATGGCCACTTTGTAAAAACTCTACCATAGGTAGAATGGCTAGAGAGGGCTTCGTTGAAAAGATAAATTCTGTGTGTAGACCTGAGTCATGCCTGTGTCTTGAAGAACATTGCAAGCTGAGGAAATAAATGTGAACATCCTGCGGCGGAAGCAGGGAGAACTGCAGGAAGCAGGCTAGTGCAGCCGTGGGAAGAGCAAGGCGGAGAGCAGGAGAGGCGAGCGCCTACTCCAATGGAGAGCTGGGCCTTGTAGTGGGGTGTAAGGCCTCTTCCTTTGAGTCAAAGGAGGAACCCATGGGCAGGGATGGTAAGGGGGTGGAGTGGAGGATGAGCAAAACAGTGACATAATTTGACTTTCCTACTGGGAAGGGGTCACTCAAACTGCTGTCTGAAGAGATTAACTGGGTCAAGAACAGAAGGCGATAAGTTAAGAGGTGATTGCAAGGATAGAGGAAAAGGAAAGAGAAGGTGGTGTCTTGCCCTAGGTGGGGATGACTAGAAGTAGCCTGACTGTGGGTATATAGCTACAGATAACATTAGCAGAATTTGCTCAGAGGGAGTGTGAAAGAGAAAGGTGAGAATGAACCCAAGGCTTGTGGTGCAAACTCAAAGAGTAGAATTATTGATCATTTCAATGGTGAAGAATAAAGAAGGACCAGGTTTGGGAGGAAGAGGGGGAGCTTTGGTTTACATACATTGTGTTTGAGATGTCTGTTAGCTACACAAGTTGCAATGCCAAGTAAGCAGTGTCCTTCTATGAGGTTATTGTGAGTGCTCTCTACAGTAACTTTAAAAAACATAACAATCTAGGCAAATATAATTTATTTTTGTTTTTCACTATATTCCTATGAACACACTAGAGTTTGTGACTCGTGTTTCCCTGAAGGGCACATCCAGCTATTACCATTCCAGGTGAGTCTCATAAGTGTTCAAAAACTTGCCAATCTTTCTCAAAGAATTTTATCAGACTGCAGTTTTATCACCAACAATCTTTAAAAATCAACATCTATTTTTTAAATGTAAACTCTTTTTCATCCTGGTGTTTCAGAACTAACTTTATTTGGGAAAGGAAAAGCAAGTGAAGCATTGTATTACAGAAGACAAACACTGCAGGAAGGATTTGGTAATGAGGTAGTTTTTGAATGCTTACCCTGTGCCAGAGTCTTGGTAGTACTGTGGATATGGAAGTGAACAAAGCAGCACCCCACTGTGACAGTAGATCTTGTGTTGATTTGATTGGTTTGGGAGTCACCCAGGAGATTAACGCATGCTTCTGAGTGTGTCTGGTGGCTCATGGATTGTGACCTTGGGCTCTGTCTCTGGACCTTCACCCTTTCCTCTTTGGCACTCTTCCCTTGCTCTGCTTCCTGCTCACCATGAACTGTGCTTCTTTGCTCCATGATGCCCTTCTGCTGTGATGTTTTTGCTTTGGTGCCAGCTGACCATAAACTGAATATCTTGACAATGTGAGCCCAAACTAAAACTCTCCTTCTTTAAATTGTTGGTGTCAGGTACAGGAAAGCAGACTAATACATGCATCTAAAGAGTTCACATTTTAAGGAAGATGGGGGGGTTATATGATGATGCCATCTGAGAATTATGGCAGTGGTAGAAATATGAAGGACACCTTTCAGAGCTTGTGGAAGGAATCCTGTTGAGGAAGTTTTCCAAGAAATTCAGTGTCCAAACTAAGAAAGAGTGAATGGAAATTGGCCAAGGACGAGGACATTCCAGGCTATGGGAACCGCTCAATCAAAAGCCCAAGGGCAAAAAACATCTGATAGGATTACAGGTTGATAGATAATTTCAGTTGAACCTCAAAGTTTGAGACAACTAGTAGCAAGAGTAGGAAGTTTATTATAAATTACTTCCTCTCATTCCTTGAGAAGACTTTGGCTTTTATCCTAAGCATGATGAGGAAACACCAAAGGTTGAAAGAAAAGCAATAAAATAGCAAGATTTATGTCTGGAAAAGATCATTGTGGTGGTTGGATCAGGGGACTGGGGGCATAGATATGAAGCAGAAAAATGAATGGGCTGCTGCAGTGGCCCTAATAAAGGGGGGAATAATATAGGGAATGGAAAACAAGGGAAAAATCCAGAAAAATTTGGGATGCAAAACTAATAGGCCCAAGTGATGAATGGAGGAGGGGATAAAGAAGAAAGTGTCAGTGGATATCGGTACCACTAATACAAAGAATCCAGGAGAAAGAATTCATGCAGGAAATGGGACATAATCTCTGGTAGAGACTGAGGTGAGCTGGGGCATTCATGTGTTATTTTTGTCTCTTTTTTTTTGGTACGGAGAATCGAACTCACAACCTTGAGCTTGCCAGGCAGCCACTGTGCCACTGAGCTATATCCCCGTGCCCCCTTTTTTTAAACACATGGAATGTTTCACAAATTTTCAGGTCATCCTTGTGCTGGGGCCATGCTCATCTTCTCTGTATCGTTCCAATTTTAGTATATGTGCTGCCAATCAAGCACTCTTTTTTTTTGGTGTGGGTAACTGAACTCAGGACCTTTGCATGCTGCTGAGCTATATCCCCAGCCCCCATGTGTTATCTTGATTTCACATGTATACCAACCCTGAATTTTAGGACTAAAATGGTAATAAATTTGCCCCTGGTTACCCAGCACCAGGACTACCCATAACCAAAATTACCAACTCAGCACTTCTGGTTGCTGGTCATTTACCACCACCCCATTACCTAAACCTACAAGTATATGTGACACCTTGAAGGTTTCTGCAGAGATAGAATAATTAATACTAATAGTTACTCAGCCCATAAAAATCTCAAGTTTCTCTAGTGCCCCAAAGATGAAATAGAAACAAATCATACCCACTGGAGCTCAAAGTATGTCAGGGGATGTATAATATTCAGATACATTTTGATGAGACAATAGAAAAGAGAAGTATAGAAAAGGCACTACAGTGTTAAATAAAAGTTAGAAGGATAAAATATTATATTTATCCAAAAGTACTTATTGGGGCTGGGATTTAGCTCAGTGGCACAGTGCCTGCCTGGCAAGCTCAAGGTTGTGAGTTTGATTCCCGGTACTGGAAAAAAACCAAAACAAAACCAAAACAAAACAAAACAAAAAGTACTTATTATCAGCACCTAGTGCTATTCTTTCTATGCAAAAATACGTGTGAAGTACCTAATTCTAAGTACTAAGTACTAATATTTGGCTACCTAAATATACAATGCTTAAAATACTCTCATGGTTACTTACCTTAAACTTATGGAAATTGTGGTGGGTTTTTAAGAACTAGTGGAATTAGGATATAGATGCTGAATGCAGATGGGAATGAGGCTTTCTGGGTTAATGCAAGTCATGAGTAAAAGCGTGCAGGTAGGGATACTTGTCAGTGGCTTTGGGTAGATGTAGCTGCAGGAATTCCAGGCAGCTTGATTTGGCTAGCACAGAAAGTACAGTGAAGTAAAAGGGTACAGAAATGGGCTCAAATAGCAACACAGAAGACCTAGGATGCCAAGAGGTGGTATTGCACAGTCAGTGGGTTCCTGGGACCTAAGTTTTCTACAAAGGAAGCAAAGGAGGACAAGGAGTGGGGCCAAGGGTCGGTCTGTGGACTATATTTACTATTCCAGAGAGTTTAAAACATTAAGATCTTTTGCTTTGGGTTAGAATCATGCATCACATTTTCCTTAGGGAAATTGGTGAGATCATGTTGATAAAAAATGTGGTTTCACTGTGGTTTCCATCACAGGCATCTCTGGGAAGGGACTGAGACCTGTCTCTGTTAGCAGGACCGCAGGCCGGGCTGTTAGAATTTCACAAGTGTTAACTTCACCGCTTATATATCCTTCTGCAACCAATAAATATTGGTTATTGATAAAAATTGAACTTCATGTTGAAGTGAAAATTGTGCCAGTACTTACTAAATGCTATTTATTTGGGGACCTAGGAGCTTTCAAAACAGATGTCCACAGCCAGTGTGTGTATTACTGAGAGACTGATTGTAAGGAGGTCCTTAGTGGAAAAAAAAATTAAGTGACACTGGTATATGCCCTGTCATGGTGAGAACTTTAAAGTCAGATTTGCTTTTCACTGAAAAGTCATAATGAGAAATATAGACTTTTTGTAAAACTTTTTTGAGCTGGATAGGAAGTGGATTATAAATAGCAATGTTTAATATCCCTGATTTTCTTTCCTATTTTTTTTTTTTTTTGGTATCTTGGGGTTGAAAAGAAGGAGAAAGTAGTTTTCCTGTTTTTAATTTTAATTTTTTTACAGTACTTCTTAGAGTCATTACCTAACGGAATTATTTTTCAAAGGTCATAAATATATAGCACTAAAGTATTAGTTGGTGTACTATGGACTATGTGTAACTGGAATACTCTATAGCAATTAAAGACTATGTAAATTTCCATTAAGAGAATAATTTTTAACATCAAAACCTCAGGCATGATATTATAGTTTCGTGTGTGTGTGTGTGTGTGTGTGAGAGAGAGAGCAAGAGAGAGAGGAGGGGAGATTATGCACACAAGTGCTCAGGAAAAAAATTAGAGGACAGACAAAAGTTTTAACAATACTTATTTGAAGGTGATGACATAAAGAACTTTATCCTAAATGTGTGTCTGTATTTTACTTTTTTTGTATGAATGTGCTGCTTGTATAATGTTTACTACTTGACCTGAATTAAAGAAGACATAATATAGCTATGTTGTACATCAGACAATCTAACTTTGACTCACAAAACAACATAAGTTTTAGCGAAAGGCAGCCTGAGACCATCCCAAGTGGTTTCTTCAACTTGGTGTCTGACAGGTCTGAGCAGTGCCTTAGTCATCTCGGGTCTCACAATGAGCACTTTTTCAGGGAACACCTTTATTAAGGATAGGGGTTCCAAGAAATCTGATCTGCACAACTTAATCTAGACAAAATTACAAATCATGGATACAAGAGCTTTCTAGAAAGTGTTTTCTCACAAGACCGATTAAGCCCATTGTAGTGGGGAGGGAAGGACTGACAGAGGTGACAGGAGGCAAAAATTTGTTGATTTAAGTTGTAATTGAACAACCTGAGAAATAGAATCTCTTTTTTGTTTCTGTATCTTCATAAACCAGGGCAACAACGTGACTATAAAAGAGATTTAACTGTACTTCTAGATCAAAGCATGAAAAGCTTTTATTTAGAAGGGTTTGTAATAATAAGAATTAGCTATTCTCTCCCTTTGCAATAGGAACTCATTTTCAGACTTACATTTAATGATGATATTCTTTATTCGTGACCTTATTCTCTTGCTCTCTGCCAAATCTAGAGAGTATAGTTATGGATTCCTCTGAATCAAGAGGGTAAAGAGGCACCTGTAGGTCTCAGAAGTTGAGTGACATTTTAGGAACAGCTCAGAAATGGATTTGCTAAGCTCCATCCTTTCTCCCATGGCTTGCACTTAAGGCATTAGTACTATGCTTAATATCGCCAAATAAATAGCATTCTATGCCAGTACAGATATTATTTTATTAATGTTGATATTCCTTGATCATGAGAAATGCATTCTTTCTCTTCAGGGAAAGATTTTTTTGGTTAGCTGATCTAGTGAGAATGGAGGGGTTGGAGAACAATGATATCTGTTTTCCTTCTTTTAAATCAAAGTAGCCCTGGCATCATTTAGCAACTGGATTATATGAAAAATCCCAACACAGCATAGCTCTTCTGTTGAAATTGGATTGATTTCTTTAGAGACCATCTGAACTCAACAGCAGTCTGAAAAAAAATCCTCTGGACCTTGAAAGAAAATAAAATTAATGGATTTTTAAAAAAATCTTAGCTCTGAGTTTCTCGAGCATGAAAAAGATCCCTCCTCCTCGTAATTTGCATCTAAAAACAAAAGTGAAAATGTGCGTGTCTGTACATATAAAAAACCTAATAATTCACTCCTATATTGTGCTAAACTTTTTGATTTCTCTGTTTATAAAGAGAATTGCCATACTTTTGAACATATTAAAATTATCTTTGAAATACTTCCCTTGCCCATAAGCCAAAAGTTCTCCGAACTGCAGGTACTTTTATAAATATGAAGTACATACTTTAAAAAAAGGAATTATGATCTGGCTTTCATATTTGTAATATGTAAAAATTCCTTAGGTATCCCTTCAACTCCACATTAGGGTACTAAATTGGAATGCTTATGTCCTTCTTTTGAAACTTGAAACCAAAACATGAAATTTTCAGAAATTTTCTAGAAAGAGTGACTATACTATGGTGAAGAGTCAGTGAAAAGGTTCTTCATAGAGTTTTTAAAATTGGTTGCCTCCACTAAAATTTTAAGGCAATTTAACCTGAAAACTTTTTGTACTTCTTGGAAATATATGTGCTTTTTGCATACCGCCTTGTTGCCATATCTGTACCTCAGTTGTTCATTATTTACATTATGGTTTTCTGTAAAGATACTTTAAACAAAGTCACTTTTGAAATTGCTTTATAAGTCAGACTTATTTTAAGGAACAATGTGATATGCCCATGGTTAATTTTTCTACTACAAAATGAAATAAGGTTCTAACCATTAAAATAAATACTTTTCATGCATATGCACTCAAAAACCAGCGGTACATGTACCCTAATTTGGGAAGCACTGACATTAGCAGGGTGTTTCTGAATCTCCTTGCCTTTTTAAAGGATCAACTGAGTCTCCTTATTTGCAGGTGACACATGTGAGCAAGCCTGGGTCCACATCTTCCTCTGTGGGACAAATAGATGGCCATTTGTCTGCAACCTCCTGAGCTAAAGCCCCAGACTGAGATCTTGGATCAAAGACCAAATTTCCTAGCATTGCTGGGCTGCTCTCCTCGCACCACCAGCAGCCCTCCCCTTCTGCAGTTTCTCACTGCTCAAGATAAGGATTTCCACTCCCTTGAACAAGTATCTTCCTTAGCGCGACGTTGGGTCTAATATAAATCTTGAGCTGCTTGCTTTTTGTGATCTCTGTAAATACCTATATTGGTTTTAACATAGATCCAAACCAACTTGGTAATATGTACTGTACTAAAAAACATAGAAATGTACGTGTCTTTTGACCTAACAGTTCCTCTTGTAAGACTTTATTCTAGGAACTAATCAGGGATCTTGCAAATATTAATTTACAGAGATGTTGATTGCAGTACTGTTGAAATAATAATGAACATAAAGAATGTGAACATACTCTATCTGGACTATAGGAGATTGTTTATTTTATTTTATTTTTTATTTTAAAGATAAAAGGAGGGAAACATTAACAGACATACAACATTTTACAACATATCACAAGCACAATACAGACAATAGAGTTACAAACAAAGTGGTAGGGAATTAACAATGGTGGTTGTATTACATATTGATATCTTCAAAGTGGCTTCTCATGAAAACAGATATAGACATGCAATACTGGTCAACCAAAGACTCATTGACAGTTTCTTTCAGCATATAGGAGATTGTTTAAAGAGCTGTACTTAAATATGATAGAATATTATTACATTTTTAAAGAGTCACATGACTTGTCTAGAATCTTTATAACAGAGTAAGTAAACAATAAATGCCCCTGAGGAAATGGGAACTCTGTACTTTCCAGTTAATTTATATTTAAAATAGCTCTAAACAATAAAGTGTCTTAATTTAAAAAAAATTATATGAACTATAAATAAATGTCCAAAAACAGTAACACATTTACACAATCCTTATTTATAAAACCAAACAATTATGTACTGAATTATTAATAGCAGTTTCCTTCTAGTATTAATGAGTGGTACTAATATTCTTTTTTTATGGGGGCTGGGGATTTAGCTCAGCGGCACAGCCCCTGCCTGGCAAGTGTGAGGTCATGAGTTCGATTCCTGGTACCGGAAAAAAAAAAAAAAAACAAATAAAAAATTCTTTTTTATGTATCTCTGTTCTCCAAATGATAAACACAGTGGTTTTAAAATCAGAAGAAAACTAAACAGGCAGCAAATATCATTCATGAAATGAGTTAGAGTGGGCGAGGAGGTGGGGAGGTAAAAACCCTGCATGGCTCAAAGCCAGCCCAGTGCAGATGGAGAAACCAGGACTGAGTGAGCCCTACCCAGAACTAAGTGAAGTTTATCAAGGTGGGAGAAAGTCTTTGGAAGGACAGGTTCTAGTTCCTAGAGGAATTCTTCCAAATGGCAGACTGCCTTAAAGACTTGGACTCCGTTTCTACACCAGTCTTCTGCAGCACCTTCACTACAGCATCCTGTTGTGCAATAACCTCTCTGAAGGTCCTGGGGTGTCGTAAAGGAGTCGACCTGGACAGCAAGGAAGATCTGGAAAATCAATAGCCCCCGGGCAGCAGGTGGATTCTAAAGGCCTCACCCTGGGCTTAAAGGAGAGGCTGTAGTTTCTCTTGAGGAAACTCTGGCCAGTTCTTAACTGACAAGGAGAAAGGGCTCAGTTTCCTGAAGAAGCCCTGTTCTGGAATGAAGTTTTCATCTTGGGTGTAGATTTCTCTGTACTAATTTGAGAATACCTCCTGGGAACATTGTTAAGTAAGAAAAATAAGGTTCAGAACAACATATATTATGCTACTTTTAATTGAGAAAGGGAGGAAAAAACAAAATTTATTATCTTTCATCTATCTATCTATCTATCTATCTATCTATCATCTATTATTTATCTGCCTGTTTACACTTCCCTAAAGAAACATGGGAAAGATATACAAGAAACTAATAAGAGGATTTATTAAAAAAGAGTTGGGAAATGTAACAGAGATAAAACTATGAGCTATGAGCAAAGTTTCTCAGTGAATGCATTTTATACCATTTTCATTTTTGAACTACATGGTTATTATGTCTTTCTATTTTTTGTGTGTGTGGTACCAGGGATTGAACTCAGAACCTTGCACTATCCAGGCAGGCACTGTGCCGCTGAGATATATCCCTGGCCCTGTCTGTCTATTTAAAGTGAATTCTGCTAAAGATTAAGGAAAACAAGAGAAAAGCATCTCTTTGGGGTGGCTGTGCCTGTGAATACCTGTCAGAAATCCAGTGTGAAGGCAGGAGGTAGGGGACCTGCTGGTGGCACAGAGGTGGTCATTTACAAGACAAGGTGATGATCTATCAAAATGTTCTTTTGCTGGGCAGAACGGCCATGTAGGGCTGGAGGGAGGGGTCAACCTCAAAGCTTGCTAATAACCTATCTGGTGTCTCATTAGGTTCTGACCCTTGTTGCCAGCCAGCCATTTGGACCCAGAGCTACTCTTCCAGTAGTGGCTTCATGGCATGTAGAAGGTATTTAGCCCCTGGGATGTAAGCTATTCACCTGAAGCCCTGATATGCACAGAACCGGCGGTGTGTCTAATGGAAAGCCCCTAAAATGGCCCACGGCACAGGCGAGGTTCAGATTAACTGGCTAAGGCCTGTAACTTCCCTTGCTAACTTGACAGCCCCTGGGGGTACCAACTATTGTTAATGTGCCTTACTTGTTTATAAGCATGAAGCGATGGAAAAACTTGACTCATATATCTACTGGTATATGTGTGATTTTTTACACAGGTACAGCCAGTTGTCGGTTTTCCACAAGTAGGATTGTCCAACTGGCAAGGATAAGGTCAGCCAGAAGAAGGCTGAGCAAGATATAGAAATTTTGAACATAAGCATATAAAAGATTTAAAAAGTGAGTGCACAGAGGAAGAAGAAGAGAAGGATTAAATGCACACCTAAAACAACAACAGAAAGAATTCTGCTTCTCTTTCCATTACTCTGGACATGGAAATAACAGATCAGAAACCTTAAAAGTTCAGATATTAGAAAGTTGTTAATTATATACAAGTGGAGCTGTTTCATTTTATAAATGAGGAAACAACTTAAAACATTACTGTGGTCTGTGGGGGAAGGTAGCCATGTGCACATACGTGTGACATTTGTATGTTGTCTGCTCACACAAAGGTATATCTTGGAATGTTTTCTCATGAAACAAGCAACTTAATTTATACTCGGTTTCCTTTAAACCATCATTAACTCACTCTCATTACCGAAATGAATCATGAACACGAGGCTTCTGTGTCCATTTATTATTTTGAAGCAATTGCCAAACACTGTGAAAATGGTTTCATTTACCCCCAGAATTTGCCAAAAAAAAAAAAAAAATCCAATGATGACTGAAACCAGTAATGACTATTTTCTATTTTCTTTTCCCTAAGTAATTGACCATTAATTATAATATCAATAGGCAGTGGGTAAGAGAAGCAGACCCATGTAAGGGCTACATTTCATTTGTAACTGTTTTGTATATATCATAAATCTCTAATATTGGGCTATTGTCACCCATGATGAATTATTGTAAGCATGTCAGCACATGGTGGAAGTCAAGTACATTCAAATACTACTCAGTCAGAATTGAATTTGGCATGATAGTCTCATAAAAGGGGGCTCAATTGAGAGTTTCCACTTGCCTGCTCTAAACTTGTCACTTGTAGGTGCTAAAGAGCTTGTTGTGTTGGTTTAATTAGTCAACAAATCGGTCCTTACTTGATTGCGTGGTCGTATCACATATGTTAACACTTCAGTGTTTGATGGAGATATTAACAAGTGACAAGAGTCTCTTGGTCTGTGGACTTTAAAGAAGAGAAGCTCTTCTATATTATTTCATTTGGCCCTGCCAATATTTATTAGATCATGCAGCCCGCGGGCTGCCAGTTAAAGAAAGACAACACAAACATTTTTCAGGGTTATGCTTATCTGGATCCCAAAGAAGGGTCACGGAACAATCGATGGGAGAAGAGCATAAGTAAGATAAGTGTTTTCTTCCACCGCTTACAAATTCATTATTTGATACAGTTTGCTGCAGACCTCCTTTGAGCTTTTTTCACTTAAAGATAATTTATGACAAGAACAGAGAGGTTCTTGAAAATGCTATAGCAACTGAAACTGAATGATGCCACTCTGGTGCAAGACGCAGAGTCACCAGAGGCTGGTAAATAGGAAGTTTGCATTTGTATGAAGAACTGTATTAGTTAAGTATTCACCCACGGTGGATAAAATAGTCATATTAATAGTCCAAAAAAAAGATGAAAGGAAAAGAATTCCAGCAAACAGAATGATTATGCCAGGGAGTGGGGGTAGGGGATAAAAGTTGGTACCCTGAAAGTTTGCACAAGGCTTGTCTATTCACATTTTTCTATAGTAGAACAAACAAAAGGGCACTGCTAACTTTGAAGAACAGGCTTCATTTGTTCTGTCACCATTCTGTTATGGCTTTTATCTGTGTATTAGCAAGAATCAGGTCTCCGCATCATGTGAACAGGGATGGGGTGTACAACCGGAGCCACCAGACAGCTCCTTTCGGTAGGACATGGCTCTGTAAAAAACGTTGAAGTCATTACTTACAATTCAAAATTTGCCAGCGGTGATTTGACAAGTGAAAACAGCAGGATATAAAATTATGAGCAAAGACTTCTTTGTCAAGATTCCCCATTGGAAACTTTATAGGTCCAATGTACTTGTCCTTTTTTATTTATCTTGCAAACCAAAGCTCCTTATCCGTATGTCTCAAAAGTATGGGATTTGCCACATTTCTGCTTGGAAGAGCTCACACTGATTTACATAGTCTTTAACTATCCAGTGATCATTATGCTGTCCATGGGAGACCAACCCTTATATCTTCTGAACTATCGTGTTATGAGCTCTTCCACGCCTGGCCTACATGTTCCCCTTGAAGTTAGCTTACATTTATCTTGTAGATATAGCAAAGCAATGTAGGAGGTGCACAGAACAGCGGGCATATAGTGTCTCTAAACAAATGTCTACCCACAGAAATCTGAAGAGTATACACAGCAATAAGCTAAGAAATAATTTCATCGAACTTTTAAAAAGTCATTAAACTAGACTCTTCCCAAAGCCTTCTTATTTTTTGGCCGAGTTCTAGAATTGCAGCCTCCATGACAAAGCTGTTTTCTATTATCTCCACATAGAGTGGAAAAGAGGGGTGCATTCTTTCCCCCTTATCTTAAATTAAATCATTTCAGCTCCCGCTTAATCTAAGCTGCAAACTAAATCATCTTCAAAAAGCTCTTCCACTTCCTAACTCCCTTACCCACCATCATCAAAAATGCTGCTCGTTATAGGTAAAAATCAGCTCCTAGAATCAGCCCATCTGGGGAGGCAGGCCTTCAAGGAATGTTCATTGATTGTGTAGAGTAAAACAGGAGTTTTAGTCAGACCAATGGAAACAAGAAAATAATTTGATGGAGTGACAATGCTAACACAGTGAAAGGTGAAAAAGACCAGGATGAGGTGTAGTGTTGGGGGGGGGGTGCAAGTATCTGTGAAGAGCTTTAGAGTAATATTTTCTTTTGAGGAGGAGGAGGATATGGGAAATGGGTTGATTGGCCTGCGAAAGATATGGGTACCCTCAGTGCAAGAATTTTTTTGCACTGAGCTCTATAGAAAAAAGAAGAAAGGCAAAGGATACAGAGAATGAAAAGCTATTTGATGTGAGGTGAAGAGGAAGGATTAGGGGGAGGGGAAGAGGGGAGAAAAAGCTGTTAGGAGGGAGGCAAAGAAGGAAGGGAAACAGGCGCATGTGGGATTTAATTCAAGGCTCTAACTCCTAGTGCTCCCAATTTTTTTGCTACTACCGCAGTGTTATAAAGAATATCCTTATACTTATATCTTTGAGTGCTTTTGAATATTACTGGGGGAATGGAACTAGAAAGAACTTTCCTACTATACTTATAATTCTATTATTTTGGCATTTCCTATAATCAAAGTGTGTTGCTTTTACCGTCAGAAAATATAACTCAGAAAAATTAAATTTCAAGAAACTCTTGGAGCTGTGAAGAGCCTCAAAGAGTATCATACTATGAAATTTAGTGATATAAAACAAGTTGTGGCTATTAACATTTTTTTTTTCAGTTCATTTAGGAATATTTACTCCAGCTTGTGGAAATGGTTTAACCTCTTGAAACACTGTCTACTTTCAAAAATGTTCATAATCTTCTCCTTCAGTTCTTTGTTTGCTGCATCAGAGGACAAACTCATTTCCCCAATCTGATGCAAAAACTTTATTTCAGTTATTTTTCCAGGCCTATACTTCCACAGGGAAGAGTTCTTAAAAGTAAAAGGGGCTGACGGAAAGCAGATCTCTTGCTGCCTGGGGCCAGGGAGTGGAAAGGCCATAGGGGGACCCGGGGGGACACGGGAGCTTACTGGGGTGATTTGTCAACATGCACCAACCTCCATTTCAAATAGGTGAATTTCACTCTACATAAGTCACATTTAGATAAAGTGATTTTTACATAGCTTTAATAATAAAGTGAACTAGTACATTGTTTTGTTGACCAAATGAATATTCCAATCTTCCAAGAGCCAGGAAGATTCTCCTTTTAAAAAACCTAAAACTATTGCCTGGAGGTGTGTTAGATTTGAAGAACTGAAGGCAGTTTACCTACTGAAAGCCATTTTTATCCATTTGAAATATTAAAAGAAAAAATATACCTTAGTTACTGATTTTTACTCAGTAAATCTTTAGTTCCTTTTTCTTTTAATTTCCTAGCTGGGAAGACAGGAAACCCTCATTCCTGTATCGATATTTTGATTAAAACAAAGATCCACCCATTCATTAAAAGTTTCTCTCATATAAAGGAATTCAATTTTTTTTTTTTTTTGATTGGTGCTAGACTCACAGACAGACAGAAATAAGCTGCCATTCTTCCATTTGATAGCCAGACGCTGCCAGTTGTAGCCAGGGCAGTCATGCTGTTAAATTAGGTCTAATGAAGGAGTAATTGCTTTAGATATAGTGAACCATTTCAAAGAAAACAAGGATTCTAATTGATTTGCAATTTGTTTGGCACATTGCATTGTCTGTGACTATTGATTAGTCTTCTGGATTTCACACTGCATGTGTTTCCCTTTATTAAGGGAATAACAGGTTACTGATTACTTTCTTTCTGGGTTTAATGTAGCGGTTAATGTCTACTTTGTTCTTGTGTCATGTCACAGGCGAGGAAGGAATAATAGGCAAGTGGGTGGCCCTTTGCTAAGCAACTTCCCTGCTGCTCTGAGCTGTGTTCTCCGAGACAGGCTGAAAAGCAGATCAAGAGAAAGGGTTAGAATAGCAGGACTCGCAAGTTAAGGCCTGAGTCAGGCTAGACCCAGCTCGAAACTTGGCTTTCCCCTCCCAGTCAAAGCAGAGCCTGGGATGAAGCAGCTGGTGGTAGATTTGTTCTTGTATCATTTGATGATTTGTAGACAGGATATGAATCTATGCCCATTGTTTTGTTTAATAGGTATGCATACTAAATGTGTGCAGGAAGGGAATATTTGAGGTGGAGGCCTTTTGGTTCATTTAACCCTTTGGGAAGTGACATTTTGTTGGCACCTGGGAAGCACTTGTTGCTGAGGTGTCGATATGATCATCAAAATGGCTCTTATGTTTATACCAACTGCAGAGGAGGGAGAAAAAGTTCTCAGGGCTGCAGTCATTTCATTGCCCTCAAAGCACAGCAGGAATTATTAGCTTACCCTGGCGCGCCCCTTTGTTTTCCTAGGGCTTCGCTCCTCCAGCAGATACTCATTTAAGGCGAATCCACTGCTTTCTGAAATGTGTTTTGCAAGGGCGCACAGAACAGGCACTCACTTATCGGATCTAATCCTTTCACAGCTCAGCTTGTTAATGTAGCAAACTGCTGAAAATGGGAAATGGATTCTTTAATGAGACCGGTCCCTTCGTGGCTTTTATTCTCCCGGTCCAACCCTTAGGCATTCATTCAAGTCCCCCGCCTCCCAAGCCAAGATCGGGCACCCCCACTTCCCACCCAGCAAGCAACCCATTTTCCGGCACGAAATCCCCCATCTCTAGGCCCCTAGCCTCCCCACGACCTTCCCCAGCCCTTGGAAGCTCACAAATAACAAAGAGGTGTGGACAGTAAATGACTCCTTTTCTCTGCATCAGTTACCTCCTTCCGAAGCCGGGCCCATCTTTTCCTGAGCTCGCAACTTCACCAGCAAGGCTGGAGAGTGAGCTTTCTCCTGCTAAGTTGTAAAATAGCAAATGCTCAGCGGTTGTTTTAAAAAAAAAAACCCACAACTTTGCTAGATTACCTAAATTATTTGCATATTTAATATTATTCTTTAGAATGGCTTTTGTGCTGTGTTGAATTTTGTAGTGACACTTTGCCGGGCATTGGAAAACAGAGCTAGCAGTGAAAGTAAACTTGGACTGGTTTTAGTTCTTTTTCTTTTATCCTTTTTACTCCTGTGGGTGTTTCCAAAGCCTTTGTACTTCTCCTCCAGAAATCTACTCCCCCTCAAAAAATTTCTAAGCGAGTACAATTTAAGTTAAGAGGAATATTAAAGACAACTTAGAAATCATAACAGTGCAGCCTGCAGTTTTAAGTATGCACTTAGAAAAGGAAGATAGTTTATGCCCATTTTGCTCTGGAAATAGTTGATTTGGGAAAGTAAATTATGTATACATGAACTTAAGTTGTCTTCGGTGCAAGTTCTTTACTTTGTGTGTGAGGGGGTGGGGCGTGTGTGTGTGCTGTGGGTTGAACCTAGGCCTCTTGTGTGCTAAGTACAGGTGCTCTACCGTTGAGCTCATTCTGAACCCTCAGACTAACATTTTCAAGTGCAGAAAATATGCAGCTTTACAAGGAAAACCAAAGATATTAAAATAAAGTTATAAAAGCAAATTTATGTTTAGCAAGTTCTTTATTATTATTAGTTTATTGCCTAAATAACAAGATTTATGAATTGGTATAGCAGCTCCTGAAATTTTGAATTAATAATGAGCAATTGAATTTTGGGTGTATACATCTAATAACTTTAATGTGTTATTTTAAAAAAATCTCTGATTTCTCTGGGTAACATAGCTGTAGGTATTGATAATAAATGTTTTTGCTTCCTGCATCCATAACTGAAAGAGGTCGTGAAAATAAAACAATCATTTTCCCCATCTACATACATGGGGCCCCTAAATGGTATCCACAAACCCACAGGTCTTGTCTCCTGGAGTAATAGACTCTTCCAATAATTCATCAGCTGACCAACAGCTTGGCATCATGGCCATAGGAAAGGGAAAGAGAGGAGAAATAAACATCAGAAGTGCCCAGTTGGTGGTGTTCTGGACCTGACTTTGCTGTACATAATTATCCACAATTTCATTGAGCATGGATGTCTTCTAAACTTTCTCAGGAATGCCTCTTCCTTTAGAAGATTCCCGAACATATAAGTCAAGGCCATATACAATGTCCCATGGAGAGAGGAGACCATGACAAAAGCAAAACGGATTAAGCAATAAATCATGCTTGCTTGCATGTAGGAGTTTGATTACAAGAATCAGACAAATTTACAAGAAGACATAATTGAATAAAGAAAAATCCTTCTGGGGTCTGATAAAAATGTGAAATTGAGAAAATAAAGAGAATTTAACTCATATTAGTTAACTAGAATTGCCAGATTTAGAAAATCAAAACACAAATATTGCATGGCATATACTTGTATTAAACAATTATTTCAAGCTGGGGATATAGCCCAGCCACACAAAAGCCTGCCTGGCAAACTCAAGGTCCTGAGTTTGATTCCTGATACTAAAACAATAAAAATTTTTTAAAAAACAATTATTTCTTGTTTATGTAAAATCAAGATTTAATTGGTTGCTCTATATTTTGTCTGGAAAGCCTAAGTTAACACATGATATAAAGCAAATCCAAATATAGATTGTAATTAAGTGACATGAGGAACTTTTTTTTACTGGTCAAATAGTTTGAGTTGAACTCAGAAATAGCAAGTAAAAGCTGTGCAAGTTAAAATAAAAGTAATTTGTCTTAAGAGTGGGAGGATTTGGAGGACTGAAAGGGAATAAGGAGATGAGAGTAAGTTAAGAGATGAAGAGGACTAGTGAAATAGTCGAAGGCAGGAAAGAGGAAAGCTGGAAAGAAGCATACAGAGGGCAAGACTGAACAGCCAGTGCTGTCGGCACCTGGTAGGACCCTGGCTTCTCTCGGCTGCTCTGCTCTGGTTCTTTTGAGATGGATGAAGCCAGTATTGCTTGGGCTTCTGCTTAATCCTTGCAAGAGATAAAAGAATCAAGGTTCAGGGAGATTAAACAATTTTCCTGACGTTGCCCAGTGGGAAATTGCAGGTCTGAGATTATAACCCAGAGCTGGGGCAACCACAAGCCAACCTCAGGTATGCTCTTGGAACGTGAAACATTTTCTGGGAAACGCCTGAGATGCTGGTGCTAGGTCAGCCCAGCCAGAGCCCTGCCATCCTCCTGCAGGTAGCACACCTTAAGGCCACGCTAAGGAAAGCTTCCGGGTCAAGTCCCAGCCGCCAGACCTCATCAGACCTGGATCCCACCATCCCATGTTGATATTCAGATAGTCTCCACCCCGCTGCAGAGGCATTTTCTCTTGCTTTATCACAAGTGGCATCAATAGGTTATTTATACTTTGAACTCTATTGAAAAGAGGATTATACCAGGGCATTTAATTTTAGTTAAGAAAATATAGAAATTACTCCCGTGTATGAAAAATAGTGCTTTAAAATGAAAGAAAATAGTTCACTTCTCGCTGTCACAGCAGTAGCACTGGTAAGTACTTCTAAATTGCTCCACTTTGCTATTGTCTGAGATCCTTAATAAGCATTCTGCATTTTAAAGCTTTATCTGTTTCTCATCATTAAAAAGCTCATTAGTTACTCAGCATACTGTTACTTTCTTTATAGTTCATAAATTCAGATTATAACCTTGTGTCCTATAAACAGTGCCACTCATTAAATCATTCAAAACACTGGTATGAAGACATTTAATGGAAAGATTAAAAATTAGATTTCTACATTTAGAAGTCTCAATAAAATACCCCGACTGTCTAAAGCTTGAAAAGAGAGATGTAAAATCGGTAGCATTTTGTTGTGTTACAGGATTCTGAGCTTTTTACTGAGCCAAATGACAAAGATTCAAATTGTGATCAGTGCTTTACATACAGTTCTTGAATGAAAACATATAGAGTTAGTGCATCTAGGAAGACATTTCTAATGTCAAGTTCTTCTATTCCTGAGCTACTACTGTCATAGTATTTCTTGTTTCCACACTAGGCAAATTTCACGGTGGTGTCTCTTGTGAAGTGAATGTGGCTTCATCTGAACCCAGGACTGTACACTATCTAAATAGTCTATATACTAGGAAAGGTCCATTGGTCAAGGACTGACAAACCCTGGGGTGGGTAGGAACCCCATGACCTCACTGACACTGGCTTTTATCCATGCAACTTGAAGATGTAAACATACCATGGCCATTATTAGAATAATAATATCTTTTGGGTTTTGAAACTATAGGTTATTTTTATATAGTCTTTTTTGAGCACCAATTGGATATACTCAAACAATTAAAGAATGATTTTATCATCTAATTATTGCACAAATTTCTTTTGGTTACAGCCTTTCCTGAAGCAGGTGCTGAAGAAGGCAAAGGGGAGGTGAGCTACTTGGGTCAGCGTAGCAGCACGGCATGAGCACTACGCGCTTCTGTCGACTTTCTCTTCAAACACCCCCCTATCCTGTGCTTATTCATTTCCATTCATTGGAAATAAGTGTTCATCTAAGAATATCAAAAACATTTCTTACTGGAGGCCGGGAGTATAGCTCAGCAGCACAGCACCTGCCTAGCAAGGATGAGGTCTTGAGTTCGATTTCTGGTTCTCCTGCAAAAAATTGTTACTGGAAAGAAAAAGATTCAAAGGACCTTCCTAAGGATACGGCACAGTGCTGGATACCTTGTTCTGACAGCAAATGAGGAGGAAGGAGGTGAACAGCAGAGTGACTAGGAAAAGTGGAACATATAGAAAAACTTTGATCTGTCATTCTGGTTTAATACAAGAAACAAATGCAGCCTTACCAGTCTATGTTCTAGATAGAAGCAGAGGAAACTGAGCTCCCATAAAAGCTGAGATTGACACCAAATGAATAAGAAGCAAGAGAGCAAGCATTTTGGAGGGCCCCAAAACACACACTCACACACACAACACACACGCGTCCTCCATATTTTTATTCTCTTGATTTGACATTTTAGCCTAGACTGGATACTATTGATTTGAAGTAGAGCATAATGCATTTACCACCATCTTTCCCACACATGACCTGTCCACACACGCCGTGTGTTCGAGGGGTGAACTATCTTCTCACATGGGGGTGATATACTGAGGTACTGCAGTAATGACAGAGTGGAGGTGGGGCAGAGGTGGAAGCGGCTCTGAGGCATGGCAGTCTCCAGCAAGTTACTCTTGGCCAGGTTCAAAGCTTTTAACCTTGGAAGGTTTAGGAATTATACCTCTATGCTACAGTGCACTTGACAGGTAGGTAAGTTAAGCATGAATAAATTTGACTCTTTTTATTGTTCTTTTTTTCCCACAAAAACTAACTAAAACAAGTAGAGTGCCTTCTTCCATGGCTACTTTGCTCCTAGTTCTTTTGTTTCCTTCCCCCACCCCTTCTGAATAAACCCATCTTTAAAATTTTTATTTGATATTGATAAATAACAATTTTATATATTTATGGCATACAACTTTATCATGACTTTTGCAATTTCTCTCCCCTCAGCCACTCCCGACCACAATGTGGCATTTAGTGGAAATTTAATGGTTTAATCATTCTCATCTCACGGAGCCTGGTTTTAAAGAATCTCTGATGCCCAGAACCTGAGGCTGTGTTGCCCCTTGCTACAAAAGTTGCTCACACAGGGCATTTTCCCAAATCACACCAGCCTCGCCTGTCCTTGCTGCCCTACTCTCCATGCCCATACTTCCGCCAACCTTTTCCCTCCCTGCACTCCCATATTGTGAACAGGTAACCCAAAGAGACCACTTTCAGGGTACAATTTTGAAATTCTAGGTTTTATTCAGAATGGTACCAGGCCTGCCTCTGGGAAACCAAAGTGTTCTGTAATCCAGTGCATCTTGGTGTCTCTATCTGTCAGTCAAAACAATAACCCAGAGTACTTGTTAGAAGCCTCCGGTGAAGATACTGTCCCAGCTCGGGGAGGATACCAATGGCTGCACGCATGCTCTAAGTCACAGTAGCTGCTCTATGTCAGCCATAGTTGCTATGTGAGACAATCAACATCCTCTGGCCAGACATCTTTATATCAGAATAGAGTTTCCCGTCGGCATAGTGCTCAGCTTAAGTACCCACATCTTAGCCAGCCTCTTGAGTTGAAGCACACACCTTGAAATTTTAGCAAAGTATTTTTAAGATGTGGCACCACGCTTCCCAAAAGTCCTCTCAGGCCACTGTTTTTCAAAGACCTTGGGTTGTGTGGTTGGCTTACTTTACAGAACAGTTGCTTTGCGGGGGTGAACAATACTTTGGGGGCCGGGGAGTACAGGGTGTTGAATTTAGGGCCTTTGCACTGAGCAACATCTGCAGCCTCTTATATTTTTCATTTTGAGACAGGGTCTTGCTAAGTCACTAAGTTGCCCAGGGTGGGCTTGAAATTGTTATCCTCCTACTTCAGCCTTCCAGAGTGCTGGAATCACAGGCATGTATCACCCACCACACCTGCCTGGACAATACATTTTTGGTAGGGGGAATTCTATTTTAAACATAAAGAGGAGCTTACCGTATCAGCAATTTATTTGATGGCTTACTTTATAAAGCAGGAATTGAACACATTTCTATTTCTCAAAACCTGACACACCACAAACCCCCTTCCTTCTTGACATTTAGCAGGGAACATCTGAGACTGTGTGGTCTCACCTTATTTACACTCGGCATTACCTGGCTCTCAGGGTGTTTGGCTTCTGCCTACTTGACTCTTCTGGGCAGCCTCTGCTCATTCCAGTTTCCTCCCACTTAAGCAAACAGAACATGTTGCTATGTTTTACCACTGGGAGCCTAGTACCAACCTCTGTCATAGCTCACTTCCCTGACCTCCTGCTAAGCCAGGTCCTGCTCAGCTGCCACAGCCTACAGCTGGTCCTGAGCCTAAATTCCCTGGGTTCACCCTGGTAGCTGCCTCAGCCTCACTGGCAGTTAGCTTACACTGAGACACAGACAGGGTCACAGCAGTCCTCAGGCACCCGATGCTTTGCCTCTCTGTCACTGATGTTTTTAGAAGTTAGAGCTGCAGGCTGCATTTCATCAAGTCATCCAGAGTTCCGGTTGACAACAGCTACACATTTCCATAGCCAGCCAGTGTACTGCAGCCTGACACTGCCGTACAGCACAGTTCAGAGGCCAGCTCTCAGCCAGGCCACTCCAGCACTCTGAAAGGTATCATTCTCATCAAGAGGGTAAAAGACGCTCCAGTCTCAGAAGCCTAGGAGGTGCACGACAAAGCACGGCTGGCTCTGGCTCGAAGCATTAGTGGAGGGACCTGGCACAGGAGGGTTATTGTCTATGGAAACACGGAAAAGTGCTGCCCCAGCCCTATCACCACTCCCAAGTCATCCAGTTCTCTGACATCAAATGTGCAATGACTCACAGCTGTAGAGAAGCATAGGATTAACAGATCCATTTTTCTCTGGTTTGTGTGATAGAATAATGGTTCTCCAAAACTGCATATCCTAATCCCTGTAGCCTGTGAATATGTTATCTTACATGGCCAAGGAGATATTGTAGATAGGACATTGTGCCTGGATTGTCCAAGTGAGCCCAGTGTAAACACATAGGTCCTTAGGATTGAAGAGTCCTTCCCAGCTGTGGTCAATGGAAACATGACTATGGGAACATGGGGGGGGGTGGTGGTAACATTGTCTGCTTCAGAGGGGCTGCAAGCCAAGGGGTGTGGGTGGCCTCCAGAGGCAAGAAAAGACAAAGAGCCACATTCTCCCCTACAGGTTCTAGGAAGGAGTGCAGCCCTGATGACATCTTGATTTTAGCCTTGAGAAACCCAATTTTGGACTTCTGACCCCCAGAACGCTAAGATAGTAAATTTGTATTGTTTATGCCATGAAATCTGTGCAATTTGTTGACCATTCTAGGAAACTAATACAATTTAGAGTAGCAGTTGGCTAAATTTGTTGCAGCAATTTATCTTCCGTGAATGGTTTGAGAGCTTTCATTAACATTTCTTTCTCCTGTAGATTTTCTGGAAATGAATTACTCCTTTGCCTTTTAATTTCTTTTATTCTTTAGTGTGTAGGCTGAGGCCTATTCCCTTCACTAAAAGGCTCTAGCAAGATTATCTCAGCATACAGCCCTGACAAGAATAATCCACAAAGGATGGGACATTTTCTCCCTGAGTAAGTGGAGAGGTCTTGTGTGGGGGTGGTGAATGCATTAACCAAGGATACACTCCAGGGGAGGAGAATGAAAAGAAGATGCTTTGACCAGCTTGACTGGGCACTTCATCTCTGGAGTTGTTCCCTAGAGTCTCAATTGCCGCTGACTGGGCAGTTTGCCTTCTAAAAGCTTCAGGATGCCTGCATGAGCTGCCCTGAGGGGAAGGCCCAGGGGCAGAGACAATAGCCCACAAAGATTCACAGATCTCACCCTGACCACTCCCCTCCCCAACAATGAAAAGTTCAGAAAACAACCAAATGTGCGCCTCTGAAATATGCCTAGTCAAGCAGTTGTTTCACTTCTGCCTGTTGAACATTTGGGTCGCCCGATGCAAATGTTAAAGCTGTGTTCAAACCAGAAAAAATAAAAATAATAAGCTGTCAGAGTAATTACTAAGAACATGCAAGGATTATACAAAGTAAACTGCAGCCTGCAAAAAAGAGAATTGCATGTTAGCTAATTGTTAATTTTAGCAATCGCAGCGGCTAATTACCACGGCACACATTGACTATTAGCTTGATGCCCCAGCACCTGCTTTCCCCAATGAACAGATTTCTTCGTCGCTAGCACAGGAGCAAAATGTGTAATTATTGGCCATCATTGGGGCGATTTTTCAGTGATTCTTTTGTGCAATGTGAATAAAGCATAATGACATATTTTATTAGAGGGCAAATAGCTGTTTGTTAATGGAAATGATTTGAAATCCAAAAAACTAGAAGCTAGGAGCATGTTTTCAGTATCAGCTTGAATTCAAATGTATTTTCTTTTAACTCTTTATAAAAGGGGCATAGAAATCAAATCTAAACGGAGTATAATATATTTAATGATATGTACAAACACGGCATTGATTAATTACCTCAAATGCTTTCAATGGTACCCCATTTATTTTCTTTCAGTCATGTGTTAAATTTTAGTATTTCATATTTAAATGCTTATTTCTTGGTCCGAGAGTCTTGGCGAAGCTGGCCTGCGTCACACCTCATTTCCTGCATAACTCTCTTTTTATTGGTATACGTGGCACTGGCGGACAGTGCTTCAAAAACCCAGCCTGCGCTGCTTCCAGAATGAGGCACACCCGTGTCTCCCTGAAGAGAAAAACATGAATTAGGTTAACATCCATAGGGGTGCACAGTGTATGCTGCAATAAAGTTCCCCAAGGGATAAGACTAGAAATTTTGCAGGCTCGGAAATTATATTCTTTTCCCTTTCTTGAAAAAATAAATAGAGCACCCCAACAGAAACCTATCAAAGAATAAAAGCAATGTCTATCTTCATCTCAGGCATATGAATGATCATATATGAGGGTACATGTGTGTGTGCGTGTGAATTCATCTACCTGAAAAACAGTACTGTGCAACATAGGAAATAGGATTTTGTTCTTGTTCTTGTTTTCTCTGTCACTGATCTGCCTCTTCTATCTCCCTCTGCCTTCACTGTCTTCCCCTCCCATTTGTATTTTCATAATGGAATAGTAGCTTTATATACAGTGCTATGGAGCCTAACTCTAATGTCCTCCAGAACTCGCAAATGGAAAAAAAAAAACAAAAAAAAACCCAAATCTGAGAATGAATTAATGAAGAAATAATTCTAGCATAATTGAAAGATCACCATTGTTTTGATGATGTGGGGGGAGGTTGGTTTGACGAGAATGTTTAATTCCACCCATATTTATACCTTGTTTGTGTTCCTAACTGAACACTCTGTGCTGAATTCCTCCTAAACCATGACACAAGAAAATATGCCTCTTGTTCTCCATGGGGAAGATGAAAGGCTGTGCTTGAGACTCGTGTTTGCAGAGCGTTCGTCACTCCCTTCCACTCTTGGGTCCGGTTATGAAAGTTGTGTATTTTCCAAGGTCACTGAAAGGCAAACACCTCAGTTTTCTGAGCTTCGAATTCGCCCCTAATTGCCAGGTTTATTGTTTTATTGCCACTGTTTATAAACAGGGAGAAACTCCTTTGAAAGGGCATTTCTCCTTCTTGCCACAGGCTTCCCGGCTATTTTAAGATGTAGATAAGTTCAGTATTCAGGTTCACTGTTTGACCCATTAAACTGGTATTGAGGTATAATTTGTGTGTTTTCCCAGTACCATTGCACATAGAATGGGGTTCATTTCCACACGTTTGAATAAATTTATCCAGTTCAGTGAACCTGTTGTGAAGCTCAGCAAAACTCAGTAGGTGGCTTTAAAGTCCTGTAATTAGCCCATTACAGAAAATCTGTACTTTAGATTTTTGTACATTGGTTAATAAGCATAACATGCTTCATAAATGTAATAAATAACATTACATTAAATGATGCAATATAAAGGAATTAAAGGCAAATAGAGTTAAACAAAATACTTGAAAGAGACTTCAAATTAGCATGTTTAATTCCAACTCACTGCACAGGAAAAGCCTCTTGTGCTTACTGTACTGGTTCCACAGAGCTCACAACAACATCGGTCATGCCCAAGGTGCCAGCTCTCGCCCTTACATACCCTGTGTGCCTTCTGTCCATGCTGACTTGGATGCACTCACCTCCACCTCATTTCCTTTCATTTCTGATCATCCACAAGGAGGTGAATTGAAGAGGCAGAAGAAAAAAAGAAAAGAAAAAGACCTTCTGCCTGCTGCAGCTTCCTGGGGTGATCTTTGCCTGAGCACTTCCTTCCTGATTCACAGGGTTGAGTGGGCTACCAGGCTCTTCCTTCTGCGCAGCTCGCTTCTCTCAAGTCTGTTTGACAATCACTTCAGCACAGAGTGCGATGGGAATGTCACATACGATAGAATTTACCTTCAGACTTTCAAATATTTTATTAGAAATGTGACTGTCAAACAACCCCCTGTAGTATGGCCGCATTCTAGCCTATTCGAGAAAGGGTTCTTACCTCTCTGGGGAATAAAATTAGATTTCCATCTAAATGTTTCCCAAATACAGTGTCACAGTAAACTTCACATGTTCTTGTGAGTCTAAGACTGAGTACAACACGTAGAAGTTGCATTACAGTTATATAATTAGTAACAAAATAGTCGGGCTATAATCCACTCTATACTAAAATAGGAGCTTCATGAAGCCAAGAGCTCTGGTAGTCTTTTTCCTCTTATAATCCCCTCAGCCAGAACAAGTTATCCATCCATCCATCCACCCAACCATCCACCCATTTACTGGGTACCTACTGCACCAGATACTGCAGTAGACTTTGGATATACAATGGTGAATTTAGCTGTCACAAAATCAAATAATCAATTTACTGAATCACAGATCTGTCAAATTTATCAAATGCAATGACTTACAAAAATATGATTATTCTAACTATTTATAAATTTATAATTATTTCTATGGGATTTTCTTTGGTTAACCAAATTTCTTTTGTTCTTTATAGCAGCATTTTGAGGAAAATTTAATGCTTTAAAGGCTAAGGATAGGTTACTCTTATGAATACATTTATTGTTAATTGACAAATAAGAATTCTATATATTTGTGGTACAAGGTAATGTTTTGATATATATTTTTATATTTTAGAATAACATATCCATCACTTCATTCACTTATTTTTTGTGGTAGGAACACTTAAAGTCTAATCTTTAATCCTTCTTGAAATATACAATATACTATTTATTATGGTCACTATGTGTGTGTAATTGATCACTAACACTTATTCCTTCTGTCCAGCTGTCCAATGTTGTATCCTTGGATCAAATTTCTCTTTTCATCATTTCTCCCTTTGCCCCTCGAGTCTCTGAAAACCACCATTTTTTTCTCTACTTGAAATTTTATATTCATAAAATATTTCATATTTTTGTCCAAAATTAATTATTTTTCTTAAAAATATTTTTAGCTTTGCACAGAATTCTTTTTAAAGTTATTTACTGCTTTGTCAACTTCTTAGCATTTATGGGATTGTTTTTACCAACTTGAATTAAAACTTTAAAATTTTAATTTCTGTGTGGTCTATTGGTCAGCTTAGCTTGTGATGTCATTGCTTCCTTATCACTTAGTTCATGTCTTAGTCTTCCTGACTCTTAGCATTTTTAGGGTTGGACCAACCTTTTAAATCTTTTGTGTTTTTTTTTTCAAGTTTAGAGTTACGGTAATATATAAATCAAATCTGAAGTTGTATTATTCACTTCTTCATGCCAATCCCTCTGATGCTTATCACTTCTTTCCTGTATTTTGAAACATGTCTCCCCTTTCATTTCAAATCTTTTGATGCCCTACAACCAGGGAAAACTATCTCAATTTATTTTTGTTGGAAAATAAAAAATGGCCATTTTATACTCAGCTAGTTCTAATTTCTGTCATTTTCTAATTTTTTCCAATTGTAACTCATGATTAATATTCTTTTTATAATTACTCAATGGCATAGTGGACATAATTTTTATTTCTAGCAATTAAAATTTTAAATTTCCACATTATACATGGAATGAGATTCTGCCAACTGATTTAGAACTTTCCCCCAACTTTCTGAATATCATTTAGAATTTCTTTCATCTTTAAGCATGTCTATGTTTCACCAATACCTCAAATGACATATCAACTTTCATTGTATATGACTAGTGATTAATATCCAAATATCTGTGCATTTTATGTTGCTTAGTTTCTCTGAATCCTTCTTTAGCAATTTCATACTTAAGAGAGTAAATGTCAGAATAGGAATGCTAATCTTAAGTAAAAATTTTATTTGTTTTTGTGGTGCTGTGGTACTGGGAATGGGCTAGGCAAGCTCTTTATCACTGAGTTACATTTTTTATTAGGATTACTTGGTTACTGACTTTTAAATACCCTTTTCTGAATTGTAAAAATATTCTCTAAAAGGCAAAAACCATCCTATGACCCTTAGCTTTTAATAACGGAACATCCTTAAGCTGGCATTATGAAGACAAAATTAAACTAATCAACTGAACTTCCCAGAAACCACCAAAACCTATTACAATGTTTTACCCAGTAAAATTTGCTGTATAAGTTACAATCAGAAAAGTAAACTTGCTAAATGTGGCAAAGTGCCATTTCAGAAAATTATTTTTAAGATTTTAGAGCTATAAGCCAACCACACAGACAAAAAAGCTAAGTCAAAACCACACAGTCCCTGCCCCTCAGGAGCTTATAAATGAGAATGACAGGCAATAACGTAGAACTCACATTTGACAGAGTCATGATGCCAGGATGGGATACCCTGGGGCAGCAGACCATACTAGGGAGGCCAGGTCTGGCAGAATATAGTTAGTTAAGTAATGCTGGGGTAAAGGGGCCTCTCAAGAAGAGAGAGAAGGGCTGGGGATTTAGCTCAGCGGTGCAGGGCCTGCCCGCCAAGTGCAAGGTCATGAGTTCGATTTCCCATACCGGAAAAAAAAAAAACAAAACAAAAAGAAGAGAGAAATATGAGCAAAACCTAAAACACAGTGCTCACTCACAAAATCCTCTGCAACTGTAGAATGAATGACCGATTTCTTGTAGAGACGGAGGCTACTCTGTGCATTTCATCACAAGACAGCCATCCTTCAAACTAAGGGGCAACTTTCACCTGCCTGAGTTAGAGAGTGCCTAGGAAGGCCTGCCCAGCTAAGAGCGTTAGGGCACACACTGCACTGCCAGCTCACTCACCTGCATTCTTGCCTCACGTTTTCTTGTTGAAGGAGAACAGGAAGGTTTTTGCCCACAGCTATAGGCATTGCCAACTATCACCAGCTCTCCCAAAATGAGCATTCCTAGAGAATAGTGTTACTAGGCTTTCCCTTAAATAACCCCACAGAGTGTGAGGTCTACAAGCATTTGTGCCAGCCTAGGGTTGTTTTCATAGACTTTACTTCTCTGGTGAGGGACATGAGAACTTTTTTTGAGGGCTATGTAAAATATGGAATGCAGGAACCCATCCCAAACCCACAACACTGTAATGGTAGAGTACAGGATCAAGGTACGTGCATTTCAACAAATGCCTTAGGTTATTTTGCACCCTGAAGTTTGAGGATCACTAGTATAAACACTAAACAAATAAACCTGAAGGGTTTACCAGCTGGGATCTGGCTTATTTCTCTGAGTGAGTTGTTTAGTCTTAGTCTCTCCTTCACACTGCGAATTTTGTGTCAGGACTAGGGAAACTGCTGCCATCTTCCTCCCATTATGTCCTATTCCCGCCAAGGAGTAGTCCACTCCAGGAGCCATGTTCTGGGCTCTAGGAGTCAGCTTGGCCTCACTTTGAACATGTAAGGCTTGGGGTTTTCTGGGCCTCGTGGGTCTAGAGCCGCAGGTCCCAGGTGGGTTCAGGCGCCCTCTCATTTGTTCACACATGGATGCCCGTCTCCGATCTGTGTGAGGGTGTCCTCCTTCAGGCACAAAGAGATACAGTCACGCCATCCTTCTTTACAGGATACTGAACCAGCACCACGCTCCCCACCCCAGCTTCCCTTCGTTCTCTAACTGCCCTTCCAACACACTTCACAGAATTAAGTAGAGATAAAATTGCAATTATTTTCTACTGAAAATAGTATGTTTTGTTGGTCACCCTATACCCCCATTGAGCAATTTCTGGTTTCTCCCCATAAGCAATTCCCATAAAGGTGCAAAAACATTCTCTTCACCCCAGGTTGAATCATTTTGTAGAAAGCCTACTGAGGAGAGCGGGTAAGAAGACTATGATGCTGGAGAGAAGGGAGAGTAAGAACTCTGATTCTGTGTTAAACAGACCTGGATCCTGATTCTATTCTTCCCAGAACTGTACTATAAGCTGGGGAGGCCGTTCCAGCTACAAGCTCAGCTCCGTCAGCAAGTCAGGTAGGGATAATAATCATCTCTCTTTTGTGAGGCAGCTGTGAGACCCAAAGAAGACAATATCTATCCAGTCCCCAGGCCAGTTCCTGCCACAAAACCCTCAGAAATATTGGTCTTTACTCTTTTTTAAGTAACAAACTCCTTTTTTCTGCCAGGTGATCTGAATGGCAAGTAAACACCCAAGGGAGAGGCTGGGTAGGGGTAGGGATTATGTCCCTTCGACAAGACTTGAAGACTCAGTGAGAAACCCTGTGGTGCTGCCCTGTACTGGACACCACAGGGGGAGGGCACTGCTGGAAGCTGGCCCTTCCTCAGGGAAACTGGGACAGCAGAAGAACCAAGGGGTCCCCATGCACCTTGCAATGATACGAAGATTCATGTTCAAGTGAGTGTAAGCATAAGGAATGAACGCTCCAAATGTTCAAATTTATATGGTGATTATGTGATATACGAAGGAAATTTTTAATGGAGGGAGGGGAGAGGAAGGGGAAATAGAAAGAACTAAGATGTACTTTGTACATGTACTGACTCCCCATGAGGAGTGTGACCGTTATGTTCTACAATCACGAACTAATTTTAAAAAAGCAAAACACAATATGGAGCGAGGAAAAAATCAAATACAAAAAACTGCTCAGAAACAAGTTTGAGGCTTTGGAAAACTGGTCCAAATGAGGCGACCACTTGGTGCATTGACTCTGCCCACCTCCACAACCTTTATTCTTGTGCCAGAGTCCTGCTCGGACTGCTTTCTAGGAATCTCATCCCAGGGAAGTAGCCAGAAAGCCAAAAGATAACTATCATTGTCCCTTTAGGACAAGGAGATGGCAAACACCTACCACTGGGGACACTATGCAGAATTTCATTTTGTATCTAAAAGATTCACAGACTTTGGTAACAACCTGTGTTGTCTGACAATCGTTATTTAAAAATAATTCTTTAATCACACTAATGCCTACCCTGTAAAAGGGAAGACTGAACTTCCTCAATGGCACCCTCTTTCAATAATCCAAGATTAAAACAGTAAGTTGATTGCACGTTAATGAGATTTCACTTTGTGTGGGGGTGTAGTATTTTTTTTTTCTGACACTACAAGTCAGTTTGCCACCCCATGGGTGTATTGAGAAGCAAGTAGCTAAAGTGTGGTGGAGATGCATATTTAATTCTTCATTCACTAAGCCAGCTTTTGTTGAGCACTTACTATGTACTCCATACCCTGAATAAGCACTGGGGATACAGAAAAATTTGATCATGATTCCTACTCTTGTGTTGCACAGAGACTGATAATAGAGCTGGAAGTGTTTTCAGATCATTGTAATACAGTGAAATATGAGTTGACAAAAACAGTTTGATTCCTCAGAACTTAGGATACAGGAATAGTGCCAGAACCTTTTCAGACAGCTGAAGATAAGAAGGCTCCACTTTCACTATCATCGAGATAGCGGGCCATCCTGCACAGTTGTGGAGGACAAAAGGGCATTGC
Source organism: Chinchilla lanigera (assembly GCF_000276665.1). Classification (NCBI taxonomy): domain Eukaryota; kingdom Metazoa; phylum Chordata; class Mammalia; order Rodentia; family Chinchillidae; genus Chinchilla; species Chinchilla lanigera. The sequence continues at coordinate 24,677,876 of NW_004955409.1, read as the reverse complement.
CTTCTGAGAGGACACCATCCTCCTTAATTTGCCCATTTCTTAGGGTCTGCTCTTGACTGATAGGAAAGGGGCTCCTTTTCTAACAAATACATTAGAATATGTCTTGTCAGCCCCTTTTGCAATGGCAGCAATTTCCTATCCATGTAGGCACTTTTATCTCTGATCCTTAAAACAGCCATGTGAGACAGGCATCATTGTTCCCAATTTACAGATGGGGAAAACAAGGCTTAGTAAGATCACACAGCTTGGTCAAGGTCACAAAAGTCCAAGTGTAGACTGTGTGTTGATTGAGAGAGGGCTGAAATGAGTTACTAATTTAGGCATTTAATTGCTTTGCACCGTAGCCCTGGTGGCAAAAAAAGATCCCAGCTGAGGGGCTGGCTAGTTTATCTTTGACCCAGACAAAGTCCAAGTGCTGGAAATTGCCTACTATCTGGAAACTACTAAGAACTTTAGCAAAGATCAATGCTAGGAATGGGGATGTGGCTGAGCAGTGCGAATGCTTGCTTCATATGCATGAGGCCCTGCGTTCTATCTCTAACACTGGGGGGAAACAATTTAAAATGCAGACTATAGAGCTGTGTTCTACAGAGCAGAGTAATTCCTGGAATGTTCATATCTCCACGCTTGTGTGGGATACCTCACTGTATATAATAATCACTTTAAAAAAGTTTTTTCACAAAGAACATTTTACCAATTTATCGGTTCAATAAATGGGTAAGATATTTATTCAAAAAGTATTTATTGTATGCTCACAATTTGTATGCCATCAGAATTTGCTCAGACATGGATCCCACTCACAGGAAGCCTACAGTCAAGCAGGGGTGGTAAAATATACACAAACCCAAGAGGTAGGAGGCAGGTGTAGTGACACATACCTGTAATCCCAGCATTCTGAGAGGCTGAGGCAGGATGACTGCAAACTCAAGCCCGACTGAATTAGATCCTGTCTCAAAATAAAAACTATATAAAAAGAACCAGGGATGTAGCTTAGTGCAAAGGCCCTGGGTTCAATCCCTACCAAAAAAAAAAAAAAAAAAGGTAAGCAAGTGATTTGCTCCCCTGGTTTGGAAGAGGGAGGGATGCCTTCTAGCTAGGACAGCAAGGAAAGCTTCATGGAGAGAGATGTAAGTATTAAAATGGGAGAAGGAATCAGGCACAGAGTGGGAGTGAAGAGAAGACACCCGGAGAGGAGACCAGCCCATGTGAAGGCAGCTTGGAGGAAGGCAACGGCACGCAGAGACGGAGAAGGCAGCCCACGTGGGTGAACTGCAGTGAGACTCTCACTGAGAGTTTCCTTGTGACAGAAAAAGAAAGATTTTCTTTTGAAACACACACACAGCACTGGAAGCATCCCCTACCTAGGATTGATATTCAGTTTTTGAAAGAGGAAAGTTATACTGTGGTAAATACTTTTGGCAAGGATATTGGAGAATATTATGGCAATGATATAAAACTTCTTCCTGAGATTGACAGTTTAGCTTACAACAAATTTTCACTATTTGTGTCTTTTTTAGGGACAGAGGGACCGGGGATCGAACCCAGGGCTTCACCCGGGCTAGGCAAATGCTTTACTACACCGCTAACCCCATGTCCTTTTTTGTTTTGTGAACCATGCTTGAAGCTACTTGTCTGCTTCTGGGTGAGGTGGTGAATTTTTAGATGATTACAATGAACTGTTCAAGAGATCATCATGCCTGGGGCATTATTTGTAGTAACAATAATACGAAAACACAGTTGACCTTTCTCTGTGTGTTTTAACATACCAATATCTTCACTCATGTAGTTATTTATATAGAACTTGTTTGTGCCCTACAAAGATGTGGAGGAAGTTTCGCTCTTTGTTCACCACTTCTTCTCCTTTGGAAAGCTTCAAGAGGAATATTTCAGAAAGGAATAACTAGAAAAATGTTATAACTTGCATTCTTGCATTTCATATATGAAATTTTAAAACTTACATTCATTGTTATGGTCAGCTTGGTGTACTGTAAACCATTTCAAATATTAGCACTATGATGATGCTTTATCTTTTGCCCCACTGGAAAACAATCATGAAGAATTAAAAATAGACAGGAGTCATGTGGGGTCCTTTCTGGCTAGTTAGTGGCTATGCAATTTCCTGAAGACCTTCAGGAAGATCATCAGGGAAAAATAGAAGTGTAGCGACCCAGTACCGACCTGGGGGCTTGTGGCGGAGGAATACGGCTGATAATCCTTGTTTTTAGAGTGATGAAGGACTGGCATTTGCTTGCTGTGTGAGAACATCACCTAGTTCAGATTAAGTTAACAGTAACTAATTGGGAATAGTCCTGATTTTATGGTAACACAGGTTGGATTTTACAGATGAACTGCATCGTTTGATAATGGGTGCTGTCGGTATAGCATTTGGCAGAATTTTTGGCATCACTCAGTGATAGAAAACTAATTTCACTTGAAAGTTGTAACATGAGCTGGGCCTGGTGGTGCACACCTGTCATCTCAGTGCAGCTTTTGGGAGACTGAAGCAGGAGCATCATTGCAAATTCAAGGCCACCCTGGACTACATAGCCAGTCCCTAGCTCATAAAATTACAAAGAAGTAGTATGTGCTTGGGTTTTAGGTAAAATGAAACCCGGGGCTAACTGTATGAAAAAAATAATCCAAGTAGCATACATTTAAAGATAACAATATTTTCTTGGGCTAGCAAAGTTGCATAGGGAAAAAGTATAAGTGCTTGCAGCTTTAGAGACTATGTAGAATGTGTGCAAGTAAAATGTGTACAGGACTAGAATAAGAAGAAAGGACTTAAAAAGTAGAAAAAGGAAGCAGGAGGAACTAGCTGAAGTGGTTACATCTGGAAGAACTTGCCACTGGTGGTCAGTGGGTGAAAGAAACTTTTCTTTTTAACTGTTTGAATAGTTAACCTTTAATTGACCATATATTATCTTGAAGTGTTTTTAAATTGAAAAACAACATGGGAAAGCATTAATCAAATGTTCTCAGCATTTGTAGTGTTTGCTTTTTAGCTTATTTAGTGAACTATGCGCTTATCTCAAATAAAAGTTTTGGAAGTTGTTAGTTTACAAATCAGGGAAAAAATAAATGTATAAAACCCTGTGAGGAAGCAGTTGGGGTGAGGCGGGGGCAGGGGAATTAAAATATTTCTCTGCTGTGATATTCTTATTCTTCCCTCTTTTTTAAATATGCCACATTCTAAACCTCATAGACTATCTCGGCAGATTTCATAATTTCAGTTTTACCCAACTCATCCACCTTATAATTATGAATATATGGACATAATTAACTGAATCACTTTGAGAGAGAGATAGAAAAAAATACCCTACTTAAGGCTAATTAGATGAATCATGAATGCCTGGAAGAATGCATTTCAATAAGGTAAAAAACTCTGGATAAAAATTTAATGAAGCTTCCAATTGCATTTGACCACCGAGAATATTGATAAGCGTTCACACAGATTATTAAATTGTATTGATTTAGGATCCCAAGCTCTAAACACTGCCATTGCCTCCACAGGGGACCCGATTGCACTTACATGTCACATTCATAAAAAAACACGGTGCACTAATTGGGAGTCTCCCGCCATCTGCACACTTGCTTCCAGGCGTACATGAAATGATCAATGGGAAGGCCGGGTCAATCCAGGCAGACTGTGAGTGAAATTAAAATAATAAAATGTCTAAACATTTAACTGCAAATAGGAAATCTTTATACCCACCCACACCCTATTCTGTAGCATAAAGCTAAGGCACAATTATTCATATACCTCAAGTAATTTGCAGGCTCCATACAAAATCTCATTTAAAATAAGAAATTGCTATTTCTGCACATTTATTCTACCAAATGCCAGTTAATTGCTGCAATGGCCATTATAAAGAATAATTTTCGCTTAGTGGAAAAAAAAAGGAATGAAGAGAACATTTTCTGGTTTTGTTCCACTGCGAGGGCTCTATTCAGTGAATGCTGAATGCACAGCGTTTCACTGTTACATTTATTATGCTGAGAGGTCAAGTATTACACAGCATCTTGTATTACGCTTTGCATGCTAAGTATTTCACTTCACAAATTGACCCTCCGGTGTACTTACTACATAATGCTTTAAAAACCCAGCTAAAACGCAGGACAATTAGCAATACTTTCACTCTCGGTTAACAATGGGAACACCAATGTAGGTGATTGCATTTACAGTGTAGCTTTCTTCACAAAACATTTTTGACACATTAAGGTACTTTGGAATTGTGCAGTACCAGTCCTCTCTTGTGAATGGCTTTCCAGCATTTGCAGAGAGAAACAGTGACTGTATGTTAGAGCTTAATTGAAAAGAATTCAGCCACGGCCTATGAAGCACCAATTAGGGTGATATTATATCATAAAAAGCTGTAATATCCATTTTCAGACTTGTGCATCAGCCAATACAAAGTAGGAGACAATTAAAAAGGTATACAGTTTAAACTCTTGAAACTGTTAAATTAAATTAGGAGTTCAGTATGAGAAAAAAAAAGTGGGTGAGTGGGGGCTGGTGGGAGAGAAAAGGAAGTTCTCTGTAAGGCTGGAATACCAGCAGGCTCTGACAACCCAAGAGGACCGCAGACGTTGGTCCCTCCTTAAACTACCTGGAGGTGATGTGTGTGGGGTGTTTGCTTTGCCCAGTGACTAGTTGGCTAGGTCAGATGAATATTCATGCTAGTGCCGCTTTCTAGTAATTCTGGTGTCTGCTGACATCTGGCAACGAAGACGGGGTGGCAGATCCTGCTCCAGACCAGGGAAGGGGAGTGTGATATTGATGTTCTCTTACACACACAGTTCACACACAATTAAAGGGGAGTTAACTGCATCGCTTCTCACACAGAAAGACACAGATAATTGTGAAATAAAATGGACATGGCCAGATTGGTGTAAGTGTCTTTGCAGGCTTGGCTCTGAACGCAATATTTAAATACTGGAACCTGCATGAAATCCCACTTTGAGGTGACAGCCGGCAGGTAATTATCAGTAAAACAACATTATCAAAGTTCTCGTGCATAGCATGTTTGACTGACTGGAGTGCTTCTCCTTACAAATCCCACTAATATCCATTTCAATCTGCTTTAATATGTTCACAAGTTGGGGCTTATTTTGAATTCCACTGGGTAAATGAGGACAGCACACTTTGAATTTGCATACTATACACATTCCTTTCATTTATAGAGGGTTTCCAGTGTATTTTTTAAAAAGAAACTAACCCAAAATCCAAAAATAATGCCTTCTCTATAACTAGAATGAAAAAAGAAACTCATTTATCTACTGTATTTATTCCATTTGGCATTATACAACAGATTTATGAAAATGATCTTTATTATATTTGAAGAAGAATAAGTTATTTTAATAACTTGTCAGTGACAATGCAGTCAAGGGGATTAAAAATACAGATGGAAATATCCCTGTTTCTGGTCTGAGGCAGTCTTTCACATTGCCTTCTTTCTCAGCCAGCTCTTCGTGATCTTGGAACAACAAAGAAAGAGAAAAACACACAAACAAACAGACAAACCAAAAAACCAGCACCTCACTGAACACCCTGGGATGCCCCAGTCTCCAACCTGAAATGCCAAATATTTCGGAAGACATATTTTCGCTTTAGAGCAGTATCTGATACTCACTCATGGTTCCCCAGCCTTGAATTAAATTAGGATTTTAATGAAATAGTGACCAAGTACCATGGAAATCTAGAGTAAGGTCACAATAAATTGTACAGGCTGTTTTGTTTCCCTGGTTGAATGTGTAACAAGGGGCATATTTGTAATGGGAGAGTGTGCCTAAGAAAACTGGATCAGTTAACAGACACTAAGGTGGAGTGGCATAAAGATGTTTTCTCTTTTAATGAAAATCGAGCCAAAATGATGAATGTGGTTAACGTAAGAGGGATTTTTAAGGGATATGAATGTGAAGGGTTTTAGACAATGCTCAAGCAATTCCATAGGAATTATACACTGAGCAATCTAGATTCTAGACCTTTCTATCCAATCCTTGTTCTGTTATGGTCCATTTTAATAAGTGAACAAGATGGGAGAGGTTCCATTTGCAGATTTTAATGACAATTCAGAAGCTTGTTCTATTAAGATTCTCCATAGATGACAAGGGATTTTGCAAATGTTTTCTTATGTTCATTTTTCTAACTAACAGTATTTCTGGAATTCTCACTCTATAAGTGGGCTGAGAGAATTAATTAGCCTGTGTGGTCTATAACTGATTTGATGATGAAAATTGCACCTGAGGTATCAAAGATCTATTTTTATTCTTTTCTGCAGAGAGAGAAATGTCTCTTCCTTTCCCAGTGTTAGTATCAGTACCTCATTTTTTCCTCCATTATAGTGTTTTATCTTTTTTTGTACCTAAATATCACTCTACTGCTAAAGAAATAAAATTTCCTTCCTTTCACTGTAAACACCCGGGAATCATATGTTCCTATGCAGTGTGGGCCAGTAGGAAATGCAAAGGTGTCAGTAGACAGGTTGTCAGCTGCAAGAGCTGGGGATGGGCGGTTCGAGCTTGGTGAACTGGCCTGGGCAGCTTCTTGGCTCCAGAGATTTTGGTCATGCAGAAATGCAATTTTAAAGTTCTAGGACCTTCTAGTTTGTAAAGAAAAGACAGAAGTGTGTTTGTGTGTATGTGAGTGTGTGTGATTTCCTGATTTTTTAAAAACACCATTATCAAATAAAACACATCTATGGTTCAAGTTTGGCCCATGGGTTACCAGTTTACAAATTTTGATAAAAATCACCTTCTTAAAAATATTTTCTTCTTTCTATTAATGGACTCTTATCAGTGTAAAATCATTTGCATTTTTACAGGCGTGGACATTAATTTTCAACTACTGACTGGGGCAATGGTAAGCAGGCAGGGCAGATATCTCTTTTAGAACCTGTATTTTCTTAACCATCTGAAATTAAACCATATAGCCAGAAGGCACACCTGTGTCCTCACTGTTGTGATTCACTAATTAGCTTAATGATCTTGATTTTTGTTTTGGTTTGGTTTTTTTGATACTGGGAATCGAACTCAGGACCTTGTGCTTGCCAGGTAGGTGCTGTGCTGCTGAGCCATATCCCCGGGCCATAGCTTAATGATTTTGAATAGTACACATTAGTCTATTACTTAGTTTCTGACTTTAGGTGTGTGTTTTTGTATGTATTTTTTGACTTAAGCTGTAATAGTCTCATCAGAAGGAACACATCTGGTGATATTGCTGTTACAGTCACCTCAAAATCTCTGTGACTCAGACAACCAATTTCTTACTTTGTTAGTCCAGCATGGGTAACCAGGGTGACCCTGCTCATCATTGTCACTTAGAAATCCAGGCCAAAAGAAGTGTTCACCAAGTGCTTCTGCCATTACAAAGGTAGGAAAAGAGAATAAGGCAGATTACCTGCTGAATTCTAAAATTCTTGTCCAGAAAATGCATAACTTCTCTTTACACTTGCTGACTTTAGAGGTGACTTAAAGAAATACCTGAAAAATTAACTTTTATATAGAGATGGATAAAATAAGGTTTAAAAAGAACATTTTTTTGGTACCAAGAATCAAACTCAGTACCTTGCGCTTGCCAGACAGGCACTTGTACCACTGAGCTATATCCTCAGCCCAAGAACATGTTTTACCTTATATCAGAAGATACCATAAAAACTCTAAAAACAAATCAGGTATTAGCAAAGAAGTAGAAAAATCAATAGATCAAGTTGTTAAATCCAGAAATGGATCCCAATATATATGAAATTTATAGATGATAATCAAATTCAGTGGGAAGTTTTGTTTTTAAATGGTATAGAAAGTCAAGTTGAAATTACAAAATACAAAAGTGAGGCAAGTATCCTAAAGTAATACAAAAATAATTTCAGGAGGATGAAAAACTTATAAAACTAGAAGAATTAGACTGAGGGGATAGCTCAGTGGTACAGCATGTGCTTAGCACGTAGGAGGCCCTGTGTTCAATGCCCAGCACCAAGAAAGAAAAAATTAGATATTCTTCAGGACAGGGGATGTATGGGGAAATCTCGATAGTTAATACAGTAAATGTAGAAACTATATAAAAGAAAAGATGCACCAGGTGCAGTGACCCAATACTCTGGGAGGTTGAGGCAGGAGGATCACAACTCCAAGTCCTACCTAGGGAACTTAGTGATGCCCTGTGTCAAAATAAGAAATGGCTCAGAATGTATCTCAGTAATAAAGCACCCCTGGATTGAATCCCCGGTGTAGAAAAGTTAATGTCCAGTGAGGTACCTCGGCTCAAGAACTTAATTCATTCTGCCATTCAGGAAAGGTGGCCACTGTTATGTTCATCACCCAAAGCAGTTTGGAAACAAAAACAAAATTTTACCAAATGCTTCTGTTTGCAAACCAAACTGTTTGCAAACAAAAGTGTTCATGCACCAAGGTACCACTGCATACTATAATTTAGCTATGTTATGATATATATTTCAAATAATAAAAAAGAGATTTTTAAATAAACTGTTTTAATGCAAAATAAAAGTACAGAATTAATTTATAACTTCTTCCAACATACAACCCAAAAGAAAAATAGTCAACTTACAGAGGAACAAAACCAGATGATAAAAAGATGTTTAACATTTTACAAAATGACATTTAAACTCACTAGTAGTTAGGAAAATGGAAATTATAGTAGGAATGAAGTTTAAACCTCTCAGTCTGGCAAAAATAAAAGCATACTATTATTCATTTTGGTATGCATGCAGGGGAAATGGGGCCATCACTACTGCTGGTGGAAATGAGAATTGAATATATTTTGGAAAACTACCTAAAATATTTATTAAAATTAAATATTCACACTTCTTCTTTGACTTAGAATCCATATTTTTAGAAATCTACTTATAAAAACAAAGCCCCAGTACACACAGGGACACGTGTCTAATGTTAATCACAATTTTGTCCAATACATCACACCACAGGGAAAGTAGAAAATGAAAAACTATGTGATTTGACTTTCCCTGAGGTATTTCTTAGTGATGATGAAAACCAGGGAGGAAGGTTATATGATATGATTGTGTTTTTATAAAATATGGCTCAAAAGTCCTAAGTCTAGGATTACATACACATGGATAGAATATATATACACAGGTACATGCTAATTTGATAGCATGCATTATGATGGGAATGCAGGCAGCAGGAAAGAAGGTGGGAAGGGAGGAGGGTTAAAAGAAAGTCACAAAAAACCAGTATATATGCTGTAATTCCATTTATTCATCAATGCAAAATGTAATATAGAGTGTATGTATAAGTAACCTCTAAATATAATGAAAATGCAAATTTGAGCATATGAAACAGAGGACACATTCCAAACTAATGCCTCTTGGCTATGGTTTAGGCTTTAGATTGAAAGAGGCCCATCACTTATCCCATCAAACACCAGGGCAGACTTAAGCTTTCACCACCTGCTGGCAGGTGCTTCCCGGAGGGTGGTGTCCACGAGGCAAAGCTTCTCAGCGTTTGTGAGAGGATGCCACTTCAGTCATGTGTCTCTTGGAACTCCAAAGTACATGGATCTGCCATCAAGCAGACCCACTCTATCCCTACTCATCAGGTTCTTGTTGAAGAAAATAACTTCAAACTCCATTTTCCACAAGTGTGGGAGCTCTGTCTGTTGGCTGAGCATCCAAATAGGAGAATAGTTTCAATACGATTGCTGTTTAGAAATAATTCCAATAATGACAGTCTAACCTGGGTTTGCTCCCCTAATTGGAAGGACTGGCAAATCTGTTCTCAAAAAGATTTGTAATGGAAATGAATGTACATTTGGGGCTGGACCTTCTAGAAAAACGAAAACCCTCTTTCACAACAAAGCAGACCCAAAGAAGTTGTTGAACTTGGTTACAATGAGAAAGTTTTCAACGAGTAGTCTCCCTGTAGCGACCAAGGAGCTGCTTTTCTTTAATCATAGACTTCGTCACCTGTGCAAACCGTTCTCATCCTCTAGTCAACCACGTTGTAAGCATGAAGAGGAGCTAATGGATTTTACCTACCAATCACTTAGTCCTTACTACTGACCCAGAGTTCCACAGCCTACCTGTTAGGACGGAGAGAACGTTTGACTGAGTCTGTATTACCAGTCCCGCGGTGCATGCGCAGCGACTGGAGGCAAGTCACTTTCACTATCTAGATCCCAGGGTGCGTATATATTCCCTAACACGTGAACTCAGAAAACTTGTTCTTTTCACTTCAAAATCTGTAACTAGGAGCTTATGTGTATGGTTACTTTTCTAATTACCTATCTTTTCAATAAAAATCTAATCTCTATGTGGACAGAGGCAGTATACTGTAGAACCATCACTTAACATGGGAACTGGACAGACCCACATTCTTTAATGTATATAGTTCTCTAAATGAATGAAGGTTTTGATTTTTTTTTTTTTTTTTGGTAGCAGGGATCGAACTCAGGACCTTGCACTTGCCAGGCAAGTGCTTGTGCCACTGAGCTATATCCCCAGCCCTTGATTTTTAAAATTAGGCCATAGTTCTGTCCCTTTACCCAAATTTATCTAGTAGGTGAAGTGCCTAATTGAGGGCAGCTGTGTTCTAGAGTTATGCTGAAAAGAACCTGGACCTATTACTCATAGTTCCAGAGGTCTGACAAATGTCTTTTCACCTATAGCTTTGCCTCTTAGCAAAGCCATAGTGCATATAAGGTACATATTTGCTGTGTATGCCAAAAGATTTCCTATCTCCTTTTCTATTTTTACCTGGATCTTGAAATCCAGACTGTAATAAAAATATGGAGAGAAAAGGACTTAGAATGGTCTAGTCTTATTTTCACGATAAATCTTATGCAATAGCTGTACTTATTTTCAAGATAAATCTTATATTGAAGCTCAATATTTCTATGTCTGAATTTATAGCTATATAAATATAAATTGCTGTAGATGGAAGAAAGGAATGAATGAATAAATGAAAGAAGGAAAGAAGGAAAAAATAAGGTTTGCGCTGAGCTAAGTGAGGAAGGGAGCTAGAGGCCTCCCTATCAGGCTTTGCGTAAACTCTATGCTGGGCCCAGCTCCCCGATGACCTCTGCCCTGCAGACCCACCATGCCCCCAATGCACCACTGAGACCAGTAGTCTGTAAATGGGTTGAGTGATGATCTCTTTCTAACAAGTAGAGAAACTGGGTCTTAGAAATTGCATCATATTCTTTCATATTCCAAATTCTTTTTAACAAAAGTAAATCTTCTCTTCTTGTTAGTTACTTTCTTGTCAGTAGACTGTCCTATACAGTTATCTCCCAAAATAATCTTATTAAATCAGATTATCTTTGTTCAGAATGTTCTTCTGTTAGTGAAATGACCATAATTTTTTTTTTTTTTTGGCTTTTCTCCGGTACCGGGAACCAAACTCACGACCTTGCGCTTGCCAGGCAGGCGCTTTTGCCGCTGAGCTAAATCCCCAGTCCCCTAAATACCCAGCCCCGAAATGACCATAATTTAATTTTGCTCATATAGTTTTATTTCAACAAAACAATTTCTGAGCATGTAAATATTGCACAACTACTATGCTTCAGTTACAAGAAATGAAGAATTCAATTAAAAATAAAAATCATATTGACCTTTATAATCACATCTCAAATTTCATGTTTGATATCAAGGCACAGAGGTGAATTAAAAGAGGACATCATTACACACTGTCATACGAAACAAAGCTCTCCTCCAAATGCAGAGTGTGTAGATGTGGTTACTTAACAGAAAGCAAAAGCTATGCCTACCGAAGAGCAGACATGCAGTTATTGATCTAGAATTGGCATGATGACAAACCCCTCTACAATTCTTTATCTTCCCAATTAAGGTGTCCTCTTCAACTGATTGAAAGCTGTTTGATAAGTGTACTTTTTTCAAGATGGTGTGCTCAGTTGGGGGTCTTTTTATTAAACTGAAATTTCATCATTAGCTTTGACTAGCACCAGCTGCTGTATAAATTGGGTGTTGATGTAGATCTCCACTGGTATTCCAAATATCGCAGGTGAGTCTCTGACTCCAAAATCCTCAATCATTCAGTATAAATAATTAACATCTGATAAATGCAAAATAGAAAGCACTCTCATTAGAAGACACTGGGGTCATATTCCCACCTTACCCTCTCAGAATACTGTACCAAATAGGACTTTAATTGCAAAAAAAGAAAATGTTTCTAAATCTCTCTGCTTTGTAGTTCTTCTCTGTGCCTGGGGAGAAATGGGAGAGTCAAGAAACTGATAAAATCTTTTAGTCTTACAGGACTAAAGTTAAAGATAGAATCCAAGCACTTGCACATTTTAGTATTTATCTGAAGGTTTTAAATACAGATAACTTCCCAAGCATACGGGGCCTGTACCTTCTGTGATTGTGCTTCCTTCTGAGCAGTTCACATCACTTTTAACATAAAAGAGAAATATTTTGTGCATGTATCTAATATTATTTCTAAGAGATATATAGTAAAAAATATAGTATAAAACAATTCTGGGAAATTGTTGTAGGAAAGTTCCTCATAATGTTGAATTAATAAAAATAAATTCACCTTTGTGTGTATTTGTTAAGTTTCAGGAGATATATTTTAAACCACCTGAAACTATACAATAATGAAATTCCTTAAAATAAAACATGGCCTGATAGTACAGTGATAGAGAGCAGAATGTTCTGGAGATCAATTCCTGAGCCTCAGTTTCTTTATCTGTAAAATGGAGATAGTATCAGGTTAAAGGTTATAGTATCAGGTTGCTGCAAACACACTTACAATGTGTATAGGATATTTAGTATAAGACAGTGTTTTTGTTTTTAATTCATCCATAACAAATTACCACATCCTTAGTGAGTTAAAAAAACAAGCACTTAGGGCCTCACATTTCCTGTAGGTTGGGACATGGCTTAGAAATGTCCCCTGCATCACAAGGGTGCAGTCAAGGTGCTTCCTGGGCTGTGTTCTCACCTGGAGGCTTGACTGGGGGGGGAATCTCTTCCAGGCTCACTCAAGTTCTCAGCAAAACCCATTTCCTGTGGCTGTAAGAACCAGGGATCCAGCCTTCTTTCTGGTTCCTGGCTGAAGTCAGCTGTGTGGGCTTCCACAATGGGGCCATTTACTTCAAGTGAACAAGGGGTCTCTAGGGTGGGTTTGCTAGCAAAGCAGTCTTCTATTATGTAGAACAAACACAGGAAAGTCACCCCATCACTCTTACCATCATCTTATGGGTTAGAAGCAAACCACAAGCTCCTGCCCATACCCAAGGGTGAGCACCAAGAAGCAGGGATCATTGGAGGTCACTGAATGAATAAGCAATATGTGAGTAAAATGATAAATGAATGAGTGAATTTGGAGTTGAACGGTTGTAAACCATAGACCCTTTGAACCACAGAAGACAAAAGCAATAGTTATAACTACAGGATCAACATGTGGACAATAAACTGCCTCACTGAAGTCATAACACAAGTGTGTACCCTTTGTGAAAATAATGTCCTGAAGAGTGAATGGGGTTTGGGCTTTGGGGTTCAGAGAATATCAGAGTAAGTTCTTGGGGGTGGTGGGAAATGGAATGTGAAAGGAAAAATGGGGCTCTTGGTCTCACTTTAAAGTGGTGATTTTCCTACAATTGGAGCAAAATGAGAAATTCAAAGTAAAGCAAAACAGTATGATACAGTTACATAAATTTTTAAATTCTAAGCAATTAAAAATAACTAACAATAAAAATTGTAAAAGTCATGGTATGTGGAAAACAGTTATCTCTAAGGATATGAAAATGTAATCGAATGTGCATATAAACACCATCAATACCCCCAGTGCATAGATGGGCAAAGGAGATGATTATGTGATTCATGCACAGGAAATTCGAATGGAAAAATAAATTTTAAAAGTTTAAATCTAATATAAATAGTACATCAGCCTTAAAAACCAAAATTATAAATAAAAATCCATAATTTTTATTTTACTAGCTGATTGCCTTAAGATGAAAGAGTAAAATACATTTGTTGCATTAGTATTGTTCACCAGACACCTGGTATAACTTGTAATTTACCCTGGGCAGATGGATATTTGATGATAACTAACTCTCAGGTAGCTCACTGTAAGAGAGATAGTACAAATGACTGCAGTCTGAAAATAATCAAAACAACCTCTTTCCAGATCATATTAAGCTATGAAGCTAACATACGGGGGAAAAAATCTGTTAAGAATCTCTCAAATTTACTTCTCCTCTTCCAGTGGCTGAATAGCAATAAAACAAATTAAGATCGGACTTGGGAAGAACAAAAACTAAACAAATGTATGGGATACTCCACAGGAGGAGTTCTGACTTCTCTGTTAGGCTGTGTGGAACAGACTGGATATTCCTTTTTATGTTGATGATAACATGTTCCATATGTTTGTCTACATGAGCTGTCAGAGCTCATCAAAGAGTAAATTAGAGCATGACTTGTGCCGTGGTTGAGAGTGTAAAGGCCAACAATTAAGTGAATAATAGTAAACAGTGTTTGTTATCATTAATGTTACCTTTGTCTTAGCAGGCATAAGGCCTACAAGGATGGGCTTGTTTCTGAATTCTTGCTGGGCTGTTTTTCAGAGCCAAGTAGGGCAGGCACTCATGGGACAGCTGTAGCACAGGGTGACAGGAGGAGACCCAGCTAGAGGAGCGCAGTACCTGGGGATTCCAGTGACAGGCAGACAGCAGATGGTGTCCTGGGGTCTGACACAGCTGTGGGCAGGGCCTGTAGTTTCCAAGCACATCTCCAGGCTGACCAGCTACGATAGCTCCAGTAAGCTCTTCAAACCAGTGTCGCCTATTACCCTTGCTGATTGTACACAGCATTACTCTGGGGCCTGCGGCAGCGCGAAAAAACAGCAAAGTGATGTGGCAAGGGTGAGTCAAGAGGGAAATGGGAAAAAGAAGTTAGACAGGTAAACAGCGGATGGCAACGGTGCCTTTCTGACAGCGTCACTGGTAAACAGCGGATGGTAACGGTGCCTTTCTGACAGCGTCACTGGTTATGCTCTGGAACAGGGGAGGAAATAGATTACAACACAGATCCTCAAGGAGAATGAGCAGCACGGCCCTTAGTGGATCTCACTGTCTCACTGTGTCCTCAGACATGAACTTTAGAACACAGGGATCAAGTCTATGTAGTTCTTTTTGGACCATGCGCAACAAACACTATGAACAATCACAAGGTTAACTTTTAAGATGAAAGAGACAATGTTATTCTCAAAATATAAAAACAGAATAGGATTCATAAAGTCATTCTTTTTTATAATGATATCAACAGGACTTAAAAGGTTAGCACCTTTTTATGAAAAAAGCATATCACTTTTAATTCTTAATGTGAGCAGCTTTCCTATTCATTTAAAGGTGTTTGCCACTGCAATCCCTCTTATAAAATTATATTCTAGTGACAGAATATAATCAGACATGTGAACAAAGACTTATGTGTAAACACGTGAGCACCTACATGTCTAACTGTGGGGAAATGGCCAAGTAAAGCTTGGAACCCCTGAGAGAGGGACTACCTAGCAGTTATCAAAAATCACAGTGAGGGCTGGGGATTTAGCTCAGCGGTACAGTGCCTGCCTGGCAAGTGTGAGGTTGTGAGTTTGATCCCTGGTACTGGAAAAAAAAAAATGCAGTGAATAACTTTAACAGGAAACTGCTTACATTAACATAACAAGTGAAAAAAAAGAGCACACAGTATATTTTCAAATATATTTTTTAAAAGCATAAAAGTAAACTGGTAAGAAATACACCAGGATACCAAAAGCAAATGGTAGAGGGTGTCCTAAATGCTGGCAGAGAAATGGCTTAGAGATGAGCACCAAGGAAACATGATGTCAATGAAACTAAGGGAAATTATTATTTTGTGAGAATACTACTGTGTGCAAGCCCTGGACGCAGTATCTGAACCCATTAATAATGTTTTACGAATGATAGATTATTACTGAAACAAGACTGTGAAAGAAAGTCTCTTTCCGCTATGAGCAGCAACTTCTCATCTTGGCTTAGTGGACACAAAGGCTCAGTAAGATATTTGGGGTGATTGTGTGAGCACAAGAGATGACTCAGGTGGAGTTGGGTGCCTGTCCCTGCTGCTGCATAGCTCCATAGGCCTGAAGATGAGAGTAAGGATTTGTGAAATGGGGCCCACTGTAGGCACTGTGGACTTATTTCAAAAGAGGGAGTGTGCAAGACATCAGGCCAGTCTCTACCAGTTTCTAAACCTAAACGCTCATTGGAGTTGCATGGGTAACTTTTAAAACTATAGGCATTTAGTGAAGAAAGCACACACTCGTGTCAGCTGGTAGATAAGAGCAAAACGGGGCAAAGCGGGGGATGAGCAGTGCCTGGAGAATGGAAGGAGGCCATGTGCACAACAGCAGCTCATAACAAGTGTGGGTCTCCATGTAACGTCGGACTTGTTCCCTCTTTGTTTGCACTTGTGACCTTTACCTTTCTACTGATGCTTCTCAGCAATGTTAAATGTTCTTCATCCCCTTCTTTCCTTCCACCTACTATGCTACCTATCTATCCTCTCTTCTGCCCCCAGTTCTCTGAGTGCCCACACAGGAGTATGCCCTGCCACACTCTCCTCAACCTCTCCCACCTGGCACTATGTTAAAGCTGCTACCCCCAGCATTATCCTCCTTGTGGGTAGAAATGACTGCACACTTTCTACTCTTTGGACTTGTCTTCTGTAGCCTCTAAGATTCAGTTTTAGAGTTTTGAATCAGTTCAGAATATTACAACCATGACAGTGCAGATACTCATGAAAGAGGACTTCCAGAACTGCTTCAAAACATGGCAAGAAGGGGGCTGAGGATATAGCTCAGTGGCATAAGCCCCTGCCTGTCAAGCGCAAGGTTGTGAGTTTGATCCCCAGTACCGCAAAAAAAAAAAAAAAAGGCAAGAAGGAGAGACAAGATGGCAGAGCAGTGAGTGCAAGCCGCTTGGCTTCTGCAGTCTGGAGATCAGTGGCTTGAAGAGAAGCTGCAGTGAGGGGAGAGTACACAGGAACCATGAGGGAGCAGAAAGAGGAGAAGAAAATAGGATTAAGTGATACAGAAGAGGTGGCCCATGCTGCAGAAGAGAAACCATGAGCTAGGAGGCGAAGTGGAACTAATAATGTCTCTGCTCCTGGAGAACTGAACGGGACCAACAGAATCTTATGCAGTTGGACACAGTGGGAAGGACCCAACATGCTGCTTCCCTGGTGGTTCTCCAGAGTTAACACTTGGTGAGTGACTGTGGTACAAGCACCAGAGGACACAGTCCCGTGGAGTAAGAGCTAGCAGTGAGACCATTGTGGGGCAGGGCTGGGTGTTTGAACCTCAGTCCCAGAACAGGTCCTCAGCTGCTACACACTGCCAAGTTCCCAGAGTGGATGAGGGGAGCACAGTCATGGGAGGCTGCTGGAAGTTGGAGAGCAGACCTGGGGAGTCTCGCTGAAAGGCAGGGACTGGTGATCACAGACTTGGTTCCTGCCATCAGATGCCAGTTTCAGCCTGAGTTACACAAGATTGGAGGCTCAATTGGCACCATGTTTCCACTGCTAAAGGGAGACTCAAAACAGGGTCCTAATGCATGTTATTTCCCAACTACCCCAATAGATACCACGAACAGGATTAGACTGTTACCACTGCAGTTGTATTGATTGCATAGGCATAATCCTGACTCAGTGGGTAACTTAGTGCCGGTGATTATGTCTGCTAAACCCACGATCATACCCATCATACCCAGGGAGCGGGACAGTGAGAGATCCTAACCCAAGAATTCAGACTGATCAGACTCTGTAAGAATCCCTGCAACCTGGCAGAAAGAGGTTCTGAGTCTGAATTAACTTCAGTTTTGCAGTGGAGGGATGAGAGGAGTAACGGAGGTGAGAGCGCTCAGCCTCTCGAGGAAAGAGGCTACTTAGGAATCACATATCAGTGTCTCACTGGCATATCTAATCTGTGTTCCCACTGGACATCACATTGGTTTGAATTTTGGTATGTTTCTTGAATTATTTAGTAACATGGGGTTATGCTATGCTCTTTATGGATTCATGTGTATATTAGGTGGTTACCCTTGTGTATTTGTTCTTTTATTGGCTTTGATTTAACAGATGTCTAGGTTCTCTCCCTCATCTCAGCTCTTTGTCTAGTTTCTTCACCTCAAACCCTTGAGACAATAAGATGAACATATATCTTTACTCTTTTCTCAAATACATAAACTCCACTTCCCAAGTTTTTAAATTCACCACACTTAGCTCTCTGACAGTCACTCATATCTTCACTAGTATAATTCCTTAATCCTTCCCATCCTAAAACTTTGGTTCTTCCATATCCTGACTAGCTTATTATTGTCCTCCCTATAAGCATGTTCTGAAACCACATAGCTTTCCTCAGTCACAAAGTGAATGCCCTGTCCCTCATATCTTATCCTTGCCCCTACAAAACATTCGTTGAAAAGTCTGAATACTGGACCTTCAACTGAACTAAAAGTACTGCAATAAAGTCAGATTCCGCATCAATCTTTTCTTCTAGTTTACCGCTAATGTCCCTTTCCAACCTCCCCCTTAGTGCCTAGTACTACTCATTCAAACACCATCCATTCTCCCCAACTCACCTCACCTACCTCACTGCTAAGCAATAACAAATAATAAACAGTCATACTGTGCATAGAGAATAGACAAAGAGGGAAGAGGGTAATTGCAAGGACTATCACATAGAAATGTTGTAAATTTGAATCTGTGGATACTGTTATACGTAGAAGGAATTCTTTCATCAAAATATAGGGGCAGAGTTGAAATCACTTAAAGTAAATAACAGAAGAAGAAAATACTAGCACTGGACATAAAAAACTGAAAATCATTTCATGGGGAGGCAACAACCTACTAAAAATCTCTATATAAGCCACAAATTCTCTTTACTTCACTAGTACTCAATGTGTAGTATCATATATATATATATATATATATATATATATATATACACATAAATCACTACACATATATTATATGCATATGTATAAACACAAACACAGATACAAGTAGGATAATGGAGAAACAAGGAAATAAGAGATCTCTGACTTCCTCAACTCCCACAAGGCAGAGCAAGGGGTCACAAAGGGAGAAGAAAACAAACCAGGTAACAAAAATCTATGAAAAGTTCTTAGAAGGAATAAAGAAAACAGATGAGTTCAAAGAGAAAATGAACCAAAAGTATACAGCAGTTACACTCAATATGTCCATGGTGAATTTCAAGGAAATAGGTAAAAAATTGTACAAACTAACAAAAACTGTTCAAAATTTGAAGGACAGATTCAGTAAGGATGTGGAATTCTTCAAAAGGTATCAGACAAAAATACCTGAAATAAAGAACTGTATAGAATTCATACATTGTAGTAATGACCAATGTGAAGACAGAATGTCTGATATTGAGTACAAAATAATGAATCACAATAAAGAGCTCAAAGAAGCTAAAAATAAAATGAGAACAACTGAAGACTATCCAGCAGTTAGTTACTAAATGACAATAAGAAGACTAATCTGAGTCTACTAAGAAAGAAAATCTAGAATAGCACAGATGAACTCAGTAACATCCTTACAGAAATTATGAAAGAATATTTCCCAAATATAAGAAAAGAGTTTAAAATACAAGTAAGTAATTTTTACAGAGCACTGAACAATTATGGTGAAAGGAGAAATTAACCAAGGTGTAGCCTCATTAAATTCACAGGTACCTAGCAAAAAAAGAAAAAAACCCAAAATTGAAAAGGCAATCAGAGAAAAATTAAAAATCACATATAAAGATAAACCAATTAGAATCACAGCAGACTTCTCTGTACAAACTCTGAAGGCCTAAAGAGCTTGGAGTGAAGGATTTCAAGACCTAGTGGCAAATAACTTCCAACCAAAATTAACTTGCTCAGCAAAGGTATTCTTCAAAATAGATGGAGAAATAAGCCACTTCCATGAGAAAGGCCAACTCAGAAGATATGTGAGTGCTAAACTAGTTCTAGTGAAAACATTCAATAATATTTTCAACAGACACAACAAATTGGACACAGCTAAAAGTACAGAGGAAACTACTGAGGTAAATGGATAAGCAGCAACAAAAAGAAATCAGGAAAAGAAAAATAATACACCAACAAATAAAGAAGGCAATGATAGTAAATAACCAACATATCTAGGTTATATCTCTCAATTTAACAGCTTCAACTTCCCAATCAAAAGGCACACACTGGAAGAATGTATAAAAAAACAGAATCCAACAGTCTGTTGCATTCAAGAAACTCATCTAATCCAAAAAGATATTTATAGACTAAAAATTAAAAGATAGAAAGCATTTCACTCACCAGAATTCCCAAAACTAGCAGGGAAGTAATTCTAATATCAGACATAATAAACTTCAAGTTAATACTTAGAATAGACAAAGAAGTTCACTTTAACTTACTAGTTAAAGGAACAAGTCAACAAGAAGAGATAACATTAATGAATATATGCACTGAATACTAGAGCACCTGGCTTCATAAAATAAAAACTGCTGAAATTAAAAGATCAAGTAAATACTAACACAATCATAGTAGGGGATTTTAACACTCCACTTTCACAAGTAACACATCAACTAAGCAAAAAACCAATAAAGAAACTTCAGAAATGAATCACACCCTCAAATAATATGGACTTAATGGATATATACAGAATATTCCACCCTTGTACAACAGAATACACATTCTTTTCAGCAGCACGTAGTACTTTTTCAAAAATAGATCACATACTCTTACAAAGGCCTGCTTAAGCATATATAAATGAATCTAAATCATCCCATGTACACTATCAGACCACTGTTCAATGAAAATAGAAATCAGTGACAGAAAAAATTTGGAGAAGGCAAAAGCTCCTGGAACAGGACCAATGGGTCACAGAAGAAATTTTAAAATTTCTGGAAGTTAACGACAATGATAGTACAACTTGTCAAAACCTCTGGGACACTATGAAAGCAGTTCTAAGAGAAAAAATAATCACAATTAGTGGTCACGTTAGGGAAACAGAGACAGCCCAAGTAAACAACCTTATGCAAAATCTTAAGACACTTGAGAAACAACAACAAACTGCCCCAAACCAAAATTAAGGAGAGAAATTATAAAGATGAGAGCAAAAATCAATGAAATTGAGACTAAAATTTTGTTTAAAAAAATCAGTGAATCAAAGAGCTGTTCTTCAAACAAGTAAATAAAATAGATAAGTCCTTAGCAAGACTCACCAAGAGAGGAAAGACTCACACCAATGCAATTAGAAGTGAAAAATGTGAAGTCACAGCAGTGTTGAAACCCAGAAGATAATAACTGTTTTGAAAAACTATATTCCAACAAATTAGCAAATTTTAAAGAAGTGGACAGATTCCTAAATATATACAAAC
>NW_004955409.1:24632138-24655906 GCF_000276665.1 Chinchilla lanigera | reverse complement strand
TAGAGAAGGACCATATCTGAGTATGATAAAGACTATTTATGACAAACAAATATCCAGCATTATACTAAGTAAGGAAAAACTAAAAATATTCTTCCCTAAATTCAGGAACAAGACAAGAATGTTCACTATCATCTCTTTTACTCAACATAGTACTTGAAATATTAGCCAGAGCAACTGTGAAGTATGTAAACTGCACAAGAAAAAGAGGTGAAAAGGATATATATAGGAAAGGCAGAATTTAAATTATCATTATTTGTAGATGACACGATACTCTACATAGAAGACTCAAAGAACTCTACAAAAAACCCTTAGAATTGATGACCAACTTCAGCAAAGTAGCAGGAGGCAAGATCAACACACAGAAAGAACTAGTATTTGTGTGCACCAACAATGAATGGGATGAGAAGGAAATTATGAATACAACACCATTCACAGTTGCCTCAATAAAAAATGAAACATATAGGAATCAACCTAACCAAGGAAGTGAAAGACCTCTACAGAGAATAATACAGTACTCTAAAGAAGGAGATGGAAGAGAACATAAGAAAATGGGAAGATGTCCTTTGCTCCTAGATAGGCAGAACAAATATTGTCAAAATGACCATACTTCTAAAACTGTTATACAGATTCAATGCAGTCCCAATCAAAATACCAACAGTGTACTTTACAGATCTAAAGAAAACAATCCTAAACTTCATTTGGAACCAGAAGAGACTCAGAATAGTAAAAGTAGTTTTGGACAATAAGAGCAAAGCAGATGGCATAGCAACACATGACTTTAAGGTATACTATAAAGCAATAGCAATAAAAATGGCATGGTTCTGGAACAAAAACAGACAAATGCAACAGTGGAACAGAATTAAGGGTACAGAAACCTCCTTAGATGCATTTGACTATTTGATCTTTGGCAAATTGTCCAAAAGCACATTTGGAGGAAAGGTAGCCTATTTAATAAGTGCTGTTGGAAAAACTGGTTATCTGCTTATAGAAGAATGAAACTGGATTCTAATCTCTCACCATATACTAAATTAAAATCAAAATGAATCAAAAAGACTTGCAGAAAAATGGCAGAATGATGAGCAGCAGAGAAACAGCCTCTCTAACGTTTGGAACCCAGATGCTGGAATACAGCAATGTGAGCAAGAGAAAGAGGAGGGAAGTGGGTCCCTGGGAGCAGGCAAGGATCTAAGATGAGAATTAGAGTCCATAGAAAGAGCGAAAAAAGGGACCACAACATTGAGAAGGGAGGTGGCAAGCAATACTTTCAACCTAAGCCCCAGTTTGTGGCATAAGAAGGGCAGCTCAAACCTGCAGAGGCACAGTGACTACTGGTGATCCCACAGGCCTCTACAGAGGAACACACCAGTGGAACAGAGGAGTGGATGCTGTGGACTGCAGTGGCTATTTGATTATTTGCATTCCGACACCCTCTCCCCAGAAGAGGGCAATTGGCCAGTAGCCATTTTGGAAAGGAGTCAAGAGAAGTCAGAACTCATAGCATCTGCAGGTTGGCTCCATCTAGTGGCTTTAAATTCCAGGCTGAAGTGTAACCAAGTTCTAGCCAGCAGTAGGGCAGGGACCTAAATTCAAATTGGCAACAGTCACTTGGCGTGTTGCAGGGGTGCTAGCCTCACAATAAAAACCAGAAGAAGCCCGAACTCCAGTAGAGCTAAAGGCCCAGATTTGCTGGGATTATCCACCACTGCCATAATTTTACTGGCTTGCTGGGATCAATCAACATGGATCTGGGCTCTATCTCCCCCTTCTCTCTTATCAGTGACAGCAGAAACATGCCATGAAGTGGATATTTTTTCTGATTTTCTTCCTTTCTTTGCTATTTTATTTTTTTTAATTTAAAAAATTTTTCCCTTTTTATTTTTCTATTTTTTCTCATTTTATTGATTACTTTGTTTTAATGAGTGAGAACATTTGTTTCTAGTTTTATGTTTGTTTAGTTCTGTTCTTGTTTCTGTTTCTTCCTTCTTTCTTTCCTTACTGTCTCTTTCAACAGTTCTCAAAGCTTGCATAATCTTCCTTTGTCCCTCAGCCTTGCTTCTAATCCCTTTCTCTTTTTCTACTTCTCTATTTTTCCCTACCTCTTTTAAATTTTCTCCCCTGAAAGTAAGATTGTATATTGAGGGGATATTTACTGTACACAATTTTCTGATTTGTTTTAGATTTTATTGTATAATTAAAATCTCATTCATATGGTTAAAGGCAGCAAATTAATAATCAGCAGTTTGTCATTTTCTAGGGTGTGTTTGATGCTATTCTACTACTGACCATACTACCTTAGCCAAGATGACATAATTGTTGTAAGCAGTTGTTCTTTGTATGCCAAGACTGAGATTGCCTCAGGGTTATAAACAATATTATAAGTTGGTGCTAAAGAACCAAATAGGGCCTAGGCTAACTAGGCAACAGTTTCCCAACCCCAATAAATCAAAAAAGGAGGATCTTGCAACAGACTCAAAACTCAAAAGCCAGCTACACTTGGAAGACATCTCTGAGAAGTAGTCATTTCCTAAGGGTTCTTGAAATCGTAATAAAGATACCTATCATAAACAATTTACAGGCATTAACCCAGGAATTAAATTTTTAAAAAATAGAAAATGAAAAGATAGAGAAGCAGGATAAAACCCTATACTTCCAGCTCACCAAAGGCAAACACAGAAGCAAATGTGGTGGAACAAATCTAAAATTACCTACCTGGATTCTCTATAGTAACAAAGCAAATGAGTGAGGCTCTAGAAAAAAGTCAAATCAGAAATACTTTCTCAGATAACTACAGACATGATGACTACAATGAAAGCATGATTACAGGTTCTAGAGAGGTCACAGATTAAAATATAAGGAATCTTGGGAAAATAATAGAAACCATGAATGCCCAACATAGCAAAGAAGTGGAATCCATAAAACAGATTCAGTCAGATATCCAGGAGACTAAAAACTCTATTGAAAGTATATGCAGCAGAATGAAACAACGTGAGAACAGAATACCGGTTCTAGAAGACAGGATTACAATTATCAATCATGAAAAGAAAAATTTCTTTAAAATAGCAAAAGACCATGAAAAATCAATACAACAGCTGCTAAATGATGTAAAGAAGAATAATATAAGACTGATTGGAGTCAATGAAAAGGCATGAGATAGCGCAAATGACATAAAAAAAAACTTCATAGAAGTAATGGCTGAAAATTTCCTAGGCATGGAAAAAGAATTTGACATGGATGAGTGAGGCATATTGAACTGCAATTAGCCATAATAAAAAAATCTACCTCAAGGCACATAGTACTCAGGATTCAAGAAATTCAACACAAAAACAGAATATTAAAGCTATCATAAAAAAAGAAACAAACCACTTATAAAGGAAAGCCCATCAGAATTATAGTAGACTTCTCAACATAAACCTTTAAGTCAAAGAGAGCTGGAAGTAAAGTATTTCAGGCTCTAAAAGAAAACAACCTCCAACCCAGATAGAGAAATAAGATACTTGCATAACAAAGAACACCTGAATAAATTCATGAACACCAAACCAGCAATCCAAAATGTTCTGAAGGACATTCAAGAAAAAGATAACAAGGATTATGACTGTGTGAAACCCAGTAGTATGAATCCACCAGGCAAGGCAAGCAATTAAACAGAGAGGGGGAAAAAGGGAAGTAACAACAGGAGAATAATATGATGAGGATAAGTCAATACATGTCAGTTAAAACCATCAATGTAAATGGTCTCAATTAACCAGGTCCTCACAGATTCACTGATGAATTCTACAAGAAATTTAGAAAATAGCTAATCCTACTACCCCTCAAACTCTTTAATGAAATTGGAAGAAAATCAATACTCCCAGACTCATTCCTGGAATCAAGTATTACCCTGATGCCAAAACCAGAAAAGGATCCAGCCAAAAAATAGAGCTACAGACCAATCTCCCTAAAGAATATAGACCCAAAAATCCTCTACAAGATATCAGCAAACAGAATGTGGCAAACTATTGAGAAGATTATACACTATGAGCAAATAATATTTATCCCAGGGATACAGGGATGCTTTAATATATGCAAATTAATAAATGTAAGACACCATATTAACAAAGCCAAAGAGAAAAACCACATGATTATCTCAGTAGATCCAGGAAAAGCATTTGACACACTCCAACATGCATTCATGATTTTAAAAAACCTACAGAAAATTGGAATAGATGATATTTATCTCAATCTGATAAAAGCCATCTATGACAAACCAATAGCCAACATTATAATAAACGGTCAAAAACTGAAAGCTTTCACTGTAAAATCAGGAACAAGACAAAGAGGCCTACTGCCATCACCCTTATTTACTATAGTTCTGGAAACATTAGCTAAAGCAATTAGACAAAAGAAACAAATAAAAGGAATATGAATAGGAAAGGAATAAGTTAAATTATTCTTATTTGTGGATGACATGATACTCTACATAGAAGACCCCAACAATTCCATGAAAAGATTTCTAGATTTAATAACCAAATTTAGTAGCATAGGTGGATACAAAATCGACACTCAAAAATCAATAGCATTCCTGTACACAAATAACAAACTCACTGAGACAGAAATTAGGGAAACAATACCTTTTCCAATAGCATCCAAAAAATAAAATATTTAGGAATCAACCTAATGAAGGAAATAAAAGACATTTATGTTGGAAACAATAGTACTCTGAAAAAGGAGATCAAAGAAGATATCAGAAAATGGAAAGATATCCTTTACTCTTGGGTAGGATAAACAAATATAGTGAAAATAGCCATACTTCCAAAATTGTTATATAAATTTAATGCAATCTCAATCAAAATACCATTAGCATACCTCACAGAATTAGAGAAAACAAGGGGCTGGGGATTTAGCTCAGTGGCAAAAAGCGCCTGCCTGGCAAGCGCAAGGTCGTGAGTTCGGTTCCTGGTACCGGAGAAAAAAAAAAAAAAAAAAAAAAAAAAAGAATTAGAGAAAACAATACTAAAGTTCACTTGGAATCAAAGAGGAATGGGAAACCATAATGGGAAAAATTTTGCCAAGTGTTCCTCAGATAAAAAACTAATGTCTAGAATACAGAAAGAACTCAAAGAAAATGAGGCCCCCTCAGAAATGTAAAGACCTAATCCAAAAATGGGTATCTGAAATAAGGACACTTCTCAGATGAAGAAGTAGAAATGAAAAATAAATATGCGAAAAAATGTTCAACATCACTGGTCATTCCAGAGATGTAAATTAAAACAACACCAAGATTTCATCTCACACCAGAAAGAATGGCTGTCATCAAGAGATGAACCAATAACAAATGCTGGTGGGGCTATGGGGGAAAAGGAACCCTTCTCTGTTGTTGGTGGGAGTGTAGACTGGTGCAACTCTGGTAGAATCAGTGTGAAAGTTCCTCAAAAAGTTAAAACTAGGGGTTCTATTTGATCCAGATATACCCCTTCCCAAAAGAATAAAAAGCATCACACCACAGTGACATATGCATTCCCATGTTTATAAGAGCAGTTGGTAATAGCTAAAACTTGGAAATAACCCAAATGCCCAGTCTACCAATGAATGGCTAAAGAAGATGTGGGTTTTTTTATACAATGGAGTACTGCTCAGCCATAAAGAAGGATAAACTTGAGACATTTCTAGGTAAATGGATGCACCTTGAGAACATATTTTTAATGACATATATCACACACACATGTTCAAATATTGCATGGCTTCTGTAGTGTGAAAAACCAGAAGTATAAATAAGGACTAAAATATATAATAGACATTGTAAAATGGGAAGAAAGTGTTCAAATGGGGAGGGGA
The DNA here is from genome assembly GCF_000276665.1 of Chinchilla lanigera. Classification (NCBI taxonomy): domain Eukaryota; kingdom Metazoa; phylum Chordata; class Mammalia; order Rodentia; family Chinchillidae; genus Chinchilla; species Chinchilla lanigera. The sequence continues at coordinate 24,650,095 of NW_004955409.1, read as the reverse complement.
AATAGGGATGGAGGAGGAGGGATGGAAGGAAAAGAAAAGGGAAAAAAGACAATAAAGGAAAAGATGGAAACGTTTTGTAAATGAGGGGAAGAGGGATTGAAAGAACAGAAGGGAAAGGGAAAAGAAACAAGAATCTTGATAAATCATGTACAGATACAAATTCCATGTAATGAATGTTACCATCATGTATATCTAAAATGTAGCAATAAAATTAATTTTTAAAAAAATTGATCAAGAATGTAAACATTAAAACAGAAACATTAAACCTACTGTAAGATAAAGTAGGTAAAACCCTTAAAGTCATAGGTGTAGGAAAGGATTTTCTAAATAGAATCTCAATTGCACTAGAAATAGCAGCAAGAATCAACAATGGGATTATATCAGACTAAAAAGCTTCTGTATGGCAAAAGAATCAATCAGTAAAGTGAATAGACAACCTACAGAATGGGTAAAAAATTTGCAAGCCACTCCTCATTCAGAGAACTAATATTTAGAGTATACAAAGAACTCAAAAAAATTAAAACACTTAAAATTAAAGCCGTTAAGAAATGGGCAATAGAAATTAATAGACACTTCATGAGAGAAGAAATAGATATGGTCAAAAAATATATCAAAATTTTTTCAACATCTCTGGCTATTAGAGGAATGCAAATAAAAACAATGCTAAGATCTATCTTACTCCAGAAAGAAAGGCAGTCATTAGGAAATCAAACAATAGCAAATGCTGGCATGGGTGTGGTGAAAAAGGAACCCTCCTGCATTGTTGGTGGGAATGTAAACTAGTACAATCATTATAGAAATCTGTATGGAAATTTCTCAAAGAATTGGAATTAGAAATTCCTTATGACCCAGCTATTCTCCTGCCAGGTATCTTCCCCAAGGAACTATGTCATCACACTACAATGGCACATTTTATAGCAGTGTTTATAGTAGCACAATTCGTAGTAGCTAAATCCTGCAAGCAGCCTGTATTAACTATCAACAGACTATTGCCTAAGAAAATGAGGTATTTGTATATAATGGTGTACTGCTTAACTATAAAGAATGATGCATTTGAGACATTTGTAGGAAAATGGATGCACCTGGAAAATATGTTGAGTGAAAAAAAACAGACACACAAGCTTAAATACCATATGATATCTCGAGTGAGGCAAAGTACAAAGAAAATGAAAAAGGGTGGATAGAAAAGGAACAAAGGAACAGATCTCCAGCAATAGGGAAGTGGTCCAAGGTAACAAGGTTGAGGCGTGAAGAGGAGAGGAAGGGGAAATGAGAGGAATAAAGATATACCATGTACAGGAACTTCATAAACCCAACTCATGTAAACACTACGTGCCATAACATGAGCTAAGACAAGTATCAACAAATACGAGAAAGGGAATAGGGAAACTGGAGGAGGGAAGAGGAAGAGGATTCAAAAAAAAAGAAACAAGCTTAATATGTAAATGTAACCACTCCCCAAGATTATTGTAAACTCTCTGAAGTGCAAACACGTACTAATAAAATAAAAAGACCAAAAAAAAAAAAAAAAAAAAAAAGAGGCAAGAATGATGCCAAGAATGTTCAAAACAAGGGGTGGGGGCGGTATTCTGAGGAGGATTAATGGTAGGGCAGATTTTACTATAATAATGTTTTAAACTTTTAAATATTCACCATATTTTTCAATCACCCTTGTATAGTAAAAAAAATAAAGTAAAATTAGTGTGGCATGGTGGCCCATTTATGATCCTAGCTATTCAGGACCCCCAGATCACCAAGTTCAATCCCAGCCCAAGCAAATGAACAAGACTGTCTCAAAAAGGGAATGAGAAGAAAAAAAAAAAAAAAAAAGAATGAGGACTGTAAATGTAACCCAGTGGTGGAGAGTTTGCTTCGCACATGCAAAGCCCTGGGTTCAATGCTCTGCATTGGAAAAATAAGCAAAGTAAAATTGGACAAGGAGAAATAGTGTTCAGTCAGAGCTGGCACCCAGCAGCCCTTCTGCAAGCTTTCACCAGAGCTGGCCTGGGAGCTCCCTGTGCCCTTCTCAACTAGCATGAGACGCAAGCGCTAAAAAGGAGCCACAAGAAATCTGGCCCAAACTCTTCCTTTGCTATGTCTTATTAGAGAGCAAATAGATACAGAAAAGATCATATCAAAGCCTTTTCTATGCATGAAAATTCCAAACTGTTAAGTTAATAATAATGATGATAATGATAAATGTGTTGAGAAGACTTTGTTAATATTCTACAGGCTTGGTGTTGAATATTGCTCCAAACATAAAATAAAAATAAAAATCTCAATATCCCTCTCTGCTATCCATTTTTCAATGTCATCCTACACAAATAAAATATTTACTCCAAACCTTTCATTTTTAAACACAAGATCTTTTGGTAGGCTGTTTTCTAAAATATATGGAATTGGGTTTGTTTTCAGTGGCTTTCTTTTCTCAATCTATATAATAACAGTAATTTTATGTACCCAGTTAATATGAATAAAACTGGTAGGAAAGATTTAAAAGTCTAAATGAAGATATATCTTTAATAAGTGATGTAATGTTTATGTCTCAATTGTGATCATCATTATCACCATCACAACAAATGTCTGAATTGCATTTAAAAGTTACAAGTTATTTCTACACATAGTATATTCCTTCATAGTTGCCTTACTATGCCATTTTGTTGAAAAGGAACCTAAGAGTCACGGAGGCTAAACAATCTGCCTAGCATCTCACAGCCAGTTCAGGTACAGAGCCAGGGCTCAACCTCAAATCTGCCAACTTTGCATTGCTTATTGTCTATTCTGCATCAAGTGCTGTTCCAATTTTTAGTTGCTGGGCCCTGGAAGTGGTGACATTTGGCTTGATTTAGAAAATCCAGGTTTAATTTGAAACTAAACTATTGAGTAGCTACCTTTCCCAAAGCTTCAACAGACCAAGCTGTGGGGGCAAATTTGGCAAGGGTACACTCCAATCTCATTTTCCATCTGTATGCCTTTTTTAAGCTAAGCACTGAATCTTAAGAATATGCTTTTGAAAAATCAAAATTGGCATTCAAATTAAAGGAGACAGAGACAGAGAGAGGAATATAGATCTTGGAATTTCCTCTGCACTACAATTAGTGACGTGGCAGCCAATGTGTCTCCAATCACTGTTTAAAAATTCTTTGAAAATATGACCAACATCCTCAGTTGGGAGGAAACAATCCTAAATAATAGGAGGCAAGCCTAGATGTTACTCCATTTCTTTTACTATGACAAAATATCTGAGACTGGTAACTTTACAAAGAAAGTTACCAGTTTAAGTAGTTCACAGTTTAAGGGCATGACAGTAGTATCAGCTCAGCTCATGGTGCATGTCTCCACAATGGTGGGAGCACTTTTGGGAAGAAGATATCGTATCCTGACACAAGAAGCCAGAGCAACTGAGGAGTTCAGGGCTGGGATTCTCTTATAGTAACTCCCTGTCTAGAATGAACTCACAGTCCATGAGAGAACTACCTTAATTCCATCTAAGGGGAGCACCTTCAATGACCTCATGACCTCCAACTGAGCCCCACCCTTTCAAGGATCCCACTCTGCCACTGGGGAGCAGGCCTCCAGCACATGAGCCCTTGAGAACAAACCACATTCATCCCAAAGCAGGAAGTATCCAATAAGAGACTCAGAACACAGAGCAAAATTCAAATTCTAGATTTGGGGGTTTCAAACCCATCAGGTATTGTATTTCACACAGTAAGCACATAAGCAGCGGGGCAAATAACTTCAAGGTTAAAAGATCCCAAGTTCAGCCACAGAAGGCAGGGGAAGGAGGTAAGTGAGTATTATTGAGCACCTCTGGGTTAGGGTTGTTATATTTAGAAAAAACTAAAAATACAGCTGGGTGTGGTTACATGCACCTGTACTCCCAGCATTCAGTGAGGCTAAGGCAGGAAGACCACAAGTTCAAGCTTAGCCTGGGCAACTTAGTGTATTAGGGAGGCCCTGTCTCAAAATAAAAAAATAAGAAAAGAGCTGGGGATGTAGCTCAATGTCAGTGCCGTAGGTTCAATCCCCAGTACTACAGTAAATTAAATAAACAAGATATGCAATGATATTTGAATTGCTAATGAACAACTATTTTGTAGTACAGCATGCTACATGTGATATTTGGTGCATATTTATACTAAAAACATATATTGTTTATCTGAAATTAGATTTAACTTGGCACCCTGTATGTTATCTGGCCCCCACCTGCCCTGGAGGCTAATCTCCAGGAAACCCCTGAGCTAGGTTCAGGGGATACTTGTTTGGGAACATGACTGACAACCCAAGAACAAGCACTGAGCTAATATAAGCAAGTCTGAATTAAGTTGTATACATACATCTTTTTCATGTGTTTCATCATCTGCTTGGGCCTTTGTCTTTGATTGAAAGTCTCTATAAACTATGCCTGAATACCACAGCGTTAATCACAAACCTCCTGAAGTATTTTCATATTGTGCATAATAAATGCCCACATACTTAGTATTTAAAGTAAGAACTACTCACCACAATATTTAGTTAAAATTACAAAGGGAGTACAAATTAAGCCATCATTTTGCCAAGGTGTATATTATAAGTCTTATTTAATTTCCCCATGTTCTCATATGCGTGTTTGTATAACTGTTATGTCAAGACTTTTCGGTGATAAAGTATTTCAATTAGCTGCTAAAAGAAATACATTGAAGGATTTACAACTGATGTACATTGGGACTAAATACCTATAATCAGAGTTGTTTCTCACCTGAGTCCCTCTTGCTGATGTTATGTAACAAGTGGTCCTGATTGCTGGCAATAACTCACTTAGCGGGTTCACATTTGGGTGGTAATCTCATAAAAATAAAATAATGATTCACTTGTACCTCCAAAAAGAAACTGACACTAGATGTAGATAAGTTGTATGGTCACTTTGTCACATCTAAAAGTTTCATTTCAAAATCAGATTTTTTCAGACCATTTCTGTAGGATGGATTTGAGACCAGCTGAGGGACTTCAGGGACATCTGTGGATGGTGTGGAGGGGTGGCTTTAAAAACCTAGGAGTCACTTACGTTTGTGTTCACCCACCTCCATGCTCCCAGCTTCCAGGGTAACTAGGGCTTCTCCCCTGGGACAGACCCTCATGGATATAAATGATGAAGAGGAGCTGAACGGCAGCACTGTCATAGTAGCAGTGAGGAGATTCCGTGCAGAGATATCCAGGGAAGTAAAGCAACCCTCATCTATCAGCTGCCTCTTCTGTCCTTGTGTAACTCGTGTGATGATTATTATTCTTCAGCAACCTTTTAACACTGTCATCTATAATCATGAAGTCATCAACTTTTTTCTCCTAGCTTAGTTATCCTCTACTGCCTTCTTGCAAAGTGTTCTAATTTCAGTTCATGGAAATGACCAGGGAATTCTCAAGATCTAATTCTATCCCAGTACTTTTCCCCACATCATCTTCATATGCTGTTCTGCAAAATCTATGGAGCACATCGCACATCCTTGTTAAAGACAAATAGCTTTTTTTTTAATGGCAAGTCAATGTCTGCTACTCTAACTCAGAAAAAAAAGTCTTTATTTAAAGCTTAAAGTAAAATGTTGCATTTTTTTTGTTGTTGTTGTTTTTGTTTTTTTGTTTTTCTTCCGGTACCAGGTATCGAACTCATGACCTTGCGCTTGCCAGGCAGGCGCTGTGCCACTGAGCTAAATCCCCAGCCCCAAATGTTGCATTGTTCATAGCTGCAACAGGCCAACTCAAGGTGTGGACAAACCATGCCTTTACCACCAAGTCTCCACAGAAAACCTCAGAAAGCCTTGCCAATAGAAAGTTTGGAAAAGAAAATATACTCCTAAAGTCATTCCCATGTCTTTTTTTAAGTACCAGGGGTTGTACTGAGCTGCCTCCCCAGTCTTTTTATTTTTCACTTTGAGGCAGAGTCTCACTAAATTGCCCTGGCTATACTGGAGCGTGTGATGTGCCTGCTTCAGCGTCCTTGAATGCTGCGATTACTACAAGTGTGCACCACCACTCCTGGCTTGTTCCCATGCCTTACACATGTACTTTTTACAGTAAATTCCATTTCTGAGAGCTTTATAGTGCTCCTCTTAAGCTCTTCTCACAGACTGACCTCAAACTCGTGATCTTCCTGCTTTGGCCTCACAAGTAGCTGGGATTATAGGTGTGCCTGGATTACATTTTAAAGTAAAATTCCTCTTTTCCAAACTTTGCGTTTTATGAGGTGTTCAGAAGTGCTTGACTACATTTACTTAGGATAAAGAAACTCACCTTGGGGCTGGAGATGTAGCTCAGTGGCAAGAGTGCCTGTCTGGCATGCGCAAGGTCGTGAGTTCGGTTCCTGGTACCCGAAGGAAAAAAAAAAAAAAGAAAAGAAACTCACCTAGGGCTGGATAAGGGGGCTCTGGACAGGGAAAAGAAACCTGTGGGACCACTAGATGTTTGGTACCACACCTATAGACCCACTCTGTCATGGGAATGGTTTTGAGAAGAGGTTTTTTTTTTTTTTGTCATTGTGGGAAAAACATGAAGTATGCTTAAACAGATGTTGATGGCACATTGACCAAAGATTCGACATGGCCCCTGGATGCAATCTAGAGATACATAAATGAGTTGTATGAGGTTACTGGTGCCACAAGGCACAGCGTCTTATGATAAACCCTTTTTAACACATAGGAGTACACTCTTTTTCTTTTCTTTTTTTTTTTTTTTGTAATGTTATTGTTAGGGTTTTTTTTTTTTTTTTTTGCGGTACCAGGGATTGAACTCACCACCTTGTGCTTGCCAGGCAGGAGCTTATGCCAATAAGCTATATCCCCAGCCTGCAGTACACTCTTGAATAACTACAAAAAAGTATAGTAGAGCGAATACATGAAGCATCACAAGCATTTATCATCATTATCAATTATTACATACTGTGCATAGTTGCAAATGCTATGCTGTCTTAGGATGGCAGCACATGAGGTTGTTGACATAGCATAACCATAAACATGAGCACTGCTGATACTCCAGTGTTACAAGGCCTGTAATGTTGCTGGGCAAGAAGAAATTTTTCATTGTAATCTTTGGGACCACCGTTGTCTGTGTGGTTCCTCATTGACTGAATTACCATAATTCTGTGCATGACTATACATACAAATAAATATTAATATATGTTCTTATTTCCTAGATTTCTTATACAATAGACAATAAACACCATGCACATTCTGTAGCTTGCGGTTTTCATATAAAATGTATCCTGAAGATCATTCCACTCTACTACACAGAGAACATTTGCTAAGTGACATAGAGCACCCTTCCTGAGTCCTCACCATCACATACAATGCTGCGGTGAATTTCCCTGTAAATCCCCTTGTCTATACAGATATATCTGCAGGATAAATTTCTAGAACTGGGACTTCTAAAATTTTGATTAAATATCTCTGTTTTAACACATGCTATAGAATGGCCTGTATATGGTTAGTGTTGTCTCATTCTCTTCTCACTATTTCATGAGCTTTTTGAAGGTACAAAATGTGTTTCATTTATTCTTGCTTTTACAGACCTACCATAGTGTGTAGCATGTTAATGCTGAATACAAACTAAACTTCCTGGTGTACCTATAACCTGGAGAATGTTAAAGAAACCTCTGCATTTAAAGACTGAGATTTAGGTGTAGACTGAGCCACTCCCCGCCAAGAGTTTCTATTGAGAGATGAAAAGAGACTCACAAAGATAAAAGTGTTGGATGAGGAGCAGAGGTTTTAAGGACCAGGCTGTCTCTTCAAAGCCAGGGACTCGGCCAATGTCAGGTAAATGTCTCGGTTAAACCTAATGCAGAGGTGAGATGGTAGAATGGAGAGGAAGCCTCAAGAACTCTGGCTTGTGAAGATCAGCTGTGTTTTCTGAGAATAGCACTTCCTGAGAACTTAGGCCAAGATGGGTAAGAAAGGTCAGTGTATCTTCAGAGCTGAATCACTGCAGAGACTGAGATTTGGAGGGGGACAGGCGGAGGAGGAAGAGGTGAGAGGAGAGAGAATGATTTTAGGTAAACAAGCTTCTTTACTCTCACAAGAACCCGTGTGATTGGCTGCTGGTTTTATCCTTCGGCTTTCACACCCTTGAGGAAAGGTGCTAGCAAAGGGTTAGGGGAAACTCAGACCTGATTTTAAGTTGCTGACAGCCGTACTTCCCCAGCTATTTCCCTTCTCATCCCACAGTGGCCCCCAGCATGACTCTACCCTGCAGGTAGGTGCAGGATTCTCCCTCCCCCAAGTCACTAACCATTGCAGCTGCCACTGGACTACTTCTGAAGAGATGAATGGCAGGTCAATGGGTCACACACAGAACTCATGCTAGCCCTTGTCAAAATCCTTGCCTCTCAAAAACTGTCATGGAAAGGTCAGTTGGTACATCTTTGGTTCTATCAATAGTGTGGAAATATTATCGCAAAATTCTAAATGTGTTTTTATGTAGCAATTCCACTTCAAGGAATTAATTCTTCAACTGCACTTATAGAAGTACATAAAAGTATGCATATCTGCTGCAGCATTATTTTGGAAAGTAAACATTACATAAAAATAAACAAAATACCCATCAGTATGGTCATGGCTTTATCCATGATACTGTATTAGGCAACACTCCTTGCAGTTGCTAGGAGAATGAGACAGACTCATGTACAGAGCACACAGCAAGACCCAACACACATTGCTAAATAAATAAAAGCAAGCTTAAAATAATAAATGTATTGTATAATTTTATTTGTGATTTAAAAGCAGATATGCTTGCATATGAATAAAGAATCTGTTAAGATATGACCACCATAATGGTTACTATTGTGGATAGGATTTACAGGACAAGAGGAAAGGGAAAGGACTTCAAAAAAACTTATGTGCTTTCTTATATTGCTTTTATAATTACAAGTTCACTTGCAATCAGGTTATATTTTTTCTTAGGTTCTTGTGATAAATAGATTATGTATGATTTGTTGGTCATTTTTGACTCAGAATAGCCATCACTTTAAAACTCATAAAAAGGTGTTCTTTATGACTCAATAAGCAGCTATGGCTGAACTTTTTCGAGGTTCACAAAACTGAATTTAGCTTTGTGGCATAACCAATTCATACAGAAAACTCAGTAAAATTTCCTGTGATTACAAAATCCATGTGTTGAGCTCTTAGACTGTTGACAAGACTTAATTATTTTAGCATTACCTTTGACAAACTTCCATTTGTCACTTACCTGAATGCTTTTAAGGAAGGCTTTTTAGTTCTGTGTTGTATTTCCTGCTAGATCTCCAGCAATGGACTTAGAAATCATGAAAAAATTATATTATCATATTTTACAAGGTCAAGGAGAAGTGAAGAAGAAAAGATTATCTCATATTATGCAAGTGTCCGGTTGCTAAAGAAGAGACTGCTCGGCACAGACTTACACAAAGTGGCAGATTCTGATTTAGATTTTCACATCCTGATAATTGGAGCCATTCAGTCAGTGTCTGTGCCTGATCTTGAAGAATGAGAACCTGAGACAAGAAGCGAGAAGATGAGAAAATGTCAAGGCAAGAAACATTTGGCAGATACAATTGGCAATAGCCTCAAGGTACGATCTCTTGTAGCAAGGCTTTAATCAAGAAACTCAAATGCAGCAGAATATCATTTAGAACATCCTATTCCAGGTCACCTACCTTTTCCAAGACTGCCTGTTGCTAAAATGATGTCTTTAGTGACTAATTTAGCAAAATTTTCTGATGTCCAAAAGTTTTAGCAATTTGCCTTTCTGCAATGTAGGAAAAAAAGCTGTAGAGTATACATGTTTATTTAATTGCCTTGTTGCATTATTCCTCTCCTCTGTGGAACAGTATTCTGTGTTTGCAAATGTAGAGAAACATACATTATTTCTGGATAGTAAGATGACAGGTCCATTTTATAGGACAATTAGTAGACATATCAAGCAAGTAGGTAATTTATCTTGTTGTAAGTATAATAGGTCTAGTTTATGGAAGTGAGCCAAACCTGAAATTCATAAATAACCTTAAAAAATTTTCAGAACCAAAGCACACTTTTGAGGTTAGCCCTGAAACCTTTGAGAGTTTCCACTTTACAGCTTGATGCTAATGCACAATAATCCCTAGAGGAAGGGAAAGGGGAAAATAAAAGGTCTGCAAATAAAGAAGAAACAACAGATATTAAAGAAAAATAAAGCTGTAATATAGCAATAATGACAGCCTGGTTTTCCCAGCTGACTTATTACTTCAAAGTTCATCTTTCACAAACGTAAAAATGAATGTAGCTTTCTATGAAAAGTTCCTTCTTCAAAATAAATAGGTTCTAAACATGTTTGATGATTTAATTTCAAATATATGATTTGGTATGAGTTGGGGCTTTAAGACCTAGTCTTAATATTTAAATTTTGATTCTGAAAAATAAATTATGTTGACAGCTAATTTGAAGACCAATCATACGTTGACCCCGATTATTTGAATGGTACTGGTGAAAGTACATTTTTAAAACTCAGTTCTCCAGATAACTTACACTTAAATATACCAACATCCACCGGATTGAATATATCTTCAAATACATTTTATTATAAACTGTTTTCTCCTTTGAGTCACTGATCAACTTTATTATGTGCAGTTTCCACAATACAAGTCTATTTGTACCAATGTCTTAGCATCAGAGTATCCTCTCATCAGAATACTGGTTAGGTTCCCTAGTGTGAATCACTTATTCAGTTGCTTGCCTGATTATTCACATGTTTTTGAGATTTTTGAAATGTAGCAGATAAACAGGTTTATGCTGTGTACAACTTGGAGGGCAGCCAATGTCTGTCTGCCTATACGGTATATTTACTCTCCTTCCTCAAATCTCTCTCCCATACAGAGAAGCTGTATTTTAAGACTAAAATCAGTGTAGAATGCAATCCAGTAATGTCACTGCAGAAAACAGCAGGTGCTCATCCACTCATTTGCAGTGATTCTTGCAGTGAAGAAAGTGAATCAATGATTTACCCAATGGACAAAGAAACGTCACAGCGAACATTTGGAAAAATCAAATGCAGGAAAAGAACATTTGCCTTTAGAGGTGTGCTCTAATTTTAGAAAGCAAAATCTCCCACAAGAAAACCAGGAATTTTGCTCAAGTGTTCTGGCTCTACCTGCTGTAAGCAATGACATGTTCCCTCTCTCCCTGCTTCCACTGTTTTATTGCTTTTGTGTTGTACTTCTAAAATAAATATCAATAAATCATTGCAGTTAGATACTCTAATATAGACAGAAATGTACTTGACTCCCTACAGTCATTACAATTGGAGGGGACTCTGATTAGGATGCTTTACTTAATTAAGTGATATCGTCTAAAGAGAGTTCTTCCCTCCATTTTCTGTTTAACAGTCTTATAAAACACCAACAGAGGAAATTCATTCTGTTGTTTGCTTTCCTTATTGTAAATGATTTCTTCTCATTCATATTTTACAGAAGATGTTGAGTTAATGAAATGGCTAATAAGCCAAAGACTGATTCAGCTATAAACAGAATCTTGTTTAAATCAGCCCAAGCCAGCTACACTGGACACGTCTCTCCCCACTAGCCCCAGAAATACATTTGTTTAGTTTTTGTTTTGTTTTGTTTTTTTTACAGCACGTGTGACCAAAAAATTAAGATGATTTAAAAGAAATCTGTTTTCTGAAAAATCACACTTCGTCTGGTTTAGGTATAGCTCAGCAGACCTTTAAAATCTGTTTCTTTGAGAAAATAGAAAAAATGGGCAAAGACTAAGCAAGCTTTCATGCATTAGATGTTATTTGTGAGGCACTTTGATTTTACTGAAAGAAGTCATTAAATTTGGATTACCAATACAAATATGATTATATATGTTTTCTAAATAAAATGTTATTATGTTGCAACTGAACTCATCCATTTATTGTTTGTTTACCTAATGCTCAAACGCATGTTTTATTCATAGATGTCTGGAAGAAAAAAAATTTGCTTGATAATCACACCAAGCATATTTAACAAAAGCGATTCTCCTTTTATTAATGAACAAGTTTAAGCAGAATGATTTCATTTTTTCCCCCCATTTAGTTAATTCAGACTAGCAGGATCCTTAGCTTACAGCTTTTGTTTCTCCCCCTGCTGCCTTTTATGCCTTTAATGTATGCATGCCTATCCACTGATGGGAAAATATCATTTCCTGAAACTCTTCCTTTTTCCTTCTTGGCTATTCTCTCAGTTGATTTTTAGTTTTGGTTAGTTTTCTCTGTCAAATCACTTAATGTGCAGGTTAGATAAATCGAAGCCAAGTACATAGTTCAATATCTTGCTGAAGATTTTAAACTCTCTTTCATTACTGTGAATTTAATTTCAAAGTGTATTTACTCATTCCTTTAAAAATAAACAACATAGCTATATTTTTAAAGAAATTAAAAATTGTATAGGATAAAAAGTAGTCAAGAAAGTAAAGATTTATTACTATCTATGAAACTGTTTTCATTGCCAAATAAAACATTTTAGCAAAATGTTTGCAATCTTAGCAAATTAACAGTAGTCTTGCCTTGAATTTAGAAACTTTATCTTTAGCTATTAAAAACAGCATTAAATGTAAAAGCTCTCTTAAATTAACACAACCAGCTTATAATCTATTTTCTCTTACTTCAACACACTATACAGCCAAAAGCATTTGGTCTGTAAAATTTAAATGCATATAAGCCTCAAGATGAAAAACTGAGTATTAATCACATTCAAGGAATTTTTAATTAATTGCTAAACCATTAAAAGAACATTTTATGACACAGCTAAGAACCTGTGAATTGTTTTCATAACCAAAATGTATACTTTGGTCATTTACCATAATAATAATAATAATAATAATAATAATAATAATTTATAATCACTACATAGGTTAATGTTTTACTATAAGTTTCTGTTTTAACTTACATACCATCCAGCATAAGATTATTGCATGAAAAATTCTAAAATTACATAATTTTCTTTATCTCCCAAGTTAAGAAAATAGAAGAAAAACAGTAAAGCAACATTCCCCAGACATGTTACCCAAAGTGAATCCCAGAAGTTGCTTATAATTGCTTTTATTATTTTTTTAAAATGCTGATTGTTAAAAACGAGTTTCCCATCAGTTCTAAAGTTCATGAAATTTGTTTTTGTCCAAAAGCTGTAATCTATATATTCTTTTACAACCAGAAGCTTAGCCTAACTCTTGTTAAGCTAACTTCTTACAGATTTTCTTTAAGCTCTTCATTTTAAACTGTGCTTTTGTCCTGAAACTAAACATATGACATTCCTGTCCCCTAAGAAAAATTTTTGAGGAATTGAACAACAAGTAAATCTGATTGAGGTTTTATTCCATTCCTCCTCACATTAGTCTATGTCTTTAAAAATAACTTTTAAAAATAGCAGATGTGGGTTTTTTTCTGAAGACTTTAAGATGAATGAGAATTGCATCTAATGAAGTGCCACTGAAGTTAGTGTAGACGCTGGGTCATTATCTGGTAGAAGAATGTGAGCTCTATTTTGCCTGCACCAATTATTTTTATCAAATGACTTTTCTACTGAAGTTGTTTGCTTTAAGAAACAGATTTTAGAGATAAGCAGAGTTACTGTAACATGCATTTTAGACCATTATTATTTCAATTCCTATAACTCAAACTATGCATCAGAGCCAATTTGAAGGTACTATTTATTGAAACTGCTTTTCACAAAAGCAGTCAATGTGTGTAGCTAATGCTTCAGTCCTGACAGGCAAATATATCAGATTTTAAAAGTTTAAACACAAATATGACAATATCTTCAGTAGGCTTTTTGACAAAAATACTCTACATCCTAATTTACTCTTTTTTTGGATTGTAAAACAAGTGCTCTAAATAGTTTTTGTTACCTAAACTGTTTGCCTCTGAAAAGCAGTAGGAAATGTAAATTTTCTAAAGAGAACATAGCTAAGAGATATCATCCTGCAATAAAGTAGCTCAAATCTCTGTGAAAAACGGGACAAAGAAAAAATGTAGTGCCACTGATAAGATAGATCCTTGAAACTAATTTTTTTTCCTACAGAAATGTGAATGTCAAGAAAGAAAATCTTTAGCAATAAGCTTTTTTTCAAAGGGAGCAGGAAAATTGTTTTAAAAGTCTTATGTGCTGTGTGAGGAAAAAAAATACAGAGCAGACCAAAATAAACAACCACAGGCAAGATAGTCGAAACCAGACTATTTTTTGTTTTCTTCTATCGCATATTTCCTTTCACCAAAAGATGACTGCAGAGTCTGGAGAACAAACTACTCCCATTGGTGAGTTGTACTTTATAAATACTGGAGACTGGGTCATTGACTCGTTTGGAAGACAGTTCTCTCATTATTAGTAGCAGTTTTGTTTCCAGAAAGAATACCTGTTAGTTATTCATAAATTTGCTTTTATGAGGGAGCAAAACTTGACAATAAAGTACTGTCAAGATGTATGTATTTCTAATTCAAGTTAAGCATATTGATAAGTAATCAGCCTACAAATGTTTTGAGCCCACTCAGTGGCCCAGAGGGAGCTCTACCTTTAACATGAGAGGATAAGGTAACAAAGGACCTGTTGTTTTTGTTTTTTTTTTTAATTAGGGTTCGGGGAAGGAAGAAAATGTTGAATGTTGAAGGAAGAAATGTTACATTGAACAGGCTTTAAACTTCAAGAAAATATGACAAAAGCAATACTTTCCCTAGTAGAATAATTCTTGAATATAATAAATAAAAGTAAACTGTTCTGGGTAGAATCAGGCGCTAAATGAATTGTAGAGACAGAAGTGTTAAGCAATGCATATTCTTTTAAGACATATATGATGTGAATATTACTGTAGCTCACTTAGTAGATAGTACTGCGTTAATATGAGGATATCTATAATATAGTATTCCATTGTTTATAGTATATTAACTAATTGTTCATCATATTCTTGGGTTCCATAGTTCATTAAAAGTTCACAAGTACAATACTCGTACACAAAGTATATAATAACTCAACTGCATGGTATAAATTTTATTTTTAAAATCAATAATTTTCCTCATGTTCAAATACCTAAAAAGCTAAAATAAAAATTATAACTCAGATGATCCCAAAACACAAATAGAACAATATTTGGGAATTTTCAAGATCTTATTTTCATAGCAATGACTTAAGAAGAATGAAAAGAAAGAACATTTAAAAGGCATCATATATTTTAAAGAGTCAAACATTTATTTGCAGTCCTTGCTGCATGAAGACTGTGAGAAGTTTGTATTATGAAGATCAGATGGTGCACTGATGTGAGGAATATTGCAAAGCATCCCGTTGATTGATTCTAATTAACTGCAATGCTCTTGTGTTCTCAGTTTTAGCCGCACACACTACACAATGCCTTTTATTTTGCTCTGAATGGATTTTTACTTAAAAACAGTTGATCTCAAAATCTATAGCATTTTGGCTCCTTAAAAATTTCCTGCAATATTTTATTTTCGATTTTAAAAGATAAATTTGAAAATATTTCTAAGTCATCAAGTATAGTCAATTAAATTAACAGCATTCATATGGTCTTTTATATGTATCTTGCATGTTTTATAAGAACAGAACCACATTCTTTAGCCACGTTTCCACTTCTTTTTAAAAGTTATATGTCTGGATAACGGTTTCAGCAGAAAAAGCAATCTAGAGCATGCTGCTAATTTTTACTTATGTTTATACTTATAATCAGAATGCTAAATTGAACAGAACTCTAAAACATGGGACGCAGAACAAGGGATGGGAAGGACTCCAGAATTAAAAGAAATAAGATTCTTTGCACTCACCTTCTGTGATGATTTAAGCTCAAGAAGTCCTGACAGAGAGAAGTCATGAATTTTCATTAACTTGACACATGTCATACATTTAAAAACATTTTGATTTGCCCTGGGACCCCTGCATGTCTCTGAAGCACAGTAACAGCACTATGAAATGTTGTAGGCAAAAACCCTATAAACTCACAGAGCTCTAGAAGATATATTACTAATGTAAACAGGCCTTTGAATGGGTGGTAAAAAGCATTAAGTAACAGGAAGCTTCCAAAAAATATACAGTTTAAAATAATGAAGCTATTATTAGAAGCAACACACTCTCTATAATTTTAAGGGCCACAATTTTATCCATGTACTATCCTTCTAAGATAATGCAATTATTTGGCCTGAGAAATAGAAATAATTTTGGATAGGAAATTTTATAACCCCAGAATTAGGGTTCAATCATTCATTTAGCCTACCAGAGTTTGATAGTAATTATGTAGTTCTCTTTTTGTTCATATCATGATAAAATGTGATTTGTGTGAGCAGAAAGTCCACAGTTCCAAAATGCCTACCAACATCCTTACCTTTGCCAGAAATAAAGCTAAATGGAAAGTATGGGTCAGTCAAGGCAGAACTGTATCCTAAATAGCACATCTAAGGGTTATCTTCCAAATATTTTGTTCTTCTTAAAATCGTGGAAAAGCATTAAGATAGAGTAAAAATAAACATGAGGAGAGATTATTAAATGCAAATTGGCAAATCGCAGAATGATAAAAGATAAAGTGGTATTACAGATCCTTGACACTATGCCCCTCAGTTTACAATGGAGGAAACTGAGGCTCCAAGAGATAAGGGACTTTCTCAAGGCCTTTCAAACACTAAGAAGTAAAGCTAAACTAGAGGTAAGACCCTGGGCTCCTGGCAGCTTTTCTGTAATTCTACAGTCTTTCAACTCTGTAACAGAAAGGCCACTCAGGTGTGGGCCAATGATACAGTTAAGTAAAATAATGTATGCATGCCAAAGGTGTGAACGGTCATTTTCTTTATAAAGATGCTTCTCTGGGAAATATCTTTATGCCTTCCTTCTTGGCAGGCTCTGAGGATTTACAACTGTTTAATAAAAGGTATTTCTTCTTAGCACTCTTAGCCCAAACAGGTAGGTGAAAGCAATCACCATGTCGACTCACTGTGACCAGTTGGCCCTCACTTCCAATCCTTTCTCCACTCTGCTGACAGCACAGCCTTCCTAAAATGCACATCTGATCATGTTTGAATATTTTTACCCCTCAGTTTTACTTCCAACACTCTCTTCACACGTGCTCTAGCAATGCAAACTCAATATGATTCCAACATAGTAAGGCTGCCATTGCCTCTGGGTCTTTGTCCATGATATTTCCCCCACCTAAGATGCTGACAAAACCCTGCTTCTCCTTCAAGAGTGAAATCCAGCATCATCTTTCCTTCTCCTGCCAAGCTTCTTTCTTTGGGATTCACTGACTCTTGCATAGACTTCCTGTTACTCCACGCATTGTGTTGAGCTGGAATTGCCCATCTATACACTTCTCTTACCACATATATTATCCTCCAGGTCAGTGACCATCTTTCTTTCATGCTTAGTACTTTGTCTGGCATAAGCACTTAGTGAATGTTTGCTGGCTGAATAAATGAATCAAATCAAACACCATATTTTTTCTTATCAAAAAGTCTTCAAGTCTTGGAATGATACCCTCTAGCTTTTCTCAGTAATGTCTAACCTAGATAGTTATTGACAACAGAATATCTGTGGTAATCTGGTTTTTAATTCCACCAACCACTTTTTAAATCATTTTCTCATGATACTGAATTTGACTTTGATAGCAAGTAGGCAGTGCAGTACAAAGTGCTGTCTTCATTTAAATGAACATAATAAATAATGTGCAATCTGTGAAGACTACAAATATATATTTCAATATAAACAGGAAATATCATCAGTATCTTCATACCAAGTGGGTGCTTCAAAAGAGAATTTTCCAATTTAAGCAAATGGAATTTAGAGTTAAGATTTATCTTGTAGTGGGTTCTACTGCCATTTGACTCCTTTCTGTCGTCCTCATCTTGCCTAGCAAAAGCTTTCCGGATACAAATGTCTTCTCAGAACCTTGCTCCACTGAAGCCAGGGTGTCTAGATTTATTTTTCTTTTTTTTTTTTTTTTTTTTTTTTTTTT
>NW_004955409.1:24623563-24632038 GCF_000276665.1 Chinchilla lanigera | reverse complement strand
TTTTTTTTTTGGTTTTTCTCCGGTACCGGGAACCGAACTCACGACCTTGCGCTTGCCAGGCAGGCGCTTTTGCCGCTGAGCTAAATCCCCAGCACCTAGATTTATTTTTCATTTGAAATAATACCCTCCTATTCATTGAAGAAAGGACTCATAGTCAAAGCTGCAAATCTGCATGTATATTCTTCCCTTAACATGTAAATAATCTTGAGCTACATCCCCAGATGGATGAGGAAATGTTCTAGTAGCTGTCTAGACTAATGGAAGGTATGAGATGTCCCAAGTCTGAGGTCACTTTTAATATGAATCCCCCACCTTGACTCACTCCATGGCTTCCTTGTGCCCCAAGGGTATGGACCCTACTCCAAGTGAGAATGGCTCAGTGAGGAATAGTAGTAATATTAGACCTTGCTCCTGTGTAATGGATTCGTGGTGGGCGTTGGACAGCCCTCCACAGAACAGCCCTAGGTGCAGTTGTCACTAACAATTAACATTCCCTTTTAAATCCTTTTCTGGTTGATGAGGCCATCCTGGTCAGTTCTCACCTCTCCCGCTAAGGAATGATAGGATTTAGGTATTAGAGTCCCCTCTCACTTCAGCAGATCATTACCCTGTAGGATAGTAAAGGTCTTGAATGGTAGATACCCTATAGAAGGCTTACATCTGGAATGTAATAACAGATCAACTTGAACGCTTTTCCAAGTAATTGATTCTTTTTTTTCAAGTAATTGATTCTTAAAAACAATTTTGTATTGCATCTGGGCTTTTGTTTGCTTCAAACATCACAGTGTCACCTCACAATTTTGACTTGAATTGGCAAGGAAGTGAAAGAAACTCTCTTCTTGCTAACTAGCAAGGAACGAGGACATTTCTTTTTTGAATCAAACACACCCAGAATTTTTTAAAGGTTGACATAAAAAGAAGAGAAGTACCAGTAGTACTCCTTTACCCTCGCATTTTGCATATCAGAAAGGATTATAGGGTAGTAATGAAAGTATTTCACAAATTGAATCAGAAAGTGTTTATTGAGCAAATATTATGTGCCAAGCATTATATAAGGGAGGTACTAACAGCAGATACAGAGGAGAAAAAAGAGAGAAAGAATATGGTTATTTACAGATCTGAACTTAAGAATATGAAATGTGACCTCCTATCAAATCATACTGATTTGGAATTTCCTTTTGTCCACTTATTCTCTGTTCTCTTGGAAAAAAAATTCCTAGCAAGGAGCTGGTAGTCAATATAAAAATGTTTATCAGCATATATTTCAACTTCGAACTTACTAAACAAGAAAAAATACATCCGTGTCTTCAACTTGGGTAAGGCCATTTGAAAGATCTTGATAAACTTATGAAAAGACATGGGCTTTGGTTTTTTAAGGGTGTGAAATGAATCCATTACATTAAAATGATTCTTGGTAGCAAGGGCAAGTAATGATTTGCATTATAAGCTAATGAAATGGGGGTAAGCGTATTTGTACAATAAGGCCTTTTGCATTCACTTTTACTGACATTCTCTCCCCTTTCTGCCTAAATGAAATTGAATGATTATTCACCACTCAGTATTGTTTAAATTATAAGATACACATGTGTCATCTGGTTTTAAAATGTTTTTCTTCTTTGGTAGTATAGATGACTAATGTCTGTCTCCGTTCTCTAAGAATACACTAATGTGATAATATAATTCGGAAAAAAATTAGTTTTTAATAGCTCACATCTAGAGACCCCTTAGAATATTAGAAAATACTATAAACTTCAAAAATACATTTGCTAGTCTTCCTGAGCACCCACACTTCAGTGAATTGCACTTTTATGTTCAAAAAGTTCTCTGAGTCCTCTCACACAGCAAGCCACCCAGAGAAAACTTCATCGATGAAGTATGTGTACTTTTTCATGGAACCTACTATAAAAGTTATGGTGTCACCCTCACTCCTGGCCGCTCACTTTAGATGCACAAACCACTTACAGCATGGGAATATGAGAAAATGACCTACCACCCCAACAAAGAGAACCTGGGAAGTCTTGCTTCACCCTTAGGATTCTTTTGTGTTACATCTAGATTTTGCAGCCTTAAGATCAGAACACTCATATTTGAGAGAGATGTACTTTGTTTTTATAATGCCTCTGTATGGCAAATACCTACTTGTTTCAATCTGATGGAGGAAGAAGTATCTTTATATGACCTCAGATTCACATTTCTCTGAAAGTTGAGTGCCTAAATCTAATGGATTTGGAAACAATTTCTCTATGAAAGCAAATACTAAAAGTCAAGAGTTCACTGACAAGAAGCGATACTCTTCCAAATTTCATTTTTCCCTACAACTGTAAGATAAGGGATATTTCTTGATTTTTGCTTCCTATTAGTAATGAGAATCCTGCTGCCATCGATATTTTCAGAATGGGCACTATCAAATAAGGCACTCACAATTCGCTTCCCAAGGAAACTGCTAGAACTCCTGTACCTAAGTCACCTCTGATCATTCCTCTCCATCCCCTTCCAACAGGAGTGAATTACCAGTGATTTGTTCCATAGGAAAAGTGGAAGATATAGAAACAGGGCTGATTGGTGGACCTGCCCTCTGCCACTAAAGTTTTTCTGGTACTTTCCAAAAGTTACTGCAGGATTACATGAGTGATTCACTCCTCTCCTGGTCTCCTGGCAGCTAAATGGGAATACTGGAGAGTTGCCAAAAGAGTAGGTAGCCAACCTGCTTGCCCTTGATTGTGCCTGCCAGCTTTTTCATAACAGAAGTAGGGTCAAGTAAGTGAAATAACGAACTAAGGAGAGTATTCTGAGAATGCAAAGGCAGTTAATGTCCTTCCAAGCCTCAGATGGCTGGCAACCCTTGGCAGAGTAATCTATGATTTGTGGCACCTGACCCTTCCACTGTGACTGTTATCTGTGTATTCACTAGAAACATATTTACAGAATCTCTCCATTAGCAAAGATGCCTTGTATGTGATTACCCAATTGTCATGGTCACACTAGGGTTTTGATACAGTTCCTATTCACAAATGAAAAACTGCACTAAGCTGCACACAGAATTGGTTTAAAGCAGAGATCCTCCATCAGTAGATCAAGGCTTCTCCTGGTAGATCTCAAAGAGATCATTACCACAGCTTTGCTCCTCCTCCCCTCCCTTCCCCACAAACTGTATTCCATGCCCCCATCCAAGCACAAGACAGGTATCTTCATTTATTTCTGTGAATCTTTAAAAATTACTAAGTTAATAATTAGTAACTAGGAATGAGAATAATCAAAGCGGTTGGCCTATTTTAAGTAGACTTTGTCTCAGACAATATCAGACGAGAGCTTTAGTATACTAGCGTTGCTCCTCATTTATCTAGTACTTAGTAATAGCAAAGTATTCCCACTTAAAATCTTTTTAGTTACAAACACAGATGGAGTTTGGGTGCAGACTGGCTTTCTCTCTTCAAAAAGAATCAAATACAGAGAAAAAATATTTTAATGTCCTCTCTGGGACAAGTGACCTTGATGAGAGTAGTTACTGTTTTAAAGTTTATGGGTTGGTTAAAAAGTGGTGTTTTCCTCTTCTCCCCGCATAAATAAATAACACCGAAGTCCTCTGCATCAGAAATTTCCTCTTGTCTACACACTGTCTTGGCGGGCCCTTTAGCATTAACTGGGAACAGTGAAACCTCTTAGGAAATCGAATCAAACTCAGCGGGAGCAAAGAAACGGCCATGAATCAAAATGGAAGAAAAGGTAGCCCGGTCACTGTCTCCAGGATGAAGAGATGCCCCAGCAAGGTAAATAAAGGTGATAACGTCGTGCCACATAAACGAGGACACTAAACTTGCACAGATCAAGAAATACTAAGGTGACCTGACTTGACAGTAAATGCAGGCGACCCTTGGGAACGGCCTGGGATTAAATGCCCAACACCCTAAAGACTTGGGCAACTGGCCCTTCTCAGGCAGAACCTAGAGGCCTGGGCTTTGAGCCTCTGAACCTGGCGGACGGGCAAGAGGCCTGTTCAGCGCTCCGACTAAAGGATCCCTGGCTGCAAGACACCGATGCCAAGTGGCCCGCCTAGCCTGCGCTGGCCCAGAGGAAGACTCAGCCGGGTTCAGCACGCTCTCCCGCCACCTCTGGGTGCCTGCGCTGCGCTGCAGGGCCGCCTGCACAAAGCTATGTCTAAGTGGAGGCCACAGGTGACCCCTGAGGGCAGCTCTGTTAGGCCAGGCCGACCGGAGTCAGGCGCCTAAGAGGCATCCACTCCTCTGCAGGAAAACAGAGCCGGGCAGATGCCCAGAGCCCGGAGCCTACGCAGGGATCAGCCTGAGGCGCGCGGGGGTGGAATAGCTGGGCGGCGAGCCGCAGGCAGGCGCCGGGTTGGGAACTTGGCGGGCTCTCCCGGAGTGCGGACGCCCCTCGCAGCTGAGAGTCATCTCGGCGCAGTTCGTCTCTGGCGACTCGAATTCAACCCCTGCGAAGTTGATCGGGGCATTAGCGAGCAACAGGGGAAGAAAGAAGAGTTATTTGAATGGGGGAGGGGACGGGCATGAGGACTAGCAGGAAACCACCCGAGAAAAGAAATCCCCATCACTACCAAAACCGTTTCTAAGAAGTCCTGAGGTTTTATGCCTGGAGATTTCATTTTAAAAGCTGAAAAAATTATTCCACTGCTTTTAATTGAAGTAAACAAAGTGCAACAAATCCTAACTCAAATATGATTGCAGTGAGATTAGGGTCTAATTGCTTAGGGTTCAGGTGGAATCCGCGGGCTAAATCCTACAGGGCCAATCTGAATTTCACAATCATTCTGTCAAAAGGAGAGCGATGAGAGCCCACACGCTTCCTAACAAGTCATTTTTAACAGTTACAAGCTCCGCACAAAGACCACACAGGGCGTCTAAGAGATGCAAATCTAATCCCTGGTCATTCTACAGACCTTCAACAAAGATGTGCTAAACCCTAATAGAAAAGAAATCAGTTCTCTGTCACCAGCC
Organism: Chinchilla lanigera; assembly: GCF_000276665.1. Lineage (NCBI taxonomy): Eukaryota > Metazoa > Chordata > Mammalia > Rodentia > Chinchillidae > Chinchilla > Chinchilla lanigera. Next base: position 24,627,068 of record NW_004955409.1, on the reverse strand, counting down.
CCTGGTAAAATCTATTAGAGAAGGGACAGAGCCGCATCTACAGCAGTTGCTGCAAAGGTTAAGGACAAGTACAAATAAGAGGGACCCAGTTTTGTTTTCCGTGTGAAATATCGGGAGAAGCTAACCCCAAATGAGTGACGGGATTCGATCCGTGGTTTCGCATTCATTTGAATGCTAGAAAAAAAAAAAAATAAACACACACATGAAGACTTTTGAAGACTCCAGCTCTGAATTTAGGAGACATACCCCACACCCCATGGAAATCTTCGCCTCCGAAATCATCGGAGAATTATGAAGGGAAGGAGCGCGCGGGGCGCCGAGGAAGGACGCGGGCGCGCCCCGGCTGGACCCGGCCACGCTGACTCCGCCGGGCGATGTTGTCCTCGCGCAGAGCCCGGACGGCCGAGTCGCAGCCGGACGCAGGGACTCGCGATGCTCTCGCTGTCTCGCCGCCGGGGCTGAGCGCAGGGCGTGGGTGGAACGGGGCGGCCACGCTCCTCCCGGCGGGCGCGGAACCGCGGTCCGCTCCGCGACCTCCCCTGCCTGCCCCCGGCCAAGTGCAGACCCAGCCTGGGCCTCGAAGCCCGGGAAGCGTCGCAAACGTGCTCTGCGGAGGCAACAACCAATGCAGTGTCACGCTGGCGTACTAAAAGGGTAGTGATGCAGTTAAAATATATCACAGCTTGTGTGACCCTTTAAAAAGGAAGGGCCTCGGGATGCCAGTCTCGGGGATGAGGTGGGGGCTGCCTCCTCTTAGCAGCGAGAAGCCCCCAGCAACCCCGCGAGCCCGGCCTCCTCCTGCGCCACGGTAGCGGGGCTCCGCACTGCAAACTAGGTTGGGGCAGGGGGTTGCCTGCAGAAACACACACGGCCGGCCCGGCCCCATAAGGGATCTGCCTCTCGGGATCCGCTTTCCGTGCTGGAAAGTTACTTAGGGCTCGAAGGTGAGGGCTGGGCCTGGAACTTGTTCTTAGATACTGCGAAATCACCCCGCTGTGTTCCCCGAGCAGCTAGGGCGCCCTACATGTGACGCCTCCTTCCGGGCAAAGCTCGCTGGGTCTAAAGGGGGCGCTGTCCCGTGGCTAGGGTCGGGGAAAACTAGAAAGCTCCGGGTTTTCCAAAGGCCTTTCTCCCAATTGCAGGAAGGAGGGTGGGACATGTGTCTGAAAGTTTTGTCTGCTTCTAGGAAAGTTTCTGGAAGATATTTTTTTTTTCTTCCTGTGACTGCACCCTTGAGCTCCAGGTCCCCTCGAAATTGTGCCTCCAGGGTTCGAAGCCTGGAGCTGTCCAAACTGAAGGAGTAGGATGGAGCAGAAGAGATAAAAATCCAGCCCCTGACCCCTCAGCTCCACGACGGTTTAATTTGCTCTAGCAAGACGGTCCCTATTCTTAAGGCCTGGCAGAGGGAAGGCAGGGTTTGCCCTTCAGCTCAGAAACAGGATACTACACACACACACTGTTCTTATGTATCCACCTCTTCTTCATCCCACTCTCTGCTCGTCCATCCTAGGTGTGTGCCTTAGACGGGGCTGTGCTCCTTCCTCCCCGTATACCGACATTAATTGAATTTCTCCAGACTGAGGCTTCTCTTTGCCTCTTCTATCATTTTTTCTTGCTGGCCCTCTGATAGGCTGACCTTGGCCATTCTTTGCTTTTCTTACTCCCCAACTGGCCTCCCATATGGACCTTGCTGGCTTTCATTCTTTATAACAGTCCATTCACTTTATCTGCTTTTCCTTTTAGTACTGACATTAGGAAAATGATACCAAATTGCCTACAAAGTGAGACCGCGGGACTGCAGCTACATGGTTGGAATTAGACGAGAAAACAAGTAAAACAGGCACTGAAAGGAAGAAATGGAAAAATGAGGGAGGGTGAGGAAACAAACGAGAAGCAGATAATCAAGTTTTACCAAGCTATAAATACAAAAATTGAAATGATCGTGCAGATGATCCATGAGTCCTAGTGGGGGTCTCCCATATCCACACTGGGAGTCGGGGCAGAGGACTGTCCCAGGGAAGGTGGGCTGAGGCTTTCTCTCTTCACTGAGACTGCACCTGAAGACTTGGGCTAGCAATTCTGAGCCTGTGTGTCAGGACAGCGTGGGAGGAGAAGCACAAATCCACCATAATTTCTAGAAACAGTCATATAGTCACCATGCTCTCAGTGAAACTGTTGGGTGGCTGAAACTTCTTGTCCTGGGAGCCAACTCTGGCTTTCTGGGCTCTAAGGTGCCACATTCCTGTGCACCATCTTCTATCCACCCAGCCACGCCTAGAGCCCTGTCCTGTGCCCAAGCTGGTCCCAGTGTTAGCCTCGCCTTCTTCCAGTTGTAGGAGGTCCGTTCTCCCCATTTGCAGCACTTTGGGAGCCTAGAGGCTTCCTGCTACCGAAAGCCTCGCCTGTGACTCAGCCCTCCTCTCTGAGGACAGTACCTCTGGATAACTCTCCCTTATCCAAGGAGTAGGTGCTAGAGAGAAAAACATGTTAGAGGCTTTGGTAGGGATGGTGAGGGAGATGTAGGGAGAAAGGGTACTTTTAGAGCCTTGTGGTCTCTATTTGATCCTTGTGGTCCTTATTTTTCCTTATTTGATATTGGAGTTTTTTAGGAAGTTTTGCAGAAAATTGAGCAAGCCAGGTTAGGAGCGGTACAGAATCCAACACAGTTACAAACCCACCTGCCTCCCATTGGCCTCCTTTTCTTGGCTGACCCTCTTCCAGAGGCTGATGCTTTGCAAGAATTTCTAAAAGCACAGCATTTGCCTGAGAGACGTCAACCCGGGGTTAGTAACTAAGCCCCCACAACAAGCATTGTTAATTTCCTACCACTTTGTTTGTAACTCTGTATTGTCTGTATTGTTCTTTTGCTATTTTGTAAAAGATTGTCTGTCTGTTAACGTTTTCCTCCTTTTATTTTTAAAATAAAAAAAGAAGGAACCCCCATAAAAAAAAGAAATAAAAATGGAATCCATATTAAGCATATCCTACTATTTAGATTGAATTTCTACTAGGTAGTTCACTAGACATTGCTGTCTGAGCAGAGGAACCTTGCTTTTCCTTAAGAAAAGTTAGTAGTTTTCTTCGTAGTTAGAAAAAGCAGCAGTGGCTGTTTTTTTGGTTTGTTTTTTTTTTTTTTTTAATTCGAAGACTTCTTTTTCAGATATTTTTTGTAAAAATTTGCTTCAGGTTAGAGTTTGCATCACTGTCCTAAGCCAGTGAATTGATATGCTCAGCTTCACGAGAATAAACAGATCAAAATTCACGGGAAGCTACTACTCCCTCCGCACACCAGACAACCGATGAGTTTGTGTCATTTCCAGGAGGCTCGGTGGCCCTGTCGGCAGGCGGCGCGGCAGAGGTCGTTCCTCCCGCGGAACCGGATGGAGTCACCGGCTGGGGCGGGGTGGGGGCGACGTGGGACAGAGTGAGAGGAGAGACCGCGGCTGTGGGCTGGGCGTGGGTGGAGAAGAAGGGGGCAGGCGGCAGGCGGGGTGAGGCCTCGGGA
>NW_004955409.1:24594452-24623463 GCF_000276665.1 Chinchilla lanigera | reverse complement strand
CTGCTTCTCTTAATCCTGGAAACCAAAGTTTCCACGAGAGATCATAAAAAAGCACAGGATTTCAAGTGCCCACACTTCTCATAGAGACCCTGACAACCAATTTGGAGCCGCCAGGCCATGAAGGGTCCCCAAGACTTTGGCCAGGAAGCTGGGAGGCTGGGTTTGCTCCTTGGGCTTTCTGTCCCGCAGCTTCCCCACTAGTCCCCCACTTCAGGTAAGAGCTGCGGGGCTCTTTAGCCCTGGGCAGCACCTCTGGAGGTCTTCCTTTAAAATAAATTCGAATTTTTTATCAAATATTTTTTACCGAATTCATTCTTCATTACAGGACTGTTAGCACAGAGGAGAAGCACAGTCCACATGGTTGTTCTGTCACCTTTCTGGTCGTTTTTCCTCCCAACCATGGCGTCTTGATTTTCTAAGCAATTAAGTTATATATTCAACAGGAATATTCCATTTAAAATACATTGCGATTAAAGACACACAGGTCTGAGGCTTGAAGAAAATATTTAGTGCTCGCCTACGGATTCTGTCACCCATCATCTGCTGGGAATGTGCTCTGTATCTTTCAGCGTGTCCAGCTCTTATGATTGCAAATGGCCCTGTTTTCAAATGGAAATAAGACTTGCAAACTGATTATGTGTATTGAATCAGAATCACTCCCTAGATCCTCTTGTTTAAAATGTATTGAAAAAAGGATGATGGCTGCAGACCTCTGTAACCAGCTCCCTCTCTTTTCAGGGAGGTCGATCTATTTTGCAACTTTTTGCCATTTGAGCATGTTTCAGCCAGATAATTACATGGCCATTGTGTTACCAGCCCAAAGCTCAGACATGGTACACACACTGCCTCCCAGCCATCTCCCAGGCCCTCTCCACTAGCTTACCCCTTAAACACTACATACACACACCGCACACTCATCCACTCCACCCCGACACTCTGACCTAGCTACAACCAGCACCTCAGCTGTCACAACCACAGACACTTTTTTACCAGGCTCATTGCCCCATATCCTTTCCAGTCTTCTCTCCTCTCTTCTGTCTTTCCAATGAGTAGTTCCACCTACATGCAAATCTCCAGCATTCAGAGACATACAACTAACAGATCTAAGTATTTAGCTATGCCAAGATTTTTTTCAACAGTTAGTTTGTGTTAATGTGCCATTCCAATTGTTCAAAAATTGTTCATACAAGGAGGTTAATGTCAAGGCGCTTTTATACTATCATAGGTCTCACAGGTCTGCTCTATTCCCATTTAGGGCTAGAGTGGGTTGGTTTTTTGGTTACTTGTTTTCCAAAGGTTCTCCTGTTTGACTTCAATGTGAAACGAATAGTCAATGTGGATGTGTTGAGAGGTATGTGAGCTTTACCTGTTTTATGAGATGTAGGTGTGATACAACACAATACTTCCAAGATTTATTGCCCCTGGGCCTCTCAGCCTCAATAGAGCTGCCAGGGAGCAGGAATCAATACTCCAGTTAATACTGCAGGTCTGTGGATTATAATGAACCAACTATAGCTTCTGTCTGACCTGGCTAGATGTGGGAATATGTGCTCTGTGCACACCTGTGAAGCAAGGGGCTGTAATTCTTCCTGAAACGCAGTCAGAGGCAGAGGGAAAAAGAAAACCCTCACAGCCCAGGAAATCCCCTCCCCCATCTGCATCCGGGCTTGCAGACCTCGAGGCACCTTCGAGTGGTCAGGCAGGGAGAGGTTTAATCCTCTGAGGCTTGAGTCTCCTCTGAAAAAACCTGTCACTGCAAGTCTGTTTAGGGACTTGGTTCTCAGGAAGCACTTGCAATGTTCACAAGACACACAGGCATAGTCAGTCTAAGAGTTCTGAGTTAGGGCAGAGCAAGCAGTCAGCTCAGAGGAACCAGCTTGGTCCTCTTCGCATCATTAAGATAATTCCCAGGTTCACATCTGTGCGGGCGCTCAGCCGAGTGTGTGTCAGGAGATCAGGTAAATCAGTAGCACGCGGGCCAAATAAATTCTTGTTTTCCTAAAGCTCTGGACCCTTTAGAGCAGGGGAGTCATTGGGAGGGAGAACATGAAGCAACCCGGAGACTGCCTGGTTCTGGGTGATTTTCCACAGAATGGCTCCAGGGCACAGTGACAGGAGAAAGGTATCCGAGGACACTTTCCAGGGTTTGACATCTCTGGTTTTGTAGAAATGAAACTATCAACTATCACCCCCCGAAACTGTAATGTTTAACACATGGGGTAATAACCTGCTCTTATTGACAACTGCTATCTAGAAATCAAAGACAGGATTCCCCCCAGTGCTTGAAATCTATGTGTGTGTGTGTGTGTGTGTGTGTGTGTGTGTGTGTGTGTGTGTGTCTTTTTTCTTGTCCGGCAGCACTCAGAACTGCCCTCTTATTTCTACTGCAGTGTGAAGACCAAGATAAAGAAGACATTTGTTATAAAGGAAGAGGAAAAACATTTCTTTTTTTGTTTGTTTAGTTTTTGTTAGCTGGGCAGTAGTATGCATATGAACATGTCTATTAGTGGATAATGTACGTTCAGCAGGAAAAACAATTTTTATTATAAATTGTTTCAGAAAGTCTCATCCACAGCTGTGTCTTAGACACCAACTTCAAATTCTTTCAGAACAAATTTTAATTTCCCCAGACGTAATTAGCTTGCCAGAATTTCCCATGACAATAAGTACATATTCCAACTTGAAGTGGGCAAAACTAAAATTTGTTTATTTGATTTTTAAGGGAACTAACTTGAGGTTGTATCTTAAGTGAGGTAATAAATGCATTCATCTTTCTTTTATCTAATCGGTTCTGTAAAATCCAACTATATACGGATTTTTATAGACTTTCTTAAAAATATATAGGATGCATACACATGTGTATAAGATAGAGACGAATATGTATGTACTTCTATAAATGCATACATAGATACATTAACAAACATCTATATGCAATCATTTCTACCTACACATAGAGTGAACAGAGTCAGGTGTGAATATTATGTCAGCGGAAAGAGTTCTCTTCCCAAGTCCTAGCAACTAGAACATTTATGTTTTATTTATCATTCAGGCAAAGTAATGCAGTGATCAATTTATATATTAAACTGTTCTGTAAGTAATGAAAGGAATAAAACAAGAAAATATTTTGAAACCTCACATTTTCTGAAACTTTGCCACAAGCCATCATAACAAAGGTAATAGATGTTTAGCAAGCAGAGATGACATGAGAAACTGTATCAAAGGAGGAAAGGGATAGATGCCCAGGTTACCCTCCAAGCTGGGTATTAGGTCACTGTCAGAGAGACATGTAGCCACTTCATCTATGGTTTCAGATGTGCTGCCAAGTTTCTAAGCCTGTTCTACCTCCACTGCCTAAAGTCTCCTCAAACAAAGTTCGCAAACACAACTATAGGGGCTAAGTGAAGGCTCACACCACACCTTCAATAACACATGCACTTTACTCCCATTTGTACCAATTCTCCATCCACTTGGGTGGACAAGCTTGCAGAAAAAGGTGAGTGGAGATAGGTCACTCCTTCCAGTGCCACTCAGTGAGGAGACACCAGAAAACTTTCTGTGCTCCGAGTTGCGGCAGGCTGTCAGACTGGGACTCACAGAGGGTGACCTGAAGCCTCGGAGCACAACGCTGCGCAAGGAAATGCATCAGCCAGCCAGGAAGCCGAGGCAGTTTCACATCTCCTAACTGGGATCTGGCCAGCAGGAAAACTTCAAGCCTCATCCATCCCAATACCCATGTGTCACTTCTTTGTATTTATAAAGAAAACTGTGTTTGAAACAAACAAGCCAGCAAAACCCTCTACAAATGGTATCATCTCAGATTCACATTTCCCAATGGGCTTCCTAGTTCTTCACAAATAAAATCGCCTGCTCACTCCGCTTCCTCACTCTAATAATTGGAGGGTGGGGGGTTGGGAGGGGGAGTATGTCTAGAGGGACCGTAGACATCCGATCAGAATTCAAGGCAGCTTCTCACAACTCTTCTTGTTTATAGAAAATGAATGTCTGCCTGGCTTGCTCTAGTTCGGTAAGGGGGGGGTCGGTCTTTATCAGCACAGTTCACACAGATTCTGGATTTTTTTCCCTTATCTTAAATTGACCCACTTTTAAAATAAAGACATAATAGAAAAAGCATCGACCTTACCTGGTCCCTAATGAGGTGGAAGTCAGAAAACCTCGCTCTCATCCCTCTCATCTCGGATCGCCTGAGCCTGAGAGACTCGAGCTACCTTCCGTGCACTTGTGCCTGGAGAGAGCCCCGCACCGCTGCCCGGACGCGGCGGAGCGCGCCCTCGGAGCTTGCTGCCTCTAAAGTCTGAGGGTTCTTCCGAGAGAGACTAGGACGCCAGATCCCAGCATTGCCAAGGAGACCTCTAGCCTCGGCCCAGGAGAATCTAAAGTGCCTCGGAAGACTCCCATCAAGTCTTTCCTTATGAAGGGCCAAGCCCTAAGAAGTAGGGAAATCTGCCTGGCCGGTCCCCAGTACTAGGTGCCCAAGAGCTTCTCGAAGAGTGGGCCCGGCATGGCTTGGATTTCACTCCCACGCCCCAGGTTACTGCCCCTGTCCCGAGCCACTGCCCAGGCTACCAAGGTATTCCCTCTGGGCTCTCACCAGCCTCCCAGCCTTGAGGATCCCAGATTGGGTCCCTGGCGGCAGCAACCCAGGATCCCTCCCTCCCTTGCGGAGAGCATCTCAGTCCGGCTCTTCTCGCCTTCCCTGAGCCCAGCCCAGTCCACGCTGCGGCCCGCCAGCTGAGAGGGCTGCTTTCCTCCCTTCCCGGCCCACAGCGCGGGGTTCCCAGGCTGGGGCGGGGGTGGGGAGCCGCTTTGGGATGCTAAACATCAAACAAGCCAAGCCTGGGGTTTCAGGCCCTGGAGCCACTAGAGCGGCTCTCCAGGGCTCTCGAGAAAGTCCTCGTGTTTACATCGCAGTGTGGGGGTGGGGTGGGGAGAGGAAGAAAGAGGGGGTGGGATGCTGTCTGCAAAATCTCCCTTACTCCGGGAGTGGGGGTGTTGAGAGGTACTTTGGAGGGGGCAAAGTTTTTCAGTGATCTCAGGACAGTCTGTTCGGTACCCTAACGTGGGGAAGTTTTCTGCCCTTTCAGCACCTCAGCGCCAGGCACGTCCACAATGCTGATTTCTCCTCCAGGGAAGCCAGAATCGACCTGGGCCCTGGAGATCTAAGATAGGGGACTCCAGGAAAGGACGAGCATCGGTTTCTCAGGGGCTGGGGGGTAGGGCTGTGTGGACAGAGGGTGTCACCGAGCCGAGAACCCTCTTGCGCCGCCGAGATGAGCACGCGCGTATTTCTGTAAAGAGACGCTTCAGACCGCTTTTCACGGCTGCTCCCCACAGCTGCGACAAGTCCCCTAGCCAGGAGCAGGAATGGGTGGACTCCAAGTGATTAATAGGAGAAGAGGCCCCAGGCCCTGTTTATCTCGATCCCATCCGCAGACCCAGGGAATTCACCTTTTCCCGGGACAAGTAAACAGACTTCAAACTAAGCCGCAGGCGGGAAGAATGTGTCTGATAGAAAGTCCACCCAGCACAAGGGTGATAAGGCCGAGAGTACCACAGAAGGCACTGAAATTGTGACATGCTGGAGCGGCTAGGGGGGCGGGGTAAATGCCGGAAGGCAAGGGGCAGCCCTTGGGCCGCAGCCCTGCACTGGCCCCATAGCGTCTGGGCTTGTGCTGCCCTGTGGGCTGGGCGCTTCCAGCTAGTCTCCCACCTCACAGAATCTGGGCCCTAGAGCCAAACAACAGCTGCAGTACCCGCCTCCCCTACCCCGGGGGTACCTAGGTGCCTAGGCCACCTACACTCCTGTAACACACCTGTTCAAACTTTCCTGGTTTTTGTACATTTCCCAATCAGTACACTCACTAGACCCAACCAACCCTCCTTCCGGAATCTCCAGGTCGCTTCAGGATACTGGAAACTGGACCGGAGTCTCCAGGCTTGGTTTCTGTGGGAAGAAAGCCCTTCTTCACCTCCAGTCTTAAATTATCACTGGAAGGGAGCCCCTGAGAGTCCGGGAAGAGGACTGTTAAGTTTGCCCAAGGACGTGGCCAATCTGTTTCCCTTGGTGGTGGTGGTGATTAGAGGCTGGGGACAGAATGAAACAGAAGAGGAAGCAGAAGGGAGGCAAGAAAGAAAAACGAAAGTTGAGTCCAGGTGAGAAGCCAAACAAGAATCAGTCCCCAAATAAACCTTCTAGGTCGAAAGGAAAGTGCTGGGAGGGGCATCTGTCTGCAGCCCACTAGGCTGCCTGCCCTTTGTAGGTTTATCAAGGGATAACAGCCCATCAAAAGGACTGATTTTCCTTTCTGTCCACTCCTTCTATCACAACCAGGCTTCACCCTTCACAGCGACCTTAATGGTTCCCCCAACACATATATCTTGAGAGCTGAGACCAGGAAAGTAGAAATTATAAGAAAAGAGGTAAAATTCCAATGGCAGGTATCCGAAGCCCAGCCACCCAGTCCAACACAGACCCATGCCACAGCCGCTGAAATGGTGGAGGTGGTGGTGGGGGGTCAGCTCCCTGAGCATGGTTTGCTGTTTTTGAACTAAAGCCCACGAAGACTTCAATCTGATGAAAAGTCACCTACCAAATTCTAACTGTGGAGCAGCTTACTTGTAGATTAGAAATAACCAGTCTGATGTTCAAGCCTCCTGAAGTAACTCATTTACTAAAAATGAAACTCATTCAGTATTACCTCAGACGGAGGTCCTAGCTCACTGTTTTTACATGTTGCCCCAACTGGATAACAGCATAGTAGGTAGTTTCTGGGTTTCTAAAAACAGAAGCCTGACTTTAACAACAAGTCCTGTGGTCCCTTTTTCTTCCTCCCTCCCCTGCCTCCTGGTAGAAGCAGCTTAGCGTTGCTCTTCACTAATGTCTCCGGACTGCTTGCTATTTGGTTCCACTCACTCCCAAAGCAGAAAATGCCCTCTTCCCGTGGGACAGAAGCTCTGGGCCTGACCTCCTTAGCCAGTTCAGAATCCTTTGAGCTCAAACCCAAACAGTTGAGATCCCATCAGCCCAAAGATGAGTTCCCCCAAAAAAGCCACTTAAAGCCGAATCAAAATCAAACAAAACGATGTTTTTAATCAGAAAAAGAACCTTTTTAATTTGTATAATTTATTAGAAGCTTCTTAGGAACTATATTTAAGCCAAATATCTACATAAGTTACAACAGAAAAAGACTGACGTGGCAAATACCAAACTGCCAAATAATATACACAGATTTATCAATGCCCATTTTAAAAAATGTGAGGGGCTAGGGATAGGAAGGTTTTTCTTTTTTTACAACCAAATGTACAGATTACTAAAAACTAGGCATTTAATCCAACTTTTGACAGGATTGTACAGCTACAAATTCACATCAAACATAAAACAATTTTCTAGGTGGGAGATGGCTGGGCTGAACCTAAACGGCCAGAGGGCACCTGGGAAGGGACACTTCCTTTGTGTCACTGACAAGTGGATAATGTCAAAGAGTCTTCCCTCACCCCAGCTCCCGTCCTCCCTTCTTAAAAAAAAAAAAAAAAAAGAAAGAAAAAAAGAAAGGAAAATAAAAAAAGAAAAAAATCCTGGTATTTACAAGCGAGTCCACTTTGCTGAAAAAGTGTACCGAGAGTGAAGTTTGAGGTTTTTGGAGTCCGGATCCACAACAGTGTAGAGCCCTCTCCAAATTGTGCTCTGCCCCAGCGTGAGAAACCCCTTAGAATCACCGAAAAGACACCCCCAAAGCTGTTGTTTCTATGTCTTTCTATGTTTAAAGACTCCGTAAAGAATTCAATTTGCTTGGCTGGTTTTATTTTCTTTTTCTTTTTTTAAAAAAAAATCCACAGATTTTAGAAAGGAAAAAACAAAAGAAAGACGTCCAGCAGTTTGGCCTCTGTGTAGTTTTCCTTGGTCTAAACTCAGACAGGTTCTTAAGAAAAGTAAGAGCGTGTGGAGCAGCAAGTGAACGGTGGTCTGTGTGGCGGGCAGACGAGAAGCGGTGAGGCAGCGCGCTGTTTTCCGGCCGGCCTCCAGTCCTCTCACCAGGTCCGACCATATAGCAAGGTGGAGCAGGACATGGTGCCATAGTCCGAGCCCGAGGAGTTCAGGTGGGACAAGCTGGAGACCTGGCCCTGCAGAGCTGCGGGACTGGCGGCGTGGTGCGCCAGGTCCGGGGACTGGCCAGCGCTGCCGGGCTGGTGGCCCGGGTGTGCGCCCAGGCCGGCGCCACCGCTGCCCACCGAGATAGCCGCCGCTGCCGCCTGGGCAGCCTGCGCCTGCTGTTGCGCTTGTTGCTGTGCGTGGCCTTGTAGGCTGGCGGAGCCCGGCGCGGGGGCGCCCGCCTGGCACGGTTTGCCGTCTTTCACCAGGACCGGCACAGCCACTCGGCGCGGCGACTGCTGCTGAGCCTGCTGCTGTTGGGGGCATCCGCTGCCCCCGCCGCCGCCGCCGCCGCCGCCGCCGCTGTCCTGCTGCAGTTGTTGCTGAGCCGCCTTGTCCTTGGCCTGGCGCTTCATTTTGTAGCGGTGGTTCTGGAACCAGATTTTGACCTGCGTGGGCGTCAGGTGGATCATGCTGGCCAGGTGCTCCCGCTCCGGCGCCGACAGGTACTTCTGCTGCTTGAAGCGTCGCTCCAGCTCGTACACCTGCGCCTGGGAGAACAGCACCCGGCGCTTCCTGCGCGGCGCGCTTGGCAGTGGGGCCATGTTCTTGCTCACGTCCCCCAGCGAGCCCAGGCCGCCCATGCCGCTCATATTCATGCCGCTCGCTGGGCCCATGAAGCGGGAGACTGTAAGCGACAAACGCATAGCGTCGGCCGGGGCCGGCCGGGCCAGGCCAACCCTGCCTTCCGTGCCCGTGGCCCGCCCGGCCCGCCCCGACGGCGCCCTCTGCACCTAGGCCTCCTGGTGCTGGCGGGTGAGGCGCCTCCGCTGGAGATCGCTAGCGCTGCCCCGGGTGGTGCAGTGGGAGAGGGTGCCGGAGCGCATCGGGATCAACCCTGGGTACCCCTCCCATCTCAGCACCCTCTTGCGACCCCAAAGCGCAGAGAAGTGGGGGTCGACAGGCTGCTCCTGCTCTTTCTTGCTCTAGCCCTGTTGGGGTCAGTTGGCCCCAGGCGGCGAGCTGAGCTCTGGCAGGGACTTGGGATCCGACGGTAAACCTCCAACTTTGGAAGGTTAGGAGAGGAGGGTGCTCTCTTCTGGAGGCTCAAACCCTCAGGCGCTTTGCCTCTTTGCTTCTCTGCCGTAGGCCCCAGTGAAGGCACCTGCTTGGCCCATTTACAGCCCCCTCCGGGTCCGCGCGCCCTCCCACCTGTCCAGACTTCGCCGGAGAGCGCGCGCCCGGCCGGGCGCTCCAACGCATCCCGCCGGGCGGCCTCCCTCCCCGCCAGGCCCTGCCTCGACAAGCTCTGCGCGCTCTCGGTCCCTCAGCTCAGCTCGTGGGTGCCTCCCTCGGCCCTCGGAGGTCTTCCTGCGGAGCAAGGCTCCCACTTGGCAGTTCCTGGAGGTACTGAGCACCAGCACCTGTCCGCAGGACCCCAGAGCTACCAAGTGTCTCTTTTTGGACAGCCCCCTACACACCAGCCCAGCAAGAGGAAGACTCCAGCTCCCACACCCAACTAACTCCCTGGCACAGTTGCCCGCTGCCCGCCCTGGTGCCCAGCGCACAGCCCGCCGGCGCCGCGCCCTCCCGTGCTCAGCCCGCGGCCCCGGGGCGGGGCGGCCTCACTTACTGGCCGGGAAGCGCGGGTCTGGGTTGGCGCCGTACCATCCCGGGCCCGAAGCGCTGTTCCGCATGGTGTCCTGGTAGGGCGGCAGCTCGCTCATGTTGCCCAGGTTGCCGTTGCAGTAGCCCCCCACGGCGGAGTGCGAGAGCTGGGGCACCCCCGCCGCCGTCATGTGGTAGGCGGCGGTGACGGCGCCGTGGTGCCCCACGGCGTGCTGCTGCATGGCCGCGGCCGGCGGTGCCGCCTGGCCCTGCCTGTACGCCGCCAGCGGAGCCCCGAGGCCGCCGCCCTCCATGCCCACTTTCTTGTAGCTTTCCTCCAGGGGACTCAAGATGTCAGACACTGAGAACGGAGTCGTGTGCTTTGGACTCATCGACATGATTCGGCGGCGGCTGGAGGAGGAAGGAAGAGGAGGAAAAAAAAGGGAGAGGGGGAAGGCGAAGCCTCGCTACTTTTTTTTTTTTTCTCCCTTTGCCAAATATTCTGGTGTTACCTTAACGCCGATCTTGTTGGATGTACACGTAACGGAGTGGACCGAGTCCGCCTTAATTGGCTGGAGTGGAGGCTCGGGGGCTGCCTCGCGTTTGTTTTAGCCCGGCGCCAGGTTTTAGGCAGCCACCAGAGGCGGGGCATAAGCGCTAAAGCAACAAGACAATAGAAGCCTACATCTTGCCCGAGATAATTAGCTTACATGCTGATGACAAGGTAAACACCTTTAAGTTTCACTTGTCAGGATTTTTAGATCAGAGAGAGGAAGAGAGAGAGAGAGAGAGAGAGAGAGAGAAGAAGAGAGGGAGAGAGAGAGCGACAGAGAGCGCCAAAGCATTTCTTCCCCCTCCCCTGTACACCCCATCCCCATTTTTTGTGGGGTGCGGGCGGCGCGCGGGGAGGAGGCAGGGAGGGGAAGGAGGAGGGAACCGGGAGCGGGGAGGGCAGGAGGTGGGGTGGAGAGTAGCCCGGGAGGAGGGACGGTGGGGAGGAAGGAAGGTGAATGCTGCTTTGCAACCAACTTGAGGAGTTACAAAGTGGAACCACTCTCCGAAGTGGTCGGGGTTCCCCGGGCACGGACAGGTCTTTGGGGAGAGGGGGCCGAGGGACGGGGTTGGGGGTTCACCTGAGCCTGCCGGGGCTGCTCCTCCCTCCCGCCGCGGCCTCCCAGCCCCGCGCCTTCCCACTGCCTCCGCACCACATCGGGCTTCGCTGCGCCGAGCCCCAGTCGCCACCAAAGGAGCCAGAGAGAGTCTGGGGACGAACCCTGGGGCCGCACTGTTGGTCTACGTGTCTGTCAGTCTGTCTGCCTCTTCTGCCGCCGTCCGAGGGACACCGCTGCTCCCCACCCCCTTTCCCCTTACCGGAGAGATTCCCGGCGGGCGGAGGGGGAGCTGAGTAAGGGAACGACTGCCGCCGGCGGGAGGTTGTCGCGGATCCCCGCACCACCCGCCCACCCCACCCCCCAGCTCAAGCTTCTCAGCGGGCCAGGCCCCCCGCACCACACCCCCACACCCCACGCTCGCCTCCCCACCCCCTCCCACCGCCGAGGCGTGCAGCAGTGGCCTCCTGGGCTGCGAGGATGGGGGAGCTAACGTGAGGATCCAACACTGAAGTTGTCCCATCAGGAACAAACCTGGTGTCCCTGATCCTCGCCCATTGCCTGAACTCGCGGGATTCTGGGGTTGAAGCTGACTTTATGGGGATATGCTAGTCCCAGGCCCCGGCCCAGACCCTGCTCTTCTCCCCTTCAGGGAGGACGCCGGCCGAGAGCGGTGGGAGTGCCGGCGGGTCTGTGGTCCTGGGCGCCTGAGCCCCAACCCTGGAGGACAAGCTGGCCTGGAGGGGGCGAGTACCCTGGCGCTGGCAGTACAGAGTGGCGGGAGGATGAGCTGCGGCTTGGCTTGCCTCTGCCCGGAGCTCAGCCATGCAAAAGTGCACTTGCTTCCCGGGAATAACCAAATATCTTTGTTTAAAGTGGCGGCGTAAATGGCCAGTCGCTTTGTGGCCACGCTGGATATTAGTAGATGAGGATCATTCTGCTTCAATTGGGCGCCTCTCATCCGGCAAGCAAGAAACTGTTTAGGAGGAAGTGGGTTTCCTGTCTGTGCGTTCCCAGGCTTCAAGTGTGAGCCCCGCGCCTTGAGGGTCCTCGGACGCCTGGCGAGGGGGAGCGGTGGGCTGCGCTCCCCAGCGGGGCCGGGGGTGCCAGTCGCGTTGCTTGGGCCAGGCTAGGATCTGCAGCCCAGTGGGCTACACAGTGGAGCCCTGCCTGGCCTGGATTTTTGAGACTAATTCCGTCTTTCCCCCTTGGATTTTAAACATTTTCGTTTTTGTTTGTTTTTGTGTTCCTTTCTCTTTGAGCTTTCCCAACGCGCTGGGGGCTGGAAGGTGGAGTGCGTCCTGCCCTGCAGGTGCCTCCTAGACACTTTGGAGGCGGTCAAGAAGGCTTCTCAAATTTGAGTTTTGTTTTCACATTTTCTTTTTTTCCCCTTGTAGTAAGGGGGCTCCTGATAATGAACAGGCAGTTCTGAGCTACTCAGAAGGCTAGGCTCCTCGTTCATTCATAGCAATTTATAGCAAGGAAGTTGTTTTGCTTATTTGCTTTTTAAGATTTCTACCCTTTCCTTGACGTGTGGGCTGTACTCCCTTAGTACAAAGCTAACTTTTATACTCACATGCACTTTTCTCCCTGCCATCTTCCTTACCAGAGTTTGAGAAAGCTCAGGAGACCCCAGAACTCCTATGTGGCCCATGTTTTCCCAGGTCTCTGCAGTAGCCATGGGGAAGATGACCCTATATATTTTTTTCTTTCTCATGGGGAGAGCCTGCAGCTTACATTGCTAAAGATAGGTACCAAACTGGCCTTGTGCCCTTCCCTTCCAGGAGTTTCTCTGGGGGTGCTCTCAGGAAGAATTTGGATCCTAACAGCTGTGCTTTAGGTCACTGTGGTGTCTAGGGAGCAGCGAGGGAAGGCGACCCTGGGCTCAAGAGAATGACAGAAAAGAGAGGGCAAAGCAGAATATGGACCTTGTCTGGAGCCACAGCTCAGACAGGCCTTCGTCCCGCATGGTGTCTTATGAAGGTGAGGTGATCTTGTTCTCTCTCTCCCTCTCTCTCTTATCCACTAAGTGTGAGAAACCACTACAAGTGACCCCAAGTGGAGGAGGACATCCTACTAACCACGAGACTCAAAAACATTTAAAAACGGAGATAATTCTTCAAAAGGGTTTTTGAGATTCAAGTAAGATCTGACACATCAAAGTGCTTTCAGAGCTTTTAAATTTTTAAAAGTTCATTGTCAGAACTTGAGGTTTCTGTAGTTATTCTAATGAGTATACCCCTGGGTCGAGCAGCTTGGACTTTCCTCTGGCGGCAGTTTTCCAGCCTCCGGCAGGATCTGGATCACACGTTACCTCCATAACCTCTGCAGCTCCCTAGCCTTGGTTTCTTAGCCACTAAGAACACAACTAAGAACGAGAACCATGCAGCAGGTGGTGGGTGGGGATGCTGAGCAGTGCCCACAATCAGGGGAGTAGGGTGGGCTTCTCGGTCTCTCTGAAACTAGGACTGTGTTTCCTCCATGGCTGGTGCAGTTCCCGCGTGCACACACCAGCGCCTGCTGGAGCTGAGATCTAGGCTGGGCTTTTGCCGTGCACGGGCCCTAGGCGCCTCTCCTACCTCTGCCCTTTCATACACGTCCACCGCTCTGTCTTCTTTGCCAGGCACACTACACCGCCTAGAAGAACTCTGTGGACTCCTCCCTGGTGAGGAAAAGACTGATATCTTTATCTCTAAGACTGTCCAAGCAAAAGCCCTGGGAGTCCCTCCTTTGGCTCCGTCACCTATTTCTCAACGAAGAGCATCGTTTCCATCCACCAACCTCCCTAACTCATCCTGAACAGGGCAGGCCTGGGTCAAATCAGTGCCTTTTCCGTGGTTTCGATTATGCTGCCGAGTTTAGCTCACCCCTTGAGTCATCTTCCTTGAACCCGGAACTAACAGGTTCCCGGTGGAGTGAGCGCAGCTGGAAGTCGGCACAGCGCGGCCCCCTCCTGGAGCTTTCCAGGACCGCCTGCCTCGATCTCAAGCACATTTTTCTAGGCTGGCTGCCATTAGGCCCAGAATCAACGATCTTCCGAGGGGCAGGTTCAAGTCCAGCCCCACAGAAGAGGAAATGCCACCAGCCCTTGCTCACACTTTGTGTCCGATGGGAAACGTCCTCCCCGCCCCCACTTCCAGTGTGGTTTGGAAGGACAGGAACAAAACACGGGTAGTATGCAGAGGAAGGGACGTTTTCTCGCCGCCCCCCTACAACTCCTGGCCTTTGCTGGTCCTTCACAGTACCCTACGGCACTAAGTGTGTTTCCTGGCAGTGTTATTTTTCTTTAAGCTTTATCGAAATTCATGATTCAGCCAATAAATACTTATTTCTGGACTGCTAGACCACGCACAGTGCTTGGTCTGAAAAGTCAACTTTTAACAATGAAGATGCATCTCCCCCCGACAGACTCTACATTATTAATAGGAAGTCACTTACTGCTGCAATACCCAACGGCGAGAGAGAGGGTTGGAATGAAGTTCGGTGAGTGGGTTTCTGCACCTGTCTTCCAGTCCCAGGTAGTGAGATGACCACTTGGGTAGAATTTAAGTCTTAATTTACCACTTTCCAACTGTGCAATATGACCCTCCCCAGAGGACTTACAGGAGCAACCACTACTTTAGCAGAGTAAACTAGTAATTTCCTGGCTCCCTTCCGAAGCCCCCAGTTAACTCAAGTTAAATTAAGGAAACAAAGCGTCTTAGCATCTATTTTCTGAGCTGCAAATAAGATCATAACCTAATGTGTGTACCTTTCTGGATTGTTGTGCGAGGGATTCAGCTAACTCAGGATGAGATCATGCACCTCAGGTTTTAATTCTTTAAAGTCCATAGCAAACATGAGTTCTTGTTTTTGATTCTGTGTTTGGAATTTATAGAAACTGTGAATCCCAGACCCGCTCTCGCTGGTCCTCCTTCTTCGGCTGAGCTGGGGCTCACTGGTGCCAAGGAAGCAACCCCGCCCAGGAGGCGGAAGACAAAAACGAAGCCAGCGCTGGGGATCGCTGCTTCCCGACCCCAGAATCCAAGGACCGCCTTTAAGGGTGCCTTACTAGTTTCCTTCCCTAAAAAGTCTCCAAGGGTCTCTCGCCTGCTTTGCAGGGAGGTTGCGCAGGAGTACGAGAGGCCGAAGTGTAGCCAGCCTGCTTGGGCAGATGCAGGGCACAGAAAAGATCCTCTGCTGCTCCTCTTCCCCTTGGCTTGACCTTCTAGGGCCTTTGAGGGAGATCTTCCTTTTATGGAAGGTTTTCTCAAGGTGTGGTCTCTGGGGAGGCTGGGGTGAGATGGGGTGTGGAGGATGCGGGGACATCCTAAGGGGACTTTTGCACCTGCCTTTGCCTTACTGTCTTGAGTGGGAGGTGCCTATGAAGACCAGACAGCCTCAAAGGAGAGTGCCGCCTCTGGCCTGGGGGCAGAGGATGGGTCTTTTGTCGGGTCAAGCCCTCCTAGAGGTTAACACTTGTGATCTTGAAGATCTGCCTGGTTTTGTGTCACAGCTCAAACCTCGATTCAACTTGTGTCAAGCTATATATTTAGAGCCCTTATTATCTTCTCCGACTCCAGGGACGCCCCCTGGTGGGAAGGAGTTTGGGGTAGGAGCGAACTGGGGAGTGGGTTACAAAGTAGATAGGTGTGGAAGCTCAGCGCTGGAAATGCTCTTTGAAATGAGGGGAACTAAAATATGTAAGAGGTGGTGGGAGCGGACCTGAAGCCCCTCCAAGACTCAGCGTGGCCTGGCCGCCCAGGAGGGAGACTCACGGGGCGAGGCCTGGCTCCACAGAGAACTCGATTCCTCCTTTCTCCTGCCTGTTCTTTGTTACTGTTAATCAAGAGCCTCTAAGGTGGCGCAAGAGCGGAGCGTGGGGATTCTGGGGTACTCTGCGTGGACAGAAAGCCCCCATTCTAAGCTGTGCTCTAGGGCGTGTGCAGCTAAAGCAAAGTTTTGTAGGTGCTCTCAGACTGAATGATAGATCCTAGAAGGGCCCCCGGTGAGGGCGCGACTTTTTGCTCCAGGATCTGTGCAACCTCGTTCAGAGTTAGATGGCCGAAACCTGCAGCTCTTTCTGCGTCGTCCCCATCAAAGCGCAGCGCCAGCGGCGCTCTGGCTCGCAGGGCCTGGAGAGGTTGCGCTTCCCGCAGAGTCTCGGCCGCCCTGCAGTTCCCTTCTCTGCTTCTCTCCTTCACCCCAACCTCCCGCTCACGCCCTTCCCGCTCCTCCTCGCCAACACTCGGCTGGGGGAAATTTCAGGTGGGCGCAGCACAGACGTCAGGCCAGCTCCCCGCATCTGAGAGTCTCAGGGGTTTTGGTACACAACGCACGTCGGATTCGTTTTGGCCGCCCAGGCTTTGAGGTCTGACAATTGCAGACTCAGGCGAGCCGCAGTTCCCTCTACCGGCCATCCGGAGAACTGCAACTTTAGAGAAGGCGCGGAAGCTTTTAAGTTTCTAAATCAAGCGCAAGAAGGCAGGTAGTTTTCAGAGTCTAGTGCTGGTTAACCTGCAAAGCATTCACTCACCCTAGCTGCTCACCATATTGTCCGCCCTATAACATATCACTTTTTCATAAGCCCCAGTCCCCCTGTAATATGTTATGATTGACTCTGGATGCCTCGCCGAGCCTCTTGCACAAGCTGTTTGAGAGAGGTTGTGCGCTAATCAGGGACATGGGAACTACTGTGATACCTGAAGACCTCACCGAATTATGTTTGGCCGTGGGTCCTTACTCTGAGAATTTCCTCTCCAAGCCTGAGGGCAACTGGACATATACTTGGTGGTTAGTGGGATAATTTGTACTGCTTGCCTTTCTAAAGTCTGGAGAAATCTGCAGTTCTTGTTTGGCAGCCTGACACACATGAGTCTCTGCCTTGTGCCAAAGCAGTAGGGGCAAGGACAGCTCTCAGACTAGCTACCCTGGGGCAGGTGCTAGTGCTCCAACTTACCTGTGCTGGTTTCTCCCCAATTCTCTCCGCTCTTTGAACTCGTGTCAGGGCAGAATACTCCCCACTCCACACCACCCAGTGTACCTGTATTACTCTGTTCTTTTCCACTTGGCTGGAATATCATTCCTGTCACCTTAAGTCATAGCCTTCTTTTTAGAAAGCCCAATTTCTAACTAACTCTCTAGCCCATAACTAAATATCTGACACACAGGAGCTAAACATATGTTTGCAGGATAGACAAATCTCCATTGCATTTCTATGTATACTAATAAGACAAATCATTTTAACCCAATGATTTACTAATTTTCTCACATGTGCGCTTTTCAGGTAGATTGTAAACCCTTTGATTTTCAGGGTCCTTTTAAAACATTTAGATGTATTCCTAAAAAGGTACCCAGTATTCTGAAGTATTTGATGCTATTAATGATTGGTTCTCAAAATTCTCTCATTGGTTTTGGAGTCATCAAAACCTCTGATCCCTAACATTCTTTTCAGAATCCACTGTGGAGACTCCATCACACACTGTATACCCATGATAGTGAATCTTTGAGAGCTTTTAATGATGACAAACAGCCCGCTGTGGCGTGTGCACCACAGGTTTGCCATCACCTCTGTATTCCTATCCTGTGGCTCTTTAGCTGCTATGTATTGCTGATGGTTCCCAAATTCATACCTCCAGCCAGCCTCTCTTTAGTGCTTCTGACCTACTCTTCCAGTTTGCCTCTTCATATGAATGTTGTAGAAACCTAGTATATCTCAATCTGAATTCCCAGTCTGCCTCAGTGCTTGCTGTGGAGGACTACCTAGGTGACTCTACTTAAAAGACGAGTAATTGCCTCCGTTTTGGTTAAGCCTGATCCTATTTCCATGTACTGATATGTACTGAGCTGGCTAGGACCTTTCCTTATCCCTTCAATTGGTTTAAGCAATGCATATCGGTCTAGCCAACGTGCTGATGGTAATCTTTGAAGATGGTAGGTGTGTTTCCCCAACCCCCTGCTCATGGAACTACATATTTCCCACCATTCTCACAGTCACTCATCCTCCAGCAACTCCCTTCTTCACAAATGAATAAAATCTGGATTCGGTCCTGGGTGTAGGCCTTTGTTCCTGATAGCCATCACCATGGCTAGATTTAGGGCCCCTTGGCTCCTCATAACTACAAATATGCTTTAGTGTCTTTATTCTTGTCATGGGTTGCACTGGATGTGATAGATTGGAATTAATTCACTAGAATTCCAATAACTTTTCATGGGATTACAAATATAAACTTCCTGGGCCATGAGGAAGACTGGGAAGGGCTCTCTATAGCTTGCCTCTTGTCTTTTATCCCCTGTGGTACAGGGTATTGAACCAAGGGCTTCACACATGCCAGGTAAGCTCACTACCACTGAGCTACATCCACAGCTCTTCTTAGTTTTAATCTGAGACATTCTTGCTAAATCAGGCTGGCCTTGAAATTTTGATCCTCCTGCCTCAGCCCCTCAAGTAACTGCTGCATCTCATGCAGCTCTCGAAGTTCCCCACGGAAGGATGGTGAGAGGACGGACAAAAAAGGACAAGAGTCAGAATACAGAAAACTGAGGACAGACGGAGCCCTCTGTCCTGATGTGAAGTAAGGAAGGAAGAAGAAGGAGAAGGAGGGAGGGAGGGAGGGCCCCAAAGGCTGCAGTGCATTTATCTATATACTCGGGAGGTTGACTATCAAGTGAAGCCCCTCCACCTAATAGTTTATCCATGTGGCTTGCCTGGGGCGCCCAGTGTTCTTGAGACTAGAGCAGCTTGTTCATGTGACTTGCTTCAGGTGCTCCGTGTTCTCGGGGCTGGCCTTGCTCAGCACATGTGATTGATCTCCAGCTTCAGCTGCTCCCCACACTGCCTCAACCTCTAAGGTAGCTGGGACTACAGATGTGCACCGTCACAACCAGCTGTACTTTTAGTTTTTCTAAATCTAACAACCCTACACCAGGGTGATAATGTTAAGAGGCCTGGTCTTTAAGAGCTTATAAGACCATGATGTTTTGTCCCTGCTTACAGGGATTAAGCTTATAAAAGAGTCTCCATGCAGTGTTTGGCCAGCCTGCCCTTGTACCCTTCTGCCATGTCAGGACACAGTATCCTCTGCTCTGACTGATGCTCCAAGAAGGTCTCTGCCAGATGCTGGCACCTTGAGCTTGACTTCAGAACCCCTAGAACTGTGAGAAATGCATTTCTATTGTTTTTAAAGTACCCAGCATCATGTATTCTGTTACATTATCACAAATAAACTGAAACACTTCCTAAAGATCCTATCTCCAAATACAGTCAGGTTGGGGGTTACAGTTTCCACATGTAAACTGTAGGGGGATACATTCAACCCATAGCACCTCCCAAGTCAAATACCTTTCCTCTTTCTCACTGAAGTAGTCATAAAGTCATTTTAATACCACAGCATAGCAGCTTTGTTGCTCCTTTCACTACCTTGATGATGGCCATCCACGTCTTGTCATTTAGTTTTGTTTCTGTTGTCTAGCTCTCCCCAGGACACCACTTGTCCTCCAAAGTCGTTTCTCCCTACATCCCTGCTTACCCCTTCTCAGCTTACTCTCCAGTTCTATGAACAGCTCATGTGTTTCATTAGTACTAATTTATTAAAATAGAATTGATATGTGTTAAACTGCACTTTTTTTTTTTTGTCATACTGGGGAAGGGATCCAGGGCCTTCACACTCAGCTACATCCCTGACCCTTTTAAATTTTTTTTTCAAGACAGAATCTCACTAAGTTGCTTGTCCAGGTTGGGCTTGAACTTGTGATTCTCCTGCCTCAACTCCTAGAATACTGGAATTCCAGGCCTGTACCACCACATTCATCCTATAAGTAACCTATGCTACTGACCATGTCCATTCTAAGCCACACATATTTATAGAATAAAATCGGGTAAGTTTTGACCCATGTATACAAACATGGAATTATTACAATTAAGGTATTAGGGCTGGGGATTTAGCTCAGCGGCAAAGCGCCTGCCTGGCAAGTGCAAGGTCGTGAGTTTGGTTCCTGGTACTGGAGAAAAACCAAAAAAAAACCAAAAAACAAAAAACAAAAAACAATTAAGGTATTACACACAGACATCTAAGAGACCAGTCATTTTCTTTTCTTATTTACTCATACAATTTAGGTATACATAATGACCACATTCATTGTAGGGAATTTGTATCTGTACATGATAGATCTTGATTCCTCTTTTTGTTTTTTTCCCATTCCCATCCCCTCTTTTCAAATTCCTTTCTCCTCCCCATTTTCAAAGCTTGGTTTTCATTTCCCCCTTCTTTTCTCGTATTTTTCCTTTCCCTTCCTTCTTTTCCCTTCCCTCTTCTTTATTTCCCTTTTCCTTTAAAACAGTTTTTTCCTATTTCACGGTATCTATTGCATGTTTATGTTCTTATTTACATTTTCAGTTTCTCACACCAGAGAAATAATGTGATACTTATGCATGTGTGTCCGATTTATTTTACTTATGATTATGGTCTTGAGGTCCATCCATTTAATTATAAATGTGTTAATTTTATCTTTCTTTATGGCTGAGTAATACTCCATTGTATAAAAAATCTTTTTTATCCATTCACTGGTTGATGGGTATTTGGGTTTCTTCCAAGATTTAGCTATTACAAACTGTACCACTATAAATATAGGTGTGTATATATTGCTGTGGTATGATATTTTTAATTCTTCTGGGAAGATACCCAGAAGGGGAAGAGCTGGGTCAAATTGGATCACTAATCCTAGTTTTTCTGAGGAATCTTCACCTCGATTTCCACAGTGGTTGCACCATTCTATACTCCCAACAAGAGCAGAGCAGTCTCCTTTCCCATACAGTCTCACCAGCGTTTGTTGTTGGTTGTTTTC
Organism: Chinchilla lanigera; assembly: GCF_000276665.1. NCBI lineage: Eukaryota > Metazoa > Chordata > Mammalia > Rodentia > Chinchillidae > Chinchilla > Chinchilla lanigera. The sequence continues at coordinate 24,602,817 of NW_004955409.1, read as the reverse complement.
TTGATGATAGCGATTCTTTCTGGAGTGAGATGAAATCTCAGTGTTTTTAATTTGCATTTCTTGAATGACCAGTGATGTTGAACATGTTTTCATGTATTTATTTGCCATTTGTGCTTCTTCTGAGAACTGTCTATCTCAGATGCCCATTTTTGGAGTGGGTCTTTGAATTTCAATGAGAACAATTTTCTTTGTTCATTTGTAGGCCCTCTCTTCTGCTTCCCCACACCCATCTCCATCATTAGTTAACCCTGACATGCTCTTGGTCCCTGTAAATTTGTTATCATTTCCTAGAATTTTCCATTAATGGAATCGAACAGTATTTTTTTTTGTATGGGCTTTTCCACTTGGCATAATTACTTAAGATTTTCCCATGTTGTTGAATGTAAATATTATTGAGTTGTATTTCTTTGTATGGATATATCAAAATGTGTTTATCCACTTACTTGTGAAGGGACATTTGGATTATTTCTATTTGGATCTATTACAAATAAAGCTATAAACATTTGTATCTTTGTATGGAACATATGCTTATTTTGTCTTGAATAAATACCTAGGAGTGGAATGGCTGGGTCATATGTTACTGCATAATTTACAAAGTATTTCATCTTTTGTAATTAAGTATGATCTTAGCTATAGACTTTATGTAGGTGCCCTTTATTAGTTTGAGAAAATTGTTTCCATTCTCATTTTGCTGAGAGTTTATGTCAAGAATGGATATTGGCTTTTGTTGGATGCTTTTTCTGCATCTCTTGAGATGAACACATGATTTTTCATTTTTAGTCTTAATATGAATTACATTGACTGGTGTGTGTGTATGTATGTATGTACATGTATGTGTATATGTGTGGTACAGGGGATCAAACCCAGGAGAGCTCTAACACTGAGCTACCTCCCCAGCCCCTTTTATTTTGAGACAAGGTCCTCATACATTGTCCAGGCTGGCCTTGTATTTTTTTTTTTTTTTGGTACCTGGAATTGAACTCAGAACATTGTGCTTGCCAGGCACATGCTTGTGCCACTGACCTATATCCCCAGCTGGCCTTGTATTTATGATACTCCTGGTCAAACTTCCCAGAGTGTTAGGAGTATAGTCATGTAGTATCATGTCCAGTTTATTGATTTTTGAATGTTAAACCAAATTTGCATTTCCAGGGTAAACACTACTTACTCACTATTATTCATTTTATTTATCATTGTATGCAATCTGCTAAATATTTTCTTTTTTTACTTTGTCATATTTTATTTTATTTCTTTTTTTATTTTAAAGAGAGCAGTAAATGAGAAACAAACGAAGAATTACAGCAGTAGCAGCATAGTAGTATGACAAACATAAACAAATCAAAGCAAGAACATTTAAAGTGATACAGAGCCTCAGGACAAAATAATACTAATCAACAGTGGTTGTTACATTACATATTGCTATCCTCAACTGTGATAACTGTATTGCTGATGTCTGATGGTATATTGAAATGAACAGTTAATTATTACAATTTTTTATGTTCTGATCAATTGTGCATGCTTGTGTCTGGTGGTCTGAGCAACTGATTTGAAGGTAACAATATGCAGTGGAATTATAATGGTGAACTCCTACCATCTTGTCTAGTGAAACTCTGTATTATCTCTACTGTTTTATCGAGGAATTATTTTCTTATTCCCTATAATGTTTTGAGCAATCTGCTAAATATTTTTAAAACACTTTTGGATCTGTGCTTATGAACAGATTGGTTTATAATTTTGTTGTGATGACTTTATCTGGTTTTGGTGTCAAGGTAATGCTGGCTTCATAGAATAATTTGGAAGTGTCCATGACTTTCAAATTTTCCAAAAAGTTTTGTGAAGAATTTGAATTTCTTCCTAGAATTTTGGCAGTAAAGTTACCCATGTTGGAGTTTCCTCCTATGGAAAAGTTTATGTACATATAATTTTTTATAACATATAAAATATATGTTCAGATTATCTATTTTTTCCTTAGAGAATTTTGGTTTCTGTCCTTTGAGAAATTTGTCATTTTCATCTAAGTTGCTGAAATCATTGGCTTGAAATTATGATTACAAGTGATTTCCTTGACATCCCTTTAATACCTACAGAGCCTGCAGTTATGTCTTTGTACCTCTTTTATTGCTGCTATTGATAATTCATCTCTTTGTCTAATATAGTAAAAAATTTAGCATTTTTTCAGTCTTCTCAAACAATCTAGGTAGGATTTCACTGATTTCCTATAGTTTTTCTGTTTTCCATTTCAATGATTTCTGCTCACATCTTCATTTCTTTTATTCTGCCAACATGGTATTTAATTGCTCCTTTTTCTATTTTCCAGAGACATAGGGTTGAGGTCATTTACTTGATGTTGTACTACTTTCCTGTGGCTGTTGTAACAAATTACCAGAAACTCAAAGTCTTAAGAGAACAAAGATGCACTCTCTCACAGTTCTGAGGCCAGCAGTCTGAAATCAAGGTGTCAGCAGGGTTGTGCTCTTTCCAGATGCTTGGAGATTTTGTTTCTGGCCTCTTCCAGCTTCTGGTGGCTTTGTCATTCATTGGTTTGTTACTGTATCACTCCAACCCTTGTCTCCATGATCACATGGCCTTCTCCTCTCCATGTTTTTCTTTGCCTCTTGATTATAAAAATGTTTGTGGTGGTATTTGGGGTGGATAATTCAGTTTGATTTTCTTACCCCAAGATCCTGAACTTAATCATATCTGCAGAGATTTGTTCAAAAAATACTTAAACTAACATTCACCGGTTCTGGTGATTGGGATATGGATGTATCTTTTTGGAGATCACAAATTATCCCTCTACACAGAACTTTCTTTTCTAATGACTTTTATACTATAAATGTCCTTCTAAGTACTGCTTTACCTGTATCCCATATATTTGTATAGGTTGTTTTTTGCTTTTCTATCAGGTACAATATTTTCTAATTTCCCTCTTGAGATGAACACATGATTTTTCATTTTTAGTTTTCTTTGACCTGGGTTATATAATTTACGTTCTTTAATTTCCAAATGTTTGTGGGTTTTCCACAGATCTTGCTGCTATTGGTTAATACTCTGATTCTATTTTGATCAGAATACTTACTTGGTATAACTAGAATCCTTTTACACTTACTGAAACTTGTTTAATGGCCCAATATATGATCTATCATGGAAAATGTATGTTTACATTTGAAAAGAATGTTTACTCTGCTGTTGTTGAGTGAAATGTTCTATAAATGTCATTTAGACTCACTGATTTAATAATGCTCTTCAGACCTTCTGTGCATTTATTGTAATTATGTCTACCTGTTCTAACAATTACTGAGAGGTGTTGAAATCTTTAACTATAATTGTGTTTTTATAATTCTATCAATTTTTGCTTTGTCTATTTTGAAATGGTTATTAGATTTAAAACACTTAGGATTTTTGTGTCAGTTTGAGTTCAATACTTTATTACTATGAAATAATCCTGTTAATCTTTCACATTCAGTATTCTTTCTTTTTTGATATTAGTATAGCTTTCCTTTTATTAATATTAGCATGATATACCCATTTTCCTCCTTTTACTTTTAGGCTATTTGTATCTGTATAGTTACTGTGAGTTCTTATAAGTTGCAAACAGTTTGCTTTTATTTTGTTGTCTATTGGACAATCCTTACCTGTGATTGGAATATTCAGACAACTTCATTTAATATTCATTTATTATTATTACTGATGTTGTTGAGTTTAATTCTACCATCTTGTTGTTTGTGTTAAATTGGAAAATTTTGCATTCTTTTTTCCTTTGCTTTTATCTTCCTTGTGATTAATTGAATGTTTTCTATAATTCCATTTTATGTACTTTAAAAAAACTTATACCTATAATTTATATTATGTTATTGCAGTAGTTATTGTGAGATCTAACTTAACATAGTCTACCTTCAAATACCATTTCATTTAAGTACCTTATAACTCATACTTCCATTTCTTCCCCTTTTGATTTTTTATTGTTGCTAACATACATTCAAAATAGACTATAAACCCTGCAATAAGTGTTTATCACCTTTTACAGCCAGTTATTTTTTAACGAAATTTAAGTACTAAGGAAAAGTCTTCCCATATTTCACACAAAGTTACTATTTCTGTTGCTTTTTATTCTTTTGTATAGATCTATCGTTCCATCTGGTATGATTTTCCTTCTGCCAGAAGAATTTCTTTTAAGCATTTCTTGTAATGCAGGCCAGGTGGTAATAAATTCTTTCAGCTTTTGAATATCTGAAAATGTCTTTATTTCGTCTTCATTTTGCAAAGACACCTTTGTTAGAAAACCTTTGTCTGAGGGACAGTCAGCAAAAATTTTTTCCCAATTTGTGGGTTTTCTTTTGACTCTTCTGGTGATTTCTTTAGATGCACAGAAACTTTTCAGTAGGATGAGATACCAGTTGTTGATTCTTTGAAGTGTTTCACGTGCAGTTTGATTTTTGTTCATGAACTCTCTGCCTACCCCTATGTCTTTAAGGTTTTTACCTACTTTCTTTTCCAATAGATTGAATGTTTCTGGTTTAATATTGAGATCTGTGATTCATTTTGACTTGAGTTTTGTGCATGGTGATAGACTTGGGTCTATTTTCAGTCTTTGGCAGGTGGCAAACCAATTTTTCCAGCACCATTTATTAAAGAGACTATCTTTCTTCCAGTGAGTATGTTTGGCTCCTTTACCAAAGTTTAGGTGGTGGAGTGTGTTTAAGAATTAAAAAACATCAGCCCCCCCGAATTCAAAGACCCAATCCAAAAATGGGCAGCTGAGATGAATACACACTTTGCAGATAAAGAAATACAACTGACAAATAAATACATGAGAAAGTGTTCAACATCATTAGTCATTCAAGAAATGCAAATTAGAACAACACTGAGATTTCATCTCACCCCATTAAGAATGGCTAGCACTAAAAAATCAACCAATAACAAATGCTGGTGAGGCTGTGGAGAAATAGGAACTTTTCTCCACTGCTGATGGGAATGCAGACTGGTGAAACCACTGTGGAAATCAGTTTAGAGATTCCTCAGAAAACTAGGTTTAGAGGTCCCATTCAACCCAGCTATCCCCCTGCTGGGTATTTTCCCAGAAGATCTAAAAACATCATATCACAATGATATATGTGCACCCATGTTCATAGCAGCACAATTTGTAATTAGTAAACTGTGGAAGCAACCCAAATGTTCATCCACTGAGGATTGGATAAAAAAATTGTGGTACTTTTATATAATGGAATATTACTCAGGTATAAAGAAAGATAAACTCGAGGCTTTTATAGGTAAACGGTCACAACTAGAGACCATACTCATAAGTGAAATAAATCAGACCTGCATGTGTAAGAATCATATTGTCTCACTAGTGTAAGACCTGAAAGAATGAATAAAAACTCAGAGATATGAAACAAAAGTAAACAAAATGCTCAAAAGTACAGGGCAACTGGGTTGTGGGAAAAGAGAAGGGAGAGAATGGGAAATTATGTAAGTATGTACATACAGAATAGTGAACATTGTTGTACTACTGTCTTCTATTGCGTTACTGAAAGGAAGAGTTAATGATTACTTGTTTGACCAATCTTGTATGTCTCTATTTGTTTTCTTGAGAAACCACTTTGAAGATATCAATACATAATACAACAACCATCGTTAATTTCCTACAGCTTTGTCTATAACTCTGTTTTGTTTGTGTTGTTCTTATGCTATTTTGTAAATGGATGTCTATCTGTTAATATGTTTACTTTCTTTTTTATTTTTTAAAATAAAAAAAGAAGAAAAGACACTTTTGTTATAGAATTATAGGTTAGCAGTATTTTTTTTCCTTTCAGCGTCTTAAATGTCCTCCACCGTCTTCTGGCTTAAACTATTTTCCAGGACAGCAGAAAAGCAAAGAGCAATGGGAGGGCTTCCTCCCAAAGAGCAATGGGACCTCTCCTCCAAGTCTCCATAAATTCCCTTCAGTCTCTGACATGGAAAGTTTAATTAGCTTGTATAAGTACAGTTCCATAACCCAGCCTCCCATTTCCCCAAATTGTTTTTCATCATCATCTTTATTTTATTTTAGAAATTACAGAACTTTCACTGATTTCTTCCAGAGTAGTAGCCAATATATTTCTACATAGAAATGTCAGAGTTAGATATTCTATGTAGTTCACATTTTAAAACTTTTACAGGATATAATTACTATTATCATGATTATTCTTATCTAAGATTCTTATAAGTTACCTATCAAGATGTACTCTTGGGAATGTGTGGAAAGAGTTATAGTATAAGTTTTCAAAAGATTATCTTGTGCTTAAATTGAAGTGGTTCATGGAACTCTTGCCCCTTTTACTAACAAAGTATTAGGAGAATGTAGATTGAGTTTAAAACTAATCATAATCAGTGTGTTTGTCTGGGTCTTTCGAGAATAAAGTTTGGGTAATACTCTTATGGGGCATCCCTAGGCTCTTCCTTCCAGAAAAAGTTCCAGGAATTTTGGCATTCATATTAAAAGAGAGAGAGAGTTTTTATAGATGAGAAAATCCAGGCTCAGAAAATTTAAGTAAATTGGTGAATATTAAACAGTAAATAAGTGACAGACTAAGTTTTGCTTGTCAACGTGTTTTTCAAAACACAACAGTAGTCATAGTCTAAACAAACAGAAATTTTAAGGAATTTTCCATGTACTTATTGACATCTTAGAATTTTATAGTTATTCTAACAGGAAGATAATTGGAATATCCATATCTGCCTGAGAATTTCTTTGTATTACTAACCCACTTCTCAAACTATTTATTTTTTATTTTAATTCTCAAACTTTAATGTGTGTAAAAATTGCTCTACCAATTATATATACAAAATTTATCCCCCTTTTATGGGTATCCTTTCAAGGGTAATTTTAGTATTAATTAGATTTTTATTTTATGCATTATCACATTTAAAACTTAAATACTATAGGACCACAGTATATTATCTCCACTCTATTGCACTGTTTCTCTTATTTTTCAACAAATAGTTCTCAGTCCCTTTGGGAAAACATAGTATTAAGGAAAGCACAGTGAGGAAGAGTAGTTACCCTGTTTATAGAACTTTACTTTCAGCTTTAGAGAAGTGTAACTAATGTACCTGAAGAGTTTAAATTTCTCTTTGCAATAAGGAGGATGACTTCTCAAAAGATAGTTAAACATAGAAGTTTATGTAAGACAGTAGCTCTCAAACCTTAGAGTGCCTAAGAATCATCTTAAAAGCTTTTTAAGTGTGTATTTTCAAATGGGAGTTCTGATAACAGTAATAGAAAATGACTTATATCAGACTATGGCTTCTCTAGATAACAATTATAAACCCTAGACAATATAGACATACACACACACATATGAAAGTACCAGAAAGTGATGAAAAGTAGGCAGACACTGAAGGGAGTTCTAGTCTTTAATGGAACCACTCAACCAGTGAGAATTGAGTTCACAGGACTACTCCATTGAGGGTGTTACTCATATCATATAGCACAGGGCACACAGAAGATAAGCGAAAGGGTCTAGTGTCTTTGATTTTTAGTATGTAAGGATGGAGTTAGGAGCTGAAATAATATCTGAAAGATTTAAGTAGAAAAATGCCAGAACGGAGGAATCTATACACTCTGAAATATATTTATAAGACTAGGCAAATTATAATGAAAAAAATTCCTAGGCATGTGCAGACATAGGAGATACTTCCTCAGGTCAAGAGAATGCAGTGAATAGAAACAGACCTCTAGATGACTAAGGATTAGAATTAGCAAAGAAATGCATTAATGATATAGATGTATTCAAAGACAAATGAAAATATTGTAACAATGATTGAAGAAATGGAGGAAATGCCAAGGAAATGGAAGGTAATTTTTAAATCAAAAGGAAATTGTGGAACTAAAGTTCTATAACATCTGAAGTGAAGAAGTCCCTGGATAAGCTGAAGAGAAGATTAAGACCAAGAGAAAAGAAGAGAAAACTTGAAACACATAATAGAAATAATCCAATCTGAGAAGCAGATTGAAAAAATATTAAAAATAAAAATAGAGCCTCAGTGACCCATGGGACTGGGTCAAGTGATCAAAATAAAAAAGCAAAATTTTTCATGCTTTATTACATCATTGGAAGTATAGATCTGAATTTTCTACTTATAAATTGCTTCTATCATTCTGTGAAAATTATTATTATTCTCATAACCATCAAAAATGTTACCTATAAGGCACTTCTTATCATTAGATTGGTTACAGCATCCAAGAGGTCCAATCATTCCACTAAATAGTGTGGAAAAAACTTTGCCAGCATGATCAGTCTGTTTGCTTATGGATTCATTGATGAAGCTTGCAGAACAAAACTTAACACATTTTTTTTTATTTTTTATTTTTTACCGTTTTTTA
>NW_004955409.1:24577504-24588232 GCF_000276665.1 Chinchilla lanigera | reverse complement strand
CAAGGCGCGGGGTGCTGGGGGAGCCTGCTCGGCCCTTAACACACTTTTAGATCACACATCTCAACAGAGCTCCTTCAGCTTCTCCACTAGCTAATCAAACATAGGTCTTTTGTGATTGGCTTGACTTCTCCTTTCATCCAAAAATTTATTAAACCCTCTGTTATAAGTAGGCTGTATTTTCTATTTTCTGCAGGACAAGTGTTTGAAGGAAGTCCTATCACCTTGCTTTTCAGCTTCCTTGACTTGAATCTCATATTGCTGAAATTTATGAAATGCGTCTTTCACTAATTTGTGTAGGTCTACTTTTTGTCTTGGAAATCCCGCTGAGGATTATTTCCTCAGTACGATGGATATAGCTATTAGTAACTCCTCAGTTATCTGTCTGTCCTCTGTCTACTTTATATATCAATATGACTTTGACAAAGAGAAAAAACTTTATTTCACAGATGTCATCTGACAGGTTGGTTATTATGACATTTTATTCTCAAGTACCATGACAGCATTGAGTTTTTGTTCCGGAATCTTCTATGCTTGGTCATAGAAGATCTCTTACAAGACTCATTAACATCTTCCATTCTGTGAGGCTGGAGAGTATCAAATAGAAGTTAAACAAACTTTGCTAGACAGTGAGCTGTGTCCTGGACCCTATCACCCTGCTTCATTCAACATTAGAGAAATCTCAAAGATTTGACAGCTAAGCTCCTGGGTCCTTCCCCCATTATCGATATTCTTGTGAGCAAGGGTTAAAGCCCCAGGCCCAGAAGCATAAGATCTTCGTGTTCTGATGATCACTGCATGTTTTAGTGGGAAACAGGTCTATAGGTGGACTTTGAAACAGCTGCCATGTTGAGGCACCAATTTTGTAATAATGATCCACTTTACCCCATAGAGTTTACCATGTCTTGGAAGGTTCAAGATTTCATAAGTTTACAAAGGCTTTTAAACATTATAGGGAGAGTACGTGACTGCATTAAGTCAGCTGGTAATTTTGAATTTTCTATTCTCATTATAACATCGCAAGCTAAAATTAATGGCTAACCTGGGCACTCTGTGCTCCAGAACCTTCCAGCCCAATTTGGCCACCACTCCTACCAGCCCTACCATTGCACTCAGGTTTCTGCCTTGATATTTAGTATTTTTGTAGAGATTCTGGTTTTTAATTTATTATGAGCATATTTTAATTTATATCCTTGTATGTAGTTGTAATAGCTGATTTAAAGTTATTTTTTCTTCCAATCAGATTTCATTGGTACATCTGAGGTATATTTAATGATCACATTCATCATGGAGAACTGTACTTGTACATGATATAAATTATTTTTCCCCATTTTTCTACCCTCTGTTCAACCCTTTCTACTCCCCCCATTTATAAAGCATTGTTTCCACTTTCCCTTTTCTCAGTTTTTTTACTTTTCCCTTCTTTCCTTTACCTTTCCCCTTCCCTTGTTCCACTTCCCTGGTTCCCCTCCCCCTTTGAAAATTTTCTTCATATTTCACAATACCTGTTATACATTTTGGTCTTTATTTACACTTTCAGTGTCTCACACAAGTGAAACAATGCAGTATTTACACATGTGTCTGATTTATTTCACTTAAGAATATGGTCTCAAGGTGCAGCCATTTACCTAGAAATGTCTCAAGCTTATCATTCTTTATGGCAGATTAGTACTCCATTGTATATAAAGAATCACATCTTATTTATCCACTCAGCAGTTGATGGGCATTTAGTTTGTTTCCAAGATTTCGTTATTACAAACTGTGCCACTATAAACATGGGTGCATGTATATCACTGTAGTGTGATGCTTTTCATTCTTCTGGGTAGATAGCAAGAAGGGCAATAGCTGGGTTAAATGGAACCTGTAAACCTAGTTTTTTGAGGAATCTTCATACTGATTTCCACAGTGGTTGCACAAATCCTACACTCCTACCAACAGTGGAGAAGGGTTCCTTTTCCCCCACAGCACCACCAGCATTTATCATTAGTTGATTTCTTGATAATCACCATTCTTTCTGGGGTATGATGGAATCTCAGCATTATTTTAATTTGCATTTCACAAATGATCAATGATATTCAACATTTTTTTCATATATTTATTTGCTATTTCTACTTCTTCATCTGAGAAGTGTCTATTCATTTCAGATATCCATTTTTGGATTGGGTCTGATTTTTTAAAACAATTCTTTGTATATACTAGATAGTAATCCTTTGTCTGAGGAACAGCTAGAAAACAAATTTTCCCATACAATGGGTTGTCCCTTCACTCTCTTAGTGGTTTCTCTTGCTGTACAAAGCTTTTTAATAAGATGAGGTCCCAGTTGTTGAATTTTTGTGATAGTTCTTGTGAAACTGGAGTTTTATTCATGAAGTCTTTGCCTAAACAAATGTCTTCAAGAATTCTACCTATTTTATCTTCTAGCAGATCTAGCATTTCTGTTTTAATATTTAGATCTTTGATCCATTTTGATTTTAGTTTAGAGCACGGTGGAAGATATGGGTCAAATTTTATTCTTCTGCATGAGGAAAGCCAGTTTTTTCACCACCATTAATTAAAGAGGCTGCCTTTCTTCCAGTGAATGTGTTTGGCACCTTTGTCAGAGAAAAGGTGGCTAAGAAGGTCTGGAGTCATTTCTGCATCTTCTACTCTGTTCCATTGATTCTCTAGTCTGCTTTTGTTTTGGTGAGTATGCTGTTGTTTTTATTGCAGTAGCTTTGTACTATAGTATCAAGTTTGGGATTGTGATGCCCTCTGCCTTGCCTTTGTTGCCCAGAATTACCTTTTCTATTCTAGGTCTCTTGTCCTTCCAATTGAATTTTAGGATTGTTTTCTCTAATTCTGTGAGATATACTGTTGGAATTTTGATTGGAATTGCATTAAATCTGTATAACAATTTTGAGGTATAGCCATTTTCACTATATTGTTTCTTCCTACCCAAGAATAAGGGGTGGCTTTCCATTTTCTGATACCCTCCTCAATTTCCTTTTTCAGAGTAGTGTAGTTTTCAGTGTAAAGGTATTTTATTTCTTTTGTTAGATTGATTTCTAGGTATTTCATTTTTTTGGATGCTATTTTCTCTCTCAATGAGTTTGTTGTTTTTGCACAGGAATGTTATTGATTTCTGAGTGTTGATTTTATATCCAGCTATACTACTGAATTTGATTGTTAAATCTAGAAGTCTTTTGGTCACATTTCTGAGGTCTTCCATGTCATCCATGAAAATGATAATTTAACTTCTTCCTTTTCTATTGTTATTCCTTTTATTTCTTCTAATTGTCTAATTCCTCTACCTGAAGTTTCCAAAACTACACTGAATAAGAGTGGTGACAGTGTACATCTGTTGTAGTCAGGGATTGCAAGGGACACAATACAAGACACGTAATTTTATAATAGTCACCCAAAGAGTCATATAAAAAAGAGCACAGAAAATCTGTCCTCACACTAAAGACCCAAAGAATCCAGCTGAGGGCCTGGATCCCATGGCAATGTCCTTCATGAGTCTAGCTAAAGACTTAGCTAGACAATGCCTCATGCAAACCAGTTTCAAGTTTCTGTTCTGGGAAGGCCCAAAGGTAATTGGTGGAAGCTAGAAAGTCTGTGCCAGTGGGATAAAGGATCTGTGCCAGGAGGCTTAGGAATCTGCACTGGAGCCAGGAAGCGACATTCAAAGGTGAGGACGAGAGCTCCCCCCGACCTCTGGCCAAAGTTACCACAGTCAACTCAGCAACAGTGAGGTCTTCCACGATGAGAACAGCCGAGTTCATATCAGGAAAGCCACCATGACAAGCTCCTCCAGGAGAACCAACAGCCCCAGGAGAACCAACACCTCCCCTTCTTCTATGCCACAGGCAACAATCTTCAGGGATGGCCCCTCTACACCCAGCAAGCACCACACTGGTTGAGTTCAGCTGGGTGTTACAAGTTGACCACAAGTTGTCAACCCACCACAGCATCCTTGTCTTGTTCTTGATTTTAGAGTGAAAACTTTTAGTTTTTGTCCATTCAGTGTAATGTTGGCTGTTGGTTTGTCATAGATTTTTTTTTCAGATTGAAATAAAGACCATCTATTCCAGTTTTCTGTAGGTTTTCTTCATGAATGAGTGTTGGATTTTGTCAAAAGTTTTTCTGCATCTATTGACATGATTTTTTGTCCTTGGCTCGCTTGGTATGGTGTATTATATTTATTTATTCATGTATGTTGATTCATCCCTGTGTCCCTGGGATGGATCCTACCTGGTCATGATGTATAATCTTCTTGATTTGCTGCATTATGTTTGCCAGTATCTTCTTGAGGATTTTTGCATTTATGTTCATTAGGGAGATTGGCCAGTAGTTTTTATTTTTCTTAGTTGGGTTCTTCTCTGGTTTTGGTATTAGGGTATTGCTTGCTTTTGGAATGTATCTGGGAGTGTGGCTTGTCTTTCAGTTTCATTAAGGAGTTTGAGAAGTAGTGGTATTAGTCTTCTCTAAATTTCTTATAGAATTCAGCAGTGAATCCATCAGGGCCTGGACTTTTTTTGTTGGTGGGTTTTTAACTACATCTTCAGTTTTATTGATTGATATTAGTTTATTTAGGATTTTTATATCTTCTTGATTCAGCTTTTGTAATTCCTGTGTATCTAGGAATCTGTCTGTTTCTTCTGCATTTTTCATCTTATTAGACTACAAGTTCTCAAATCCAAATTTCCTGAATTTCTACAGGATCTGTTGTGATTTCACTCTTTTCATTCTTAATTGTGTGGATTTGAGTCTTTTCTTTCCATTTTTTTATAAGTTTGACTAAGGGTTTATTGATTTTATTTAGTCGTTCAAAGAATCAACTGTTTGATTCATTAATTCTTTGTATTATCTGTTTAGTCTCTGTTGCATTAGTTTCTTCTCTGGTCTTTATAATTTTCTCCCTTGTCTGAGTTTTAGGCTTGACTTGCTCTTCTTTTACTACAAACTTAAGGTTTCACATTAAATTGTTTATTTGAGCATGCTCTGTTTTCTTGATGTGAGAATTCACTACTATAAATTTCTCTCTTAGGACTGCTTTCATTGTGTTCCATGAGTTCTGATATGTTGCATCAGCATTATTATTTAATTGTAGAAGCTGTCTGACTTCTTTAATTACACCTGTGACCCATTGGTTGTTCATGAGAGTGTTATTTGATTTCCATGTGTTGAACTTTTTGTGGCTTATTTTGCCATTGATTTCCATTTTCATTGTATTATGTTGTGATACTATGCATGGGATAATTTAAATTCCTTTGCATTTACTTAAACATGTTCTATGGGCTAGCATATAGTTATTTTTGAGAACCTCCTGTGTGTATAATGCATTTTCTTTGCACTATAGTGTGATAATATGCATGATTTAATTTGAATTCTTTTGCATTTACTTAAGCATGTTCTATGGGTTAGTATGTGGGTTTTTTTGAGAACATTCTGTGTGTAGTTGAGAAGAATGTGTATTCTGATGTTGTAGGGTGGAACACTCTGTAGACGTCTATTAAGTCCAAACTATTTGGTCAAAAGTTTGGTTCAGTTATATTTCTTTGTTGATTTTTTTGTCTAGTTGATCTATTTGAGACAGTGGGATATTGAGATGCCCAATACAATTGTATGAGTGCTTATTTGATTTTTCATGTCTGTTAATATTTTTTATATAGTTGGGTGCATGTTATTTGTTGCATATATATTTATGATTGTTATCTCTTCCTCTGGGATTGTTTCCTTTATAAGGATGTAGTGACCTTGTTTATCTCTCTTAATCAGTCTTTGCTTAAAACCCATTAGCTACCCCTACTTTTTTCCAGGTTTCTGTCACATGGAGTATTATTTTCCACCCTTTGACTTTTAGTCTATGAATTCCTTTTTGAATTAAATGTGTTTCTTGTATGCAGCATATTGTTGGATCTTGCTTCTTGATGCATTCTACCAGTCTGTTTCTTTTGATTGGTGAATTGAGACCATTAACATTAATGGTTATAACTGATACATATTGACTTATCCTTGTTATCTTATTTTCCTGTTGTTGACTCCCTTCCCTGCCCCATTTAACTGCTTTCCTTGTCTTGTGAATTCATGTGTTGAGGTTCATGGAAATGTCATCCCTGTCCTCCCTTTCTAGAATATTCTTCAGAACATTTTGGATTACTGGTTTCATGTTCATGAATTTCTTTAGATGTTCTTTGTCATGGAAGTACCTTATTTATTCTTTTTGAAATATAGTTTTGTAGAGTATATCAATTTGGGTTAGCAAGCGCAAGGTCGTGAGTTCGGTTCCCAGTACCGGAGAAAAACAAACAAACAAACAAAAAAAAAAACAAAAACAAAACAAAAAATTTGGGTTGGAGGTTGCTTTTTTTAGGGTTTGGAATACTTTTGACTTGACTGTGTAGAGAAGTCAGCTGTGATTCTGATGGGCTCTCCTTTATAGGTGATTTGTTTCTTTTCTCTAACAGCTTTTAATATTTTCTTTTTGTGTTGAATTTCTGAATCCTGAGAACTATGTGCCTTCAAGTAGATTTATTTTGTCATGGCTAATTGCAGGTCTATGTGTCTCACCTACTGTATGTCAAATTCTATTTCCCTGCCAGGGAAATTTTCTGCCTTAATGTCTGTGAAGAGGTTTTTTATATCATTTGTGCTATGCCCTTTATTTTCATTGACAGAAGTCAATGTGATATTATTTTTCTTTGTATCATCTTGCAGCTGCTGAATTAACTTCTTGTGGTCCCTTGCTATTTTATAAAATCTCTCTATTCATAATCGCTGTTTTCTATATCTGAGATTCTGTCCTCACATTGGTTTATTGTGCTTCAGATACTTTCAAAGGAATTTTAATCTCCTGTATATCTGTTTGAATTTGTTTTATGGATTCTATTTCTTTCCTATGTTGGACACTCATAGTTTCCATCATTTTCCTAAGCTCCTCTATTTTTTAATGTGTTTCTGCTCAACAGTTTCTAAACACGCTTTTTATTGTCATCACAATCTCTGAAGTTATCTGAGTAATTATTTCTGATTTGACTTTTTTTCTAGAGCCTTGTTCATTCACTTTGTTTTTACCAGTGCAGAGAGGCCAGAGTGCAGGGCTTTTGAACTGTCCCATATCACTGTGCCAGGGTTTTCTTTGGTGAAGGGATGTTTGCAGTTGCATGTTGTTTAAGTGTCTCCTCATTTTCTAGGCGTTTTTTTTTGTTTGTTTGTTTTATTTTTAGTCTATTTCCTGGGTTAATGCTTTTGAATTGCCTGTGGTGAGTGGTTTTATTGCTAGTATTTAGAGCCCTTAGGAAATGACTGCTTCTCAGAGGTGTCTTCCAAGTGCAGCTGGCTTTTGGGTTTTGAGTCTGTTGCAAGATCCTACCTCTTCAATTATTTGGGGATATGAAGTTGCTGCCTACCTGGCCCAGCCCCTGGTTCTCTGACACTGGCCCACCATATTTTCTATGACCCTTAGTCAATTTCAGACTTGGTATACCAGGAAGAACACCTGGTAAGAACAATTACGTTACTTTGGCTAAGGTGGTACAATCAGCAATAACAGTAGCATCAAACACAGGCTAGAGAATGACAAATTGAGGTAACCTTTAATTTGTCAACTTCAACCATATGAACTAGAGTTGTGGTTGTCTAACAAAGTCTTAAATAAACCAGAAAACTATATGTAGTAAAGAAACCCTCAATAGAGCTGGGGATTTAGCTCCATGGCACAGTGCATGCCTGGCAAGCACGAGGTCCTGAGTTCAATTCCTGGTATTGGAAGAAAACAAGCAAACAAACAAAAACAACAACAAGTAGTTTGTGAAGAAGCCCTCAATATGTCAATTTTACCCTCAGGAGGGAAAATTTAAAAGGGGCTAGGAGAAAAAATAGAGAATAGAATAAGAGGAAGAGATTAGAAACAAGACTGGGAGACAAAGGAGGATCATACAAACTTTGGGCAACTGATACAGAAGACAGGAGGGAAAGAGAAAAGGAAGAAATCAAAGGAAGAACAGAAAAGAACAAGAACTACATAAAAACTGGAAAACACATTCACACTCATATAAAAACAGTATCAAACAATAAAGAGAAAACCCACTCCCCCCCACAAAGAAAAACCCAAGGAAAGAAAAAGACAGGTAGAAAAAAAATGTTCACTTCAAGGTTTGTCTCTGCTGTCACTGGTAGACAACCTGTGGAGACAGGGTCCAGATCCATGTTGATTTATCCAGCAAGCCAGCAGTAGCTTAACAGAGTGGTGGTGGATAATCTCAGTGAGCCTGCACTTTTATTTCCCCTGAAGTTCAGGCTTGTTTCTGGTCATGAGGCTGGAACCAGACCTGTTCAGCCTGCAGCAGTCAGTGCACCTTATGCAGACATGAACTCAGTGGGGAGCTGCTCAATGGAGCCAGCAATTGTTCTGAGTTCTGTGCTTAATTTGCCCTCTCCAAATTGCTCCCAGGTAATCACATTCTTCCATGAGCAGTCAAATCTGCTCCACTCACCAGCCAGTGCAGTCTGTGGTGTCCACTGCTCAGTTGCACTGCTGCATCTCTCTGCGGAGGCCTGTGAAGTTTCCAGCAATCACTGTGTGTCCACAGTTTTGAACTGCTGCTCCCATGCAGTGAGTCCTGACTCAGGGAGAAGGTGCCACCTGTCACCTACTTCTTCACTGAAGTTTTTTTTTTGCTCTCCCTGTGGGCTTCAATTCTCAGTTCATATCCTTTCTGGGTCCAAGGGACCCTCTCCCCTCCATCTTTTCCTTGCATTGCTATATTCCAGTGTCTGCACACCAAATCTTGGAGAGGCTCTTTCTCTGCTGCTTACAACTCCACCATCTTCCCAGAAGTCCAAAAAGAACAAACAGGACTTCTGTTCCACTGACAGTAGTCACACCGCATCCACCTGGAATAATTTTCTCGGTAGGATGGGGTGGTTAGAGCTTATCTATCACTTATACAGGAGGAACAGCCAGAGACACGGGTGACAAACTCAGAGACAGCTTATCAAAATGAAGAGTTCTGCTTTCAAGTTTTTATTTGGTGTTTTTAACATCTGGGTCCTACTGAAGTTGTCTTTTGTGTGTGGATATGACTTTCCTTTTTTCTTCATATTTCTAGTAATGTTGGATGGCATCCTGGCCATGGTGAGGCACTCATGGTGGGGGCCCTGGGACTCTGTCAGCATTTGACAGCTCTTTAAGAAAAAAATCAGAAACTGCTTCAGTGCTGTTCTCTGCATCCAAATTTTGATTCCCTTATTGTATCTACCTGGTTTTGGATATTCTCTGGAGCTTTTAGGTAGTCTTTTTCCATTTGTCTGAAATATATAGTTATCTGAGAAAGATTTGGGTAAGTAGGAGCTACTTTGCCATAACAAAAGCAGAGCTCCATATTTTTATTGTTGCTCTTTTTGGCTTTATTTTACTTGCAGACAGCATATAATTGAAGCTTGCTTTTTAGATCTAGGCTCATGTGTTCTGCATTTTAATTGAGAGGCTTATACCATGTACATGTAAAGTAATTTAAAATATGATTGATTTAATTCTGTCATGCTTCTATTTATAATATTTATTCTCTTTGTTTCTTGTTCTTTTTCCCACTTTTTGGGTGTTCTTTTGGTAGCAGAGAATTTTAAGTAGTGTGTTTTAACATTGTTACTGACTTATTTGCTATAATTCTTTTTACAATTGGTTTCTAGTGTTTACAATGTATATCCTTAACTTACCATAGTTTACTTTAAAATAATATAATATTTTTACATATAATGTAACTAACTTATAACAATGTAATTCATTTGTTTCACATTATTTCCTTTTTTGTGAGCCCCTTTTAATTGTGAAAAAATATATATGACATAAAATTTGTCATTTTGATCATTTTTAGGTTACAGTTCAGGGACATTAATTACACTGGCAATGTTGTGTATCCACCACTACCCTCCAATTCCAGAACCTTTTATTCTTCCAACTGGCACTCTGCATACACTGAGCAATAACTCCCCACCCCCTCACCCCCAGTCCCTGGCAGCTACCACTCTAGTCTGTGTCTCTATCAATTTGACTTCTCCAGGAACCGGAAATATGTGATCATGCAGTCTGTCCTTTTATTTATCTACTTGTTTTTATTTTAAAGACAATTTTAAAAACAATAAAAATGATACAGAATTTTAAAACAAGGTGATAGGAAATTAACAATGGCTATTATATTGAATATTGTTATCTTCAAAATAGTTGCTCAGATTACAGATATAGACATGTAAGATTTATCAAACAATATAAACACTAACTCTTCCTGTCAATGAACTAATAGAAATTAGTAGTATGATTATCTTAGCTATCTTGTATATATACATATATATCTATATCTTATAGATATATCTATATATATCATATCTATATCTATATATATTCCTTCCTTTTTTCCTTCTTTCCCCAATCACAGTTCTTCCCTTTTGAACAGTTTCATTTCCTTTCACAATATCCATTGGGCAAAGCAGGAGGTATCATGATCCCTGACTTAAAATTATACTACAAAGCTACTATGATAAAATCAGCATGCTACTGGCAAAAAAGAAATAGACTTGAGGATCAATGGAACAGCTTAAAAGATGCAGACACAATTTTAAATACAGTCAGCCACCTTATCTTTGACAGAGCGGCCAATCATGTTCACTGGAAGAAAGATAGCCTCTTTAGTAAAAGATACTGGAAAAACTGGCTCTCTACATGCTAAAGATTAAAACTAGACCCACACCATG
>NW_004955409.1:24567363-24576704 GCF_000276665.1 Chinchilla lanigera | reverse complement strand
ATACTCATAAGTGAAATAAATCAGACTTGCATGTGTAAACATCGTATTGTCTCTCTAGTGTAAGAAACTGAAAGAGTAAATAAGATCCAAAATGTTTTACATTATTTCTGTTATCATACATTTTACTTTGATATATATAATAAGTAGTCTGTTATTTTGAAAACAAGGAAAAACCAGCTAAGGGTCACAGGAATTGTCTATTAGAACTATTCAAATAGCTCCCATTTCTGGCATTCTTAATTCTTTACTTTATATTGTATTTTCCACCCAGTATTATTCTCTTTCAGTTGAAGCACTTCTTTTAACATTTTTTCAACTACAAATCTGTGGGCAATAAGGTCTGTCACTTTTTGTTATTATGAAAATGTTTTATTTTTCCTTCCGATTTATATCACGTTTTTGTTAGATATGGAATTTTGGATTGACTATTTTCTTTCAGAACTTTAAATATGCCATTACATTGTCTTCTGACTTTAATGTTTTTGATGAAAGTTCCGTTGTCATTCTATCTTTAAGGGGTTTTGGGAGGTTGTTTTTAATATTTTGTCACTTTTTATCATGTCAATTATGTGCCTTGGTGTGATTATCATACTTGAAATTTGTTGAATGTATTGGATATGTGGTCTTATAATTTTTTATCACATTTGAAAAGTTTTTATGTGCACCTGTGAACCTGCCAAAAATGAAGTCCATTATTCTGTATAACCAATATTCACTGATAAGATATAAAATGTTGAATGGTTTTAGGCCATTATTTATTTAAATATTTTTTTCTCTCCTTTTTAGGGGGCTCCAATTGTAATTTAGTCTCCTTGAAACTTTCCTGTAGATCATTTAGTATTTGTACACTTTTATTCTTGTGCTCTAGTTTGGGTAAATTCTATTGTTATGTATTTAAACAATGATATTTTCTCCTATTCCATTTAAACTTTTAAGCTCAACCAGTGAATTTATAATTCCATTGTATTTTTTGTGTCTATAAGTTCCATTTTTTGGTGGTTTTCATGTCCTCCATTTCTTTACTCATTATGTTTGTTTTCTTTTACATCCTTAGATGTATTTATAATAGCTGATTACAGTCCAACTGTTAATCCAATTACCTATAGATTTTCTCAGTTTCTTCCTATTCTGTGATTTTTTTGTCTAGTTCAGGGTTACATTTTCCTGCTTCTTTACATGCCTAATCATTTGTTTTTCTGTTAGGTATTGAGCCCAAGGCTTTGTGAATGTCAAGTGTGTGCTCTATGACTGAACTACATCCTCTAATGTACAGTGATTTTTTAACTGAATCTTTGCTACATTTTTTGAGTGTTTACACTTTATTACTTTCTTCAGTGAGTGTTGGATCCATTTTGTTAAAGAGATAAGTTTCTTGCTGATCAACTTGATCACTTTGAGGGCTTGCACTTAAGCGTTTAGAACAAAGCTATAGTAGACTTTTTTTTTTGGCAGTGCCGGGGATCAAACTCATGATGTTGCGCTTGCCAGGCAGGCGCTTATGCCACTGAGCTATACCCCCAGCCCCTATAGTAGACTTCTTACAAAATTAATTTAGCTCCATTGCTTAGGTGTGAAATTTGTGGGATCTCTACTGGATGCAACCAGTCTGAACAAGTATTCTATTATATCTTGTTAAAACTCAAAAACTCCCCAGTCCAGTGTAAGCTCTGGATAATTTTCAATTTGCAGACCTATTCATTCCCTGGAATCTCATTCTATTTATGTGATGCTTGTATTCAAAGACTCAAGGGGACATTATGCATATTTCCAGAGCTCGTTATTAGCATAGCTTCCTCTTCCCTAGGGCTCTGTCTCACACATTCTAGCCACCTTGTCTTCTTCAAACGTTAATCTCTTTCTCTCAACTTACCAAGACTATCATATAACACTTGGGATCCCCTTTGTATCAATATCACTTGTCTAGATTATTTTTGTAGGGAGAAAGCTCAAAGTGAGGAAAGTTATAAAGCTCCCCTCCTTGCTTCTTTCTTCTTAGGGAATCACTATCTTAAACTAATTATCATCTGATGTCTAAAAAATTGTTTCATATATATTGTCTACTTTTGTATTTCCATATAGTAAATGGTACTATTTGGTCTTGGCTGGAAGTGGAACAAGTGACCTACTTTTTTTTTATCACTAGGAAGCTTTTCCAATAAAGAGCTAGAATTAATAGAGTCATATTTGTTTAAGCATGGAACAGACAAAATTAGACTTGAGTCAGCTCACTTTTTCCTCCCAGCAAGCAGCTAGAGAGAATGGTTGTGTAAGCCCTAGTACCTAAATCCTTCATGACTAGATCATTCCTTCTATTTATGACAGGGGAAGATAAAATTATGTACTACAAAAGCAAGGAAATTCCTGCTAAATGAAGTACATATTCAACAGAAAGAAGTCACTCAGTGTTGAAGTGAAAGTTTCCTGCTGAAAAACAACATAAACACAGTTTTACAATTGAAGACACTTTGTGAGGAACAAAAGTAGATCATGGATCATACAAGGCACTCATTAAAGAAACAAGATCACTAGGAAATGTATACATGGATAGATGATAAATATAAGGATAGATATTTTGAGAGAAGTATCTGATATATTTACATTTACATACATAAAAAACACTTCACTGCAAGGATTTGCCTTTAAGAGGTCTAAAAGACTATGGAGGGCTGTTACTTTCACTTTTGATATTACAACTTGGAGTTTTTAGTGCAGGCAATTAGAAAAACACTATAGATAGTGTAGGGGAGAAAGGAAAAGCTAAAATCTAAAGCATGATATGAAACCCACAAGGATGAACCAAAATCTGTGTCAATTCTTACTGACTCTGATCTTGACAGTATGGGTATCCTTCAGGGAAAATTGCTTCCTTTAGCCATGGAGCCAAACACACAGCTGGCCTAGAAGTTAGAGAAGGTGAAGGTGCATCCAGGGTAAGTTGGAACTGATGCAAATCAATAGGTGAGTCAGAAGGTAGGTGGCAAAGTGTATGCTGTTTTAAAATCTGCTAAAAATTGCAGCTTCTTCATTTTTGCCCTTTAAATCTCACAAAAGCACCCCTCTTGTGGTCCACTCTTACTGGAAACATACAGGAAAGATAATTCTGGAAATTGAGTTTAGCCTAGTCAGTTGTCACACTACAAAGCCACCAGAGAAGTGCCTGTTTCCATGGAACCCACTTGGGTTCCATTTTGCCAGTGCAAATGAGCAATTATTAGAAGTGTCCATGGGAAACCTCTGAGAACAGAGCTGGTCAAGTGGCAGGCCCCTGAGACCCACAAAACTGGCAGCAGCATTAAGACTTTGCAAAACCACTTATATTTAACATGAATAACTGGCCAAATAGAAACAGAATATTAGCTCTGTGGTGCAGAAATTTAGCCTCCAAAATAGCAGCTTCATTAGCCACAGTGTTGAGATATAGACAGGATTCCTCTGCTTGGATTCTTCAGCGTTTCTGTATCTTTCTCACATGCCCTAGGAATCTGGATTACTGAAACATGTGTCAACTAGGTTCTGACTGAAAGGAAAGCCTCATAGCAGCTTGGAGGATAATGAGGGAACTAAGTAGAATATACCTACCTTATTTATGGGGCAACCCAGGCCTGCTCTTTCCAGAGTACTACGTGGAAAAAAAAGAGAACTACCGGGGGAGTATGAAAAAATTCTGAAAAATGAAAAATGGATAAGATATCTTCAAGATGAGTAAGAAGAGCATGCTTTTGGAGAAGATTTTCTGCAAGAATGTATCTGTTTTGTGTTTTGAAGCAAGAAACTTTTAAGTACAGGTAAAACAGTGGACTGAAATGGAAAGAGAGATTATTTAGAGGCAGAAAGAAATATAGAAGGAGTAAGATGGCATAAGGAAAGACATAATTAAACAATGAAATAACATATATTGTTATTAAAAGTGATACAATTCAGAACCTTTTAAAAATTTTGATACTTCATATTTTGGGATGTGTAAGTCATCTAAGTGGGATTCATATAATAATTCCATTTGATCACTACCCAATTTGGATGATTATATGTAATTTGTGAATTATTTCTAAAATATGTATCTTTCTTCAACATTTCTTTGGAACTAGAATATTTTAAAGCATGTCCTCAAAATAACATAATTTCGCCTGAAAATATTTCAGTAAATATCTCTGACAAATGAGGCTTTCTTTCCTTCCTTTTTCTTTAAAAAAATTTAACCACAATTTCATCATCTTACCTAGCAAGACTTGTAATACTTCTTAGTAAGAAACCTACTACCTAGCACATGTCCAGATTCCTCAGTGGTCTCAACAGTGATCTCTTTATGTTGGGTTGTCCAATAAGAATCCATACCAGGTGCACCCATTGTCTTTAAGTAATGAGTACATAACTAGTTGAACTGACAGTCTAGGAGACCAATTTAATAGTGGTGGGGAAAATGTTTGAGAAGTCTGCTGAAGCTACAAAGGAAAAGGTTATAGAAATAAAATTGACAAGCAGCAGCTAATGGCAAAAGGAAAGAAAGCATAGAGAGCCAACAGATGGTTGGTGTTTATAAAGATAAATATTTGAAACAGAAGAAATAATTGAAGATATACTAATAACAAATAACTTAGTAAACTAAACACAGAGCTGTGTCTGCAAATGGAAAAGTTTAACTGAAAATTAATGGAAACACACCAATACTAGAACAGGTATTGTTCAGTTTTCGGAAAATGCACAGGTATTTATTACTTACCAGATATCACATGGTTATAGTGGTATTCCAGCTCCAGGTACCAATTTCTATTTCACTTTGATAATCTTGGTAATAATAAGTATTCCAGGAATCATTTCAGTTAAAAAGAGAAATTGCATAGTGAAATACACAAAACTTAGAGGATTAAAAGAACAGCAATGAACTGTTTCTCATGACTTTGTGGGCTGATTGAAAGGTTCGTCAGCTAATTTCAGATGGCTTAGGTCAGTAAGAAAGTGGCTGGACCGAAAGGGAAGGGATTATTTTACTCTTAGGACAGGTGATTGCTCTAGCCTGCTCGCTACAGTGCTCGCTCATCCTCTAGTTTAGGAGGTAGGAAAGCATGGTCACAGGATAAAACCTATCACCACCTGTTTTCTTCAATACTTGATTTGTTACACTCAACTACATTCTACCTGTAGCTGGTTTCATTCTATAGCAGCAGCACTGAGGAGTTAAAATAGAGACTGCAAGATCCACAAGCCAAAAATACAAGTTACTATGGGGTTCTTTACAGTGAAAATGTATGGACCTTGTTTTAGTTCACTGATCTTTAGACCAAGAGTTGCCACATTGGGAGGAGTTTTTTCCAGATATGAAGCAACACAGATAATGAGACATAGACTCAGATGTTACATGTGTTCCAAACTTTTGGAGGTCTTGGGAGGAGGTGAGCATCTTATACATGTGTGAATTATGCAAATAATCACTGCTAGGGGATGGTTGGTAGTACAGTTAACAGCCATGAATTCTTGGCAGTATCTCCTGCTGAGATATTGAGAGCTATTTCCTCAGCCTGGGGATTATGAGCCTGCCAAAGCACCAAAACCAGAAAATGTTATACAAAACCCAAAACCTATTGTATCAGTCAGAATAGATTACACATAGGTAATAAAGAACCGCCAAAGCTCTATAGCTTGAAATAACATGTCCATGATGACTCAGGTTGAGCGGCGGGTAGCAGGTCCCCTTGTTTGTCTCCACAGCAGATATCTTCTCCAGTAGTGCCCATCTCAACACCAGAAGTCAAGAAGTCCTAGGCCCAGAAGTGCCACATTTCACTTCTCACAATTCACAGGCTCAAACTAGACATATGGCCTCACCAAACCCTAGAAGGGTAGGAAGGACGTTCCTAACACGCCGCCAGAAATGCGGGAGATTTGGGGAATAACGTTAGTACCTACGACAGATGCCCTTTCCATGGGCTTTGGAATAGAAGCTCAGTTTAAACATAGCTCCTGTCATTTCATTTGGGCCCACTTTCACTCCCCCAGGGTCAGGTGAACAATCATGCCTGAGGTACAGACAGTGGCAGAACCCTAAGTGTGTTGTCTGGAGGACAGTAGAGAAAAGTAAAAAACACTGCCCAAAAGACCAAACACTGCCACAAATTTTATGTTCATTTTTGGCTCTTACTTTTGCCCAGGAATAAAAGCCGTAAAAACAAAAGTTTAAGTTTAAGTTTATACCCGATAAACTCTGAAACCTCTGAGCTGGGTGTTAATTCACCAGGTTTATGAACCAGAGACCTGGCTCCTCTATGGTGAGCAAACTCTGAAAGCTTAGCACAAGTAAGATAAAGCACTGAGAGATTTTTCTCATAGCTCATTGTCACATTTTGCTATCCTCCTCCTCTCAGTCCCTTGGGACTTTCGTCCTCTGCTTCTGCCCTCCTGGCATACTCATCTGTGTCCTCGTTGCCTTCTCAGCCTCTAGAGAATTTGGGGCTCCCTCATTCTTCTCCCAGACATACCCATCAAAGCTCCCATCCATGAAGCTAGAAGGCAGCCAGAGCACAGAATAGGAGCGTGTAACCACCACTTAGCAGAAGAAGGGAGGACGATCAGTGCCGGTGCGAGACTCGGGGTTCACTCTTAGCCCGCATGGCACTGGGAATACGTCTAGGAGTCTATTGTCTGTGCTCAGGTGAGTTGGGCTCTACTTAAGAGCAGAGATCACTGAGTTCACACCTATTGGGTTACTTAATTATGATTAGTCTCTGTTCACTTGTGTGTAAAGTGGGAATAATAGTGTCTTGGTTTGAAAAGCCTTTGTGAAGATAAAGTAAGATAATGTGTAAACCTTCATATTCTCAGCTTCTTCTAGAATTATTGGGAGAATGCAATGAAATGTTACTTTTCCTTTCTTCTTTTCCCAGAGGAAAAATGCCAATGCTGCATGACAGGGGCAGGGGAGGCACTACCTCTAAAAGCACAGAAGATCCTTAGGAGGCAGGAGCCACCCCTGAAATGGCTTCTGGTCAGGCCCTTTAACCCACTGAAGCTGTTATTTTCCAGGATCATCTTTGTAAGAATCATAATTCACCAAAACTTCCTCAGCTCGCTTGCTGATACTTGAAATGTCTTTAACAAGACACATCTCTATTTATGAGCAGCACTAGCAAAAGTAGATGATATGGAGCCAGAAATACTCTACACTGAAAACAGCGCCAGACTAATGACCCCACCCCAGTGACAGTGAACTTTTCAAAGATGAGTGCTCAAACTGCAACCCAAACCCTCTTCTTTATCATGAAGTGCCAGCACTGCAATGAAACCGGAATACCGACGTGTTAGTTTAGAAAAAAACAACTTTGTCTTAAAAGCAAGATAAATAATCTGAGTTATGGCTTTCCCCCACTGACCATAGGCAAATCAATCTTTTTACAGATAGTCAAGTGCAGATAGATTATTCTTTGTGGCACAGTTTTATTTTGACAGAGCATAGCCATAACCACCCCCAGTACAATTTTGTTGTCCCCCGAATTCCGCCATGCAGTTAATAACCCTTCACCTCCTTCCTAACACTGGGAACTATGGAGCTATTTTCTTTCATTATTTTGGCCTCTCTGGAGTGTCATATAAACAGAATCATAGAGTAGATAGATTTTGAGCATAGTTGTGCTTGCTTAGCATAATGTGTTTGAGATTCATTTATGTTGTTGCCTGCATCCAGAGTTCATTGTTTATTGCTGTTCCATTGTATGGAGGCACCACACTTTGTTGAAGATACTTAGGTTCCTTCAATTTTTAAAAAATTGGGAATAAAGCTAATGGAACATCCACATGCATATTCTTTTTTTTCTTTTTTTTTTTCACATGCATATTCTTGTTTAAACATTAAGTGTTCATTTTTCTTAGGTAAATCCCTAGGCGTGAGGTTATATGCCGTGTCACATGAAAAATTCATGTTTAGCTTTGTAAGACATTGCCTGTTGCCAAAGTGGCAATTGCATTCCCATCAGCAATATCTGAATGTTTCATTTGCTCCTCAACCTTGTCAACAACTTTTCAAGCCTAAATTTTCTGACTTATTGATGGAAATAATAAATGGAGGAATGTAGTGACAATAAAAAGAGGAGTTAAAAAATGGAAGAGTAGCTATAAAATGTTTTGAAAACTACAGAAGCACTACTTAATGTGCACAGATGAATGGTGTTAGTTTTAAGGGAAGCAAGTAGGTGAAACAGATTTGGAAAACCTTATATTCATAGAAAATACGATTGGCCCAAAATAATCTAAAATTTTTGGATCGGTTTTGTGTCTCACAATCACAGACATGTATGTACACTAGTGCATTAACTCCTATATAATTAATTTTTCTTATTTTAATAATAACAGTTGTCCTAAAAAGTTAAAAAAGTTAACAAAAGATAAAAATAATCTATAATTCTTTCACTTAAATTCAAACATTGATAGGATTCAGGAGTAATTCTTTTAGTCTTTTATTCTTATATGTAGTGCTACTTGATAGTACTTATAGTTTATAGTGTTTTATGTCTCCATTTTTCATTTTATACAAAGTTATAAGTATTTATATGTTGTCATATGATTTAAAAAACAACAATCATGACTTTTACATATTTTATCTTTTAGCAGGTGAAGTGTTTCTGTTTTAACATTTAGCTCTTTTATCCATTTTGATTTTAGTTTAGTACATGGTGAGAGATAGGGGTCTCGATTTAATCTTCTGCCTGTGGATAGCCAGAACCATTTATTAAAGAGGTTATTTTCCCTCCAGTGTATGTTTTTAGGCCATTTGTCAAAAAATCAAACAGTTGAATGTACTTGAAATTGTTTCTACACACTCCATTCTGTAAAACTCTTGAAGTCATAGGCACGGGCAAAGACTTTATGAAGAAAACCCTGGTTGCACAGGAAATCGTACCAACAATCAACAGATGGGACCATACCAAATTAAAAAGCTGTGCACAGCAAAAGAAACAAGCAACAAGAGTGAAAAGACAACCTATACAAAGGGAAAAAAATTTTCCAGCTATTCCTCAGAGAGAGGGCTAATATCTAGAATATATAAAAGTCTCAAAAAAATTGATCCCTCAAAATAAAAGACCCAATAAAAAATGAGCATGTGAAATGAATAGATACTTCACAAAAGACATAAAAACGGTTAGTAAATACATGAAGAAATGTTTAACATCATTGGCCATTTAAGAAATGCAAATAAAAAATAATGCTGAGATTCTATCTTACCCCACAAAGAATGGCCATCATCAAGAAATCAAATAATAACAAATACTGGTGAGGCTTTAGGGAAAAAGGAACGCTTCTACATTGTTTGTGGGAATGTAAGCCGATACAACCACTACAGAATCAGCATAGAGATT